>NC_041385.1:241285331-241429003 GCF_002162155.2 Triticum dicoccoides
GAGTCTATTTCAAGCATCAATTCCATTTGTGTGGAGCCTCTTCATTCTTCCATCAATTATTTCAACTAGTGAATTCTCTTTTGTTTGACATTCTTCATCTCTTTTTCTTCTCCGGTGGACTCAATTCAAGTTTTTCGGGTTGATCACATTCTTTTCCTTGGATCAAGTGTTCTCCTTGCTCGTTTGCCTCTCGCCATTCAATCATTCCGGAGTTCGGAAGACATCTCAGGAGATTCGTCTGTGTCCCAATTAATTCGAGGTTGTCACCTCATTCAAATATTTCAATTGTTCCGGTGCATCATCTATCTGTTCAACATCCCTTTCCAACGATGTTTTTCTCTTTAGTGGGCCCTAACCCACAGGTCTTTTCCCTGGATCTTACCTGACTCTTCTAATTCTACTGGAGTTATTCTCAAATTCTTTTCAAGGTGACGTAAGAATGGATCCCATCAGTCACATGACTTCTCCAAGATCTCTTTCAAATTCTTTTCATTGTTGGCTCAACCCCTTCCTCTTTTTTATTCTCCCGGAGTATCTCAGAAATTTTGGTGGTGTTTCTCGTCGTCATTTGAAGAACGAAGAAGAGTTTTGCTCTAAATCTTGTATGTTCTCGCGAAGATTCGTGATTCTAGCTTCATGTTATCCTCTTGAATTATTCCATTTGTCAGATATTCTTTTCATCCATCAGGAGCATTTCAGGAGT
The DNA here is from genome assembly GCF_002162155.2 of Triticum dicoccoides. NCBI lineage: Eukaryota > Viridiplantae > Streptophyta > Magnoliopsida > Poales > Poaceae > Triticum > Triticum dicoccoides. The sequence continues at coordinate 241,286,035 of NC_041385.1, forward strand.
TTATTTCTTTTTCTTTTCACCAGAGGCCATCATTCCAGAAGAATTCTTCGTCCTCACTTTGCAGCAACCCTTATCCAATTATCCCGGTGCTTCGTTCAAGTGTTTAATCTACTCATGATGTCTTTGTTCTTTTGCATCTAAATCCCCTCTAACATATCGGTTCTTCTAATTCTTCCCGGTGATTCAGTCTCTTTCATCAGTCATTTTCGAATTTTTACGGGGGTTCGTTCAAGATTCTTTTTCCTTGATTATCATATTAATTCATTCGTTGTTTTCAATCCCAACGGTGGTTCATTGAAGACCCTCCTAAAGGTGGTGCTATGTCACTTCTCAATCCTTTTCAAGAAGAATAAGTAGTATGCAAAATCCATTGCTTGTCATCAATTTAATTTGATGAAGGATAAGCATACAATAAATCTTATTCTTATTTCATCTAAGCGAGTAATCCCTTCCTTCAGAGTTTGTTCTTGAGGAATAAATTCTAGTTCCAAGTGTTTTCATCTTTTTCTTTTCCGGAGTTCAAATTTCCTCGGCAATTTCGTCGAAACCTCCATCCAAATCACCACAAGCTTTAATCTTATTCTTTCATCCTTCATTCTATCTCATCATCTTTTTGTCACTGGAGTTCTTCATGGTGGTTCTTCATGATTTAATTCATTCTTCAAGAGTTCATCAAGATCTTGTTGGTGGAGTTCAAGTATCTATCCTTCTTGCTTTTCGAAGTGCAATTAAATCTCCATATTCTTTTGAAGTGGAGTTTTGCATTTCTTCGTTCTTCTAAGCTATCCAAGCATTTCCGTTCATGGCCAGTTATCACCTTATGATCTTGAGATATTACCTATAAGACCACAACAAGCTTATTCTTTTCGTTGTTCATTTTCTCAACAACTTCGTTCAATCCTTCCTCCTAAGGATGCTTTCAAACTCAGTTGTGGTAGATGATATCATTTCTTCTTCGTTCCTTTCATGCAACTATTTCAATTCCTCCGGAGGCATTGTGTCGTTCCTCTCGTCAAGTGTCATTCCATCTTCTCAAGTTCATGTTCTAATCTTTTATGTTCAGCCGGAGTGCTGCCTAAATTCTTCCATTCTTATTCCTTTCCTATCTTGTTCTAACCGGAGTGCTTTTAGAGTCTATCTTGTTTCCATGAGCATTTGATTCTCGTCATTCTCGTCGTTCCTCTCTTCTTCTTGAGTGCTCTCAATTCTTTGCTTCTTCTCTTGAGTTCTTGCTTCACCTCTTCCTTTTTCTCTTCCGTCTCGTTCCTTAGATCTCGGGACGAGATCTCTTGTTAGTGGAGGAGAGTTGTAACGCCCCGAGACCGATGCTCGAGTTGCCTTCCATTTATTTTTAGTTGTTGTCGTGTGTTTATTATGTTTGTTGCTATGTTCATGTTGAGTGCTTGTCATATTTTGCTTCGTGCATCATGCTATTTATTAATTGTATTTTGCCATCCTTGTTGTTGCCATGATCATCTTGCTTTGTCATATGCTTCATGATGTGCTATTGTATTTTGTCATTGTTGTTGCATTTGCATCATGATCATCTTTGTTGTGTGCTTGTTATCTTTGTGAACTCTTTCTCCTCATCTTCTTTGCTGTTCCATCTTTCCCTTCCATCTAAACCATCATCAAGTGCATCACCCCATCACTAGCTTCTTCCTTTCAATTCTCACACATTTCTTGCAAGTGGCATTTTTCTATCCTCAATAAATGTTCATTCTTTTCCTATAAATCCTGCACTGTGCCTACATCCTCTCTGCTAATTTTCAGCCCATTTGAAAGTGTTTTGGTTGGGTTAAAAATGGCTCAAGTTTGAATATAATTCAAACTTGAATTATTTTTATATCCTTAAAAATGCCCAAAGCAATTTATTAAAATTCTACATAAATTCTGGACTCCAGGGATATTCTCATATCTCTCTCCACCCTCTCCATTATTCTTGTGCTTTTCTGTCTTGTTTTCTGTCTGAAGAAAAGGGAAGAAGAGAAGCAGCAGTGGCAACAGCGCATCCCACCAGCACTCACTCCCCGCAGCCCACCTGGGCCTTTATTTCCCCGGCCCAGCCGATCCGAACGGCCACCTGCTCCCTCCCTCACGGCGTCTCCTTCCTCCAGAGTACAACAGCAGCAGCGCCGTGAGCAGGAGGCTCACGGACGTCAAGGCCAGCGCGTGCCCGCGCCCCTATAAAGCCCTCGCGGCATCCCTAGGGTTTCCCTCTTCCCCTCTCGCCGCCGCCACAATCCCTCTGCTTCCTCTGTTTGTCCTTCTTCTCCAAGAACAGAGCACCCAAGAGAAAACCCCGCCGCCGTCGTGCTCGCAGCCAGAGGGCGTCAAGCTCATCTCTGACATGTCCATCTGCTTCCTCGACGTCGAATACGTCCGTTCCGACGCGTTCCCCGCACTAGGTCGCCTCCACTACGTCGCTGTCTTCTTCCCCTGCTTCCTCTTCTTCACGGAGCCGAGCACCGCTTCGATCAGCGCATCCTCCTGCCGTCTCCGATCTCCGTCGACCTCGTACGACTCCAGCGGCACCCCCACGGTGAAGATCTTCTCCTCCCCATCATCGTTCCCGTTGTTTTCCGTCGTCGTTGCTGCCATTCGGCGCCCAACCCGCACGCCTCGCTGCACGCCCGCCGTGGCCGTGGCCGAGCGCCTCGACCCGGGAGGCCGGCCTTTGTGTTTTGCTCTGGTTCGTCTTATGCTTCACTTAGAGCCGAGCTGCTTCTTTAGCATGATCCACATACCCATCAGCACACGCGCCCATGTATCGCTGTGCGCCGCAGCCGAGACGAGCTCCAGCTCGATGCTCGAGCTCCGGCCTCTTTCCTCCGCTCCCCGCATGCACGCGCGCACCCTTGTACGTTTCCGCAACCCCGCCGGCGACCTGCAGCCGCTGGTGTTGGCTCCCGGCGCCGGCCATGTCCCCCGTCCGTTTTCAGTTTTGTCAGATCAACGCCAGGGCATTCATCTTGATTATAAGGCATTTCTTAGCAGAGGTCTATAGTAGTCCATCTGGTTAACAGCGCATGCTCGTATCCAAGGGGTCTCGGGATCAAATCCCGAGCACCCCATTTATTTCCCTTTTGCTACTTGTTCTTGTTTCTTCAATTCAGTTCAGTTCGAGAGGATCTGTCATCCAGGGCCGAACCCCTACAGTGCACAAACACATTTCAGCCTAGCTGGTCGTTGCGCTGCAATTCTACCCAGGCGACCAGGGATCAAATCCCCACGGCCGCACCTTTTTGTTTTCACCAATTTGTGCTTCACCCAGATCAAGCTCTGCTCATGTTTCACCTACTGTCAAGTCCATTCTTCACCACAATTCAGTCAGTAGCCCACTGGTCATCTCAGCGCACAAACAGCAGGAGGTCCTGGGATCGATTCTCATGGAGCCTCCCACGCATGTTTTTTTCTCTTTCTACCTGTGCATTTAGTTATTTTTCCCAGTTATTGCAGAAAATGCCATTTATTTGCTTTGCTCATATTTAAATAATCGTGCATCGGATTGAAACATGTCATATATGCATCTTGCTCAGATTCTCATGAAGTTTCACAATGTCCAACTTTCATTCATGTTGAAGATGATTAAAATTGTTGTTTCCATTAATTTTGCATAAATGACATGCTAAAATGGTTTGTTTCATAACTAAATAACCGTAGCTTCGATTCTAATAAACTTTATATGTATTTGGGGTAGAAAAATGCATAGAATGACATGATCCACTTTATTTTCCTGTTTAACAACATTAAAATATGGTTTAGGGCAGATCAGTACCAAATTCGAAATATGGACATGAGTATTTTCCGGAATTGTTGTTCGTTGTTCCGGCCTCATTTAAACTTGCCTAAATAGTTAGTTAAATTATGTTTCACCTCTTGCCATGTTTATAACAACATGTAATATTGTTGTGTTCCTAAACGAGAGAGAACTAAATAATTGATGTGGTGTTTCGTCAATATGCAACTCGTTGCATATTGAGCTCCACTTAACTTGTAGTGTTGTTTGTGCATATTGCCATGCCATGCCTCATTAAACCGGACATGCATCATACTTGTTTGTGCATCATGACATGTTTATGCTTGTGTGTTTACCATGTTGTTTGTTTCTTTCCGGTGTTGCTTCTTAGTTCCGGTAATGTTGCGATTGTGAGAATTCGTTCGACTACTCCCGTTCATCTCCTTCATGGACTCGTTCTTCTTCCTAGCAGGATTTCAGGCAAGATGACCACTACCCTGGATCTCACTACTATCATTGCTATGCTAGTTGCTTCGTTCTATCGCTATGCTGCGCTACCTATCATTTGCTCTTCAAGCCTCCCAATTTGCCATGTCAGCCTCTAATCTTTTACACCCTTCCTAGCAAACCATTGATTGGCTATGTTTTGCTTAGCCCCTCTTATAGCGTTGTTAGTTGCAGGTGAAGTTGAAGATTGCTCCATGATGGACAGGATTATGTTGGGATATCACAATATCTCTTATATTAATTAATGCATCTACATACTTGGTAAAGGGTGGAAGGCTCGGCCTTATGCCTGGTGTTTTGTTCCACTCTTGCCACCCTAGTCTCCTTCATATCGGTGTTATGTTCCCGGATTTTGCGTTCCTTACGCGGTTGGGTGATTTATGGGACCCCCTTGACAGTTCGCTTTGAATAAAACTCCTCCAGCAAGGCCCAACCTTGGTTTTACCATTTGCCTCACCACCACCTATACCTTTCCCTTGGGTCGGCCAACCCGAGGGTCATCTTTATTTTAGCCCCCCCGAGCCAGTGCTTCTCTAAGTGCTGGTCCGAACCGAGCGATGTCCAGCGCCCCCTGGGCAACCAGGGTCTATGCCAACCCGACGTCTGGCTCATCTGGTGTGCCCTGAGAACGAGATATGTGCAGCTCCTATCGGGATTTGTCGGCACATCCGGGCGGCTTTGCTGGTCTTGTTTTACCATTGTCGAAATGTCTTGTAGACCGGGATTCCGAGACTGATCGGGTCTTCCTGGGAGAAGGAATATCCTTTGTTGACTGTGAGAGCTTATCATGGGCTAAGTTGGGACACCCCTGCAGGGTTATAAACTTTCGAGAGCCGTGCCCACGGTTATGTGGCAGATGGGAATTTGTTAATGTCCGGTTGTAGATAACTTGACACCAGATTCAAATTAAAACGCATCAACCGCGTGTGTAGCCGTGATGGTCTCTTTTCGGCGGAGTCCGGGAAGTGAACACGGTTTTTGGGTTATGTTTGACGTAAGTAGGAGTTCAGGATCACCTCTTGATCATTGCTAGCTTCATGACCGTTCCGTTGTTTCTCTTCTCGCTCTCATTTGCGTATGTTAGCCACCATATATGCTTAGTTGCTGCTGCAACCTCACCACTTTACCCCTTCCTTACCCATTAAGATTTGCTAGTCTTGATACCCATGGTAATGGGATTGCTGAGTCCTCGTGGCTCACAGATTACTACAACAACAGTTGCAGGTACATGTTATGCGATGATCTTGACGCGAGAGCGATGTTCGCTTGTTTTGGAGTTCTTCTTCTGCTTCTTCTTCGATTAGGGGATAGGTTCCAGGTCGGCAGCCTGGGCTAGCAGGGTGGATGTCGTTTGAGCTTCTGTTTGTGTTTCATCCATAGGCGGATGATGTTCTTATGTATGATGATGTTGTATTCGTGTGGCATTGGATGCCTTTTGTATGTATCCCCATCTATTATGTAATGTTGATGTAATGATATCCACCTTGCAAAAGCGTCTTCAAGATGCGCTTCTATCCTTGGTGGGACCTTCGAGTTCCTTTAGGATAGGGTCGCATCTTGGGCGTGACAGTTGGCCACCCTAACTCAAAACCAAGAGAGCCTGGAAAGAATCATGGAACAAAAATTCTATGATCTAGATGTCAAGGTAACTGAGATTCAGTCAGTTGTAGAGCAGCTGCAGGATGACATGCAGGAGAGGAAGGGCAAGACTACCACCAATGTGTTTGCCAGAGTGCCCAGAGCCCAGAGGTCAGTTGCAGTGCCAGTGACAGACACTAGAGCAACAACTTCAGCATCAGCTACTGCCCCTACAGTTCCAGTGCAACCAGCTCCAGCATCCACTCCAGCACCCTCTACTTCAACTGAAGCCTTCGTCCAAGGAGCCACCAGGACACCACCACCAGAAGATCAAGCCTGAGAGTCAATCTAGCACTATGCATTTTCCATGAACTTTTTGGTAACTTGTTGCCAAAGGGGAGAAAAATGTATAGATCATAGGCTTCGAGAAAGAGGGTGTTGCTTTTGTTCTCTCTTGCTTTATTTGGTGGTTTTTCAAACTCTGTTTGCTTTTGGTTGAGATACTATGCCTGTGAGACATTGATGATCATGTGTTTGATCATAAGCTACACTTATGCATGCTTGATATTATCCTATCTATCTTATGTGATCACTCACTATGCTTGGTGATGAGTGCATGTATTCATTGTTTATTATTTTGAGCGCTCCACCAAGATGTATGTGACATGGAAGAGTAACCCATGAGCCTAATTCATTGTGCATTTGCAGTCCAAAGCAAATCTAAAACTATGCACAAATTTAGGGGGAGCTCTTTCTTATCACATACTTCTCAAAGCGACGATGTTATTAAATCTTATTATCATTTGTCGAAGCTTTGATCTATATGTTGTCATCAATTACCAAAAAGGGGGAGATTGAAAGTGCAACTATCCCTAGGTGGTTTTGGTAATTCATAACAACATATAGCTCATTGAGCTAATGCTATTCCAAGACTATTATTTCAGGAAAGCTCAATGAATGGCATGGCATGGATGATGAAAGTGGATCCCTCAAAATACTAAGGACAAAGGATTGGCTCAAGCTCAAAAGCTCAAGACTCTTCATTTTATATTTTAGTGATCCAACATCACATTGAGTCTATAGGAAAAGCCAATACTATCAAGGAGGGATGAGGTGTTGCTTAATGAGCCTCTTCCTTCATGTGCTTAGTGATATGCTCCAAAACCCTCAACTACTTTCCCACATCCACAAATGACCTAAATCCAGAGCCAAAATCGGTCACACCGAAACTTCCTATCCGGCGCCACCAATTCCAAAAGTCATAGCCACTGCCACAAACCCTAAGCAAATCGGTCTTACCGATAGGGATCTCGGTCTCACCGAGATGGGGTTGCAATCTCTCGGTTTCCCTTCGTAACGTTTCGGTCTAACCGAAGTGAGCGATCGGTCCCACTGAGATTGCAATGTAAACTCTCTGTTTCCTTTTTGTAACATTTCGGTCTCACCGAAAAGAGCAAATCGGTCCCACCGAGTTTACCTGACCAACTCTCAGGAAAGCTTATTACCAAATCGGTCTCACCGAGTTTGTGTAATCGGTCTTACCGAGATTACGTTATGCCCTAACCCTAACCGAATCGGTCTCACCGAGATGCATGTCAGTCCCACCGAAAATCACTAACGGTCACTAGGTTTACTAAATCGGTCCGACCGAGTTTAACAATTCGGTCCCACCGAGTTTGGTAAATTGTGTGTAATGGTTAGATTTTGTGTGGAGGCTATATATACCCCTCCACCTCCTCTTCATTCATGGAGAGAGCCATCAGAACGAACCTACACTTCCAACTTACCATTTCTGAGAGAGAACCACCTACTCATGTGTTGAGGCCAAGATATTCCATTCCTACCATATGAATCTTGATCTCTAGCCTTCCCCAAGTTGCTTTCCACTCAAATCTTCTTTCCACCAGATCCAAAACCTTTGAGAGAGAGTTGAGTGTTGGGGAGACTATCATTTGAAGCACAAGAGCAAGGAGTTCATCATCAACGCACCATCTGTTACTTCTTGGAGAGTGGTGTCTCCTAGATTGGCTAGGTGTCACTTGGGAGCCTCCGACAAGATTGTGGAGTTGAACCAAGGAGTTTGTAATGGCAAGGAGATCGCCTACTTTGTGAAGATCTACCGCTAGTGAGGCAAGTCCTTCGTGGGCGACGGCCATGGTGGGATAGACAAGGTTGCTTCTTCGTGGACCCTTCATGGGTGGAGCCCTCCGTGGACTCGCGCAGCCATTACCCTTCGTGGGTTGAAGTCTCCATCAACGTGGATGTACGATAGCACCACCTATCGGAACCACGCCAAAAACATCTGTGTCTCCAATTGCGTTTGAATCCTCCAAACCCTTCCCTTTACTTTCTTGCAAGTTGCATGCTTTAATTTTTGCTGCCTATATACTCTTTGCATTCTTGCTTGAATTGTGTGATGTTTGCTTGACTTGTCCTAAAATAGCTAAAATCTGCCAAACTCTAAAATTGGGAAAAGGTTAAGTTTTTATTGGTCAAGTAGTCTAATCACCCCCCCCCCCTCTAGACATACTTCAAGGTCCTACACCAACGCCTCGCACACACGCGTGTACGTACGAGAGAAACGCGCATCGCTCCGCCCTCGACCTCCCACCGTAACCGGCAACTCCCCGAAATTTTCCTCCCCCTCGCTTCTACCACGGTTTTTTTCCGTCATGGACGGCCCAAAGAATGTCATGCAGCTGCGTCTCCGTCCCGCCCAGGACGAAAAGCCCATTTTCTGTCATGATTTTTTGTCATAGAAGTAGGAGCCCACCACATCTATGATGATACCGGGTTTTGTCACAATTATCTTCATAGAAGTGTCATATGTATGACAGAAAGAAATTTCGTTCGGCCCAAAATGTCACGGATGTGTCTTTTTTGGTAGTTTAGGTTCATGTTCATCACCTGATTGTGTTTCAGCATCAGAAATAGAAATATCATTGGGGTTCTCAGGTGTGTCTACAATAGGATCACTAGAAGCATGGAAAGTTCTATCGTTTTTCTTTTTCTTCTTTTTAGAAGAACTAGGTGCCTCTAAATTATTTCTCTGAGAATCTTGCTCGATTCTCTTAGGGTGACCTTCAGGATACAAAGGTTCCTGAGTCATTCTACTAGTTCTAGTAGCCACTCTAACAGCATAGTCATTTTTATTATTTAAATCAAGCAAATCATTTTGAGCTTTAAGTACTTGCTCAGCTTGAGTAGCAACCACAGAAGTGTATTTGCTAATGAGTTTGAGTTCACCTTTAACTCTAGCCATATTATCGCTCACACGTCCTATCTCAAAAGCATTATTCTTTAACTCTCTACCAACATAAGCATTAAAACTTTCTTGTCTATCCATAAAGTCCTTAAATTCATCTAAGCATGGGCTATGAAATTTAGTAGAGGGGATTTCAACTTTATCATATCCATAGAGAGAATTCACCTTTACTACCTGTGTCGGGTTATCTAGACAATATGGTTCTTCAGCGGGCAGTATATTAAGACCATGTATTTCTTCAATAGGTGGTAAATTCTTAACATCTTCAGCTTTAATACCTTTTTCTTTCTTTGATTTCTTTGCCTCTTGCATATCTTCAGGACTGAGAAATAAAACACCACTCTTCTTTGGGGTGGGTTTAGGAATAGGCTCAGGAGTTGGCTCAATTGGTTCAGGAATTGGCTCAGGAAGAGTCCGATTATTTTCATTAGTCAACATATTATTCAATAGTAATTCAGCTTCGTCGACTGTTCTTTCCCTGAAAACACAACCAGCACAACTATCCAAGTAGTCCTTGGAAGCATCGGTTGGTCCATTATAAAAGATATCAAGTATTTCATTTTTCTTGAGAGGATGATCAGGCAAAGCATTAAGTAATCGGAAAAGCCTCCCCCAAGCTTGTGGCAGACTCTCTTCTTTGATTTGCACAAAATTATATATTTCCCGCAAGGCAGCTTGTTTCTTATGAGTAGGGAAATATTTAGTAGAGAAGTAATAAATCATATCCTGGGGACTACGCACACAACCAGGAGCAAGAGAATTATACCAAGTCTTAGCATCACCCTTTAATGAGAACGGAAATATCTTAAGGATATAAAAATAGCGAGACTTCTCATCATTAGTAAACAAGGTAGCTATATCATTCAACTTGGTAAGATGTGCCACAACAGTTTCAGATTCAAGGCCATAAAAAGGATCAGATTCAACTAAAGTAATAATCTCAGGATCAACAGAGAATTCATAATACTTGTCAGTAACACAGATAGGTGAAGTAGCAAAAGCAGGGTCAAGTTTCATTCTAGCATTAAGAGACTGCTGCTTCCATTTAGCTAATAATTTCTTAAGATCATATCTATCATTGCAAGCAAAGATAGCTCTAGCAGCATCTTCATTCATAACATAACCCTCAGGAAAAACAGGCAGTTCATAATCATTGGGAGAACCTTCATCATCACTATCATCAATAATAGCATCTTCAATAATTTCATTCCCCCTAACTCTAGCAAGTTGTTCATCAAGAAATTCACCTAATGGCAAAGTAGTATCACGCACAGAAGTAGTTTCATCATAAGTATCATGCATAGTAGAAGTGGCATCATCAATAACATGCGACATATCAGAATTCATAGCAGTAGCAGGTTTAGGTGTCGCAAGCTTACTCAAAATAGAAGGAGAATCTAGTGCAGAGCTAGATGGCAGTTCCTTACCTCCCCTCGTAGTTGAGGGATAGATCGTAGTTTTCGCGTCTTTCAAGTTCTTCATAGTGATCAATAGATATAAATCCCAAGTGACTTAGAGAATAGAGATATGCTCCCCGGCAATGGCGCCAGAAATTAGTCTTGATAACCCACAAGTGTAGGGGATCGCAACAGCTTTCAAGGGTAAAGTATTCAACCCAAATTTATTGATTCGACACAAGGGGAGCCAAAGAATATTCTTGAGTAATAGCAGTTGAGTTGTCAATTCAACCACACTTGGATAACTTAGTATCTGCAGCAAAGTATTTAGTAGCAAAGTAGTATGATAATAAAGGTAATGGTAGCAAAAGTAATGTTTTTGGGTATTGTAGTAGTTGTAACAATAGCAACGGAAAAGTAAATAAGCGAAGAACAATATGTGAAAAGCTCGTAGGCAATGGATCAGTGATGGATAATTATGTCGGATGCGATTCCTCATGTAATAGCTATAACATAGGGTGACACAGAACTAGCTCCAATTCATCAATGTAATGTAGGCATGTATTCCGTAAATAGTCATACGTGCTTATGGAAAAGAACTTGCATGACATCTTTTGTCCTACCCTCCCGTGGCAGTGGAGTCCTAGCGGAAACTAAGGGATATTAAGGCCTCCTTTTAATAGAGAATCGGAAAAAGCATTAACACATAGTGAATACATGAACTCCTCAAATTACGGTCATCACCGAGAAGTATCCCGATTATTGTCACTGGGGTTGTCGGATCATAACACATAATAGGTGACTATAGACTTGCTAGATAGGATCAAGAACACACATATATTCATGAAAACATAATAGGTTCAGATCTGAAATCATGGCACTCGGGCCCTAGTGACAAGCATTAAGCATAGGAAAGTCATAGCAACATCAATCTCAGAACATAGTGGATACTAGGGATCAAACCCTAACAAAACTAACTTGATTACATGGTAAATCTCATCCAACCCATCACCGTCCAGCAAGCCTACGATGGAATTACTCACGCACGGCGGTGAGCATCATGAAATTGGTGATGGAGGATGGTTGATGATGACGACGGCAACGAATCCCCCTCTCCGGAGCCCCGAACGGACTCCAGATCAGCCCTCCCGAGAGAGATTAGGGCTTGGCGGCGGCTCCGTGTCGTAAAACGCGATGAAACTTTCTCTCTGATTTTTTTTCTCCCCGAACATGAATATATGGAGTTGGAGTTGAGGTCGGTGGAGGTCCAGTGGGCCCACGAGATAGGGGGCGCGCCCAGGGGGAGGGGGCGTGCCCCCTGTCTCCTGGACAGGGTGTGGGCCCCTGGTGTATTTCTTTCGCCCCATAATTCTTATTAATTCCAAAAAGTGCCTCCGTGGATTTCCAGGACATTCCAAGAACTTTTCTTTTCTACACATAAAACAACATCATGGCAGTTCTACTGAAAACATCGTCAGTCCGGGTTAGTTTCATTCAAATCATGCAAGTTAGTGTCCAAAACAAGGGGAAAAGTGTTCGGAAAAGTAGATGCGTTGGAGACGTATCAATGCCTTCGAGACATGACAATGGATTTGCCTTCCCACCGGAACTCACTCAGTTGATCCAGCAGCAGAATACCTTGATGCAACTTTTAGTCCAGAATCAGAACCAAGGCAACAACAACAACAACAACAACCCACCACCACCACCACCCCATGTTGATCACCTAGCCCGTTTCCTAAGGTTGAATCCGCCGGTGTTCTCTAGTAGCACTGAGCCGATTGTTGTAGATGATTGGCTCCGCAAGATTGGAAGAGAGCTGACCACTGCAAGATGCACAGATGCAGAGAGAGTGCGTTTTGTCTTGCATCAGCTTGATGGACCTGCAGCATCATGGTGGGAGAATTTCATAGCCACTTACCCCATTGACACTGTTACATGGGATCAATTTTAGCACGCTTTCCGCACTGCCCATGTTTCAGCTGGAGCTATGAGCATGAAGAAGCATGAGTTTCGCAACTTGCGCCAAGGAGGACGTACAGTGGGCCAGTATGTGGATGAGTTTAGTAAGTTAGCATGCTATGCCCCTGATGACGTAGCTACAGATTCCGCTAAGCAGGAGAATTTTTTCTGGAAGGACTGAATGATGAGCTGAGCATGCAGTTGATGGTGGCAACATTCAACAACTACCAGGAGTTGGTAGACAGGGCTCTTATGATTGAACGCAAGCAGCAACAGATTGATAATCGCAAGAGGAAGTATGGACAGGGGAGGTACACTTCTGGAGCCCAGCAGAAACCTCGCTATTCCCCGTACTCGGGAGGACATACCCACAACCATGGAGGACACACGCACAATGGAGCAAGTTCGCACAACCATAGTGGCCCCAAGAATGGCAATGGGAATGGAGGAAGCAGCAGCCAGAACCGTTCCAACCCTTCAACACCAGCCAAGAGGGATTTGCGCCACGTTACCTGTTTCAAGTGCCAGAATACTAGACATTATGCCAATGAATATCCTGACGTGAAGAATGGAAACGGCAATAGAGGTTCTGCCAAGAAGCCCAGCCCCTTCAACAAAGGTCAGGTGAACCATATCAGCGTGGAGGAGATTGAGGATCAACCCGACGCAGTTGTCGGTAAGTTTTTGATTAATGCTTTTACCGCACTTGTTCTTTTTGATACTGGTGCATCGCATTCATACATATCAAGGGGATTTGTGGATAAGTATAAACTGCCAACCCAAGCCCTTAGGTCACCCATGTTAGTAAGCTCGCCAGGAGCAGAGTATATGGCCAGCCGATGGTGTGATCGGTTACCCTTAAGGATTGGTAACTATGTGTTTCCCTCGGACCTAATAATTTTGGAGTCACAAGGATTGGATATAATATTAGGCATGGATTGGTTATCTAAGTATGGAGGGAACATTGATTGTGCTAGTAAGTTGATATTCCTCACCACCCCAGAAGGAAGAAGGATCAAGTATGTATCCCGGCATGTGCCGAAGAGGACTCAAGTGAATTCCTTATCAGGAGTTGTATAGGAGGAAGTACCAGTGGTGAAGGATTTCCCCAACATATTTCCAGAGGAGTTGCCAGGCATGCCACCGGATCGAGACATTGAGTTTTTGATTGAGCTATTGCTAGGCACCGGGCCAATATCAAATAGACCGTATCGGATGCCCGCTCATGATTTGGAGGAAATTAAGAAGCAGATTAAGGAGTTACTGGATAAAGGTTACATTCGACCAAGTTCGTCACCTTGGGTAGCCCCAGTGCTTCTAGTGGAGAAGAAGGATGGATCATTAAGGATGGTTGTTGATTATCGTGCATTGAATGAAGTGACGATCAAGAACAAATACCCACTGAGATAAAGGAAAGGATGAGCAAAGGAAAGCTAAAGGATTTCGTGAGGATGAGCACGACACTTTATGGTTTGAGGATCGCGCTTATGTGCCTAATGACCCCGAGATCAAGAAGTTGATTCTGCAAGAGGCCCATGATTTGCCGTATTCAATTCACCCAGGAAACACTAAGATGTATCTGGATTTGAAGGAAAGTTTCTGGTGGACAGGAATGAAGAAGGATATTGCCGAGTATGTAGCAGTATGTGATGTATGTCAGAGAGTTAAGGCAGAGCATTAGAAGCCAGCTGGATTGCTACAGCCATTGTCGATACCCGAATGGAAGTGGGATAAACTTGACATGAATTTTATCACTGGATTGCCCAGGACTCGTTCAGGCAGTGACTCTATCTGGGTTGTAGTCGATCGTTTGACGAAAGTAGCTCATTTCATCCCGGTGAAGACCACCTATACAAGTGCTAAGTTGGCAAAGATATACATGACCAGGATCGTATGTCTGCATGGAGTTCCGAGGACCATTGTATCGGATAGAGGAATCCAGTTTACCTCAGATTAATTCAAGCCACATGAAAAACCCATTTATCCAAACCAAGCATGATTAATAACTAGGAAATATGGCACTTGTATATGTTTCCCATGTATTAAATGCAGCCAAATTCGATTATTCCTCACATGCACAAAAATACAAAATTCTACCCACGACAATTGGACATTGCATTGCAAAATTGAACCAAGCAGTTAACTAAACACCAACACAAATGAACCAAACATTAACTGAGCACCACATCGCACAATATAACATACTCCTAATAGAAGATCAGATAGTTAACCAAACCAACTATGCTTAACAACTTGGAAATATAGCAATTGTATTTGTTTCTCATGTGTTTAGTATAGTCAAATTCGATTAATTTCTCACATGGTATACAATAACAGAATGCACCCACAACAACTGAACATCGCATTGCAGAATGGAACCAAAGAGTTAACTAAACACCATAACAAATGAACCAAACGTTAACTGAGCACCACATTGCACAATGTATAACATACTAGAAGATCAAACAGTTAACCAAACCAAGCATGCTTGACAACTTGGAAATATAGCAATTGGATTTGTTTCTCATGTATTTTGTAAAGAAAAATTCAGTTTATTTCTCACATGGAAGACAATACAAAATTGCACCCTGAAGAATTGAACATCACATTTGCAGAACTGAACCAAACAAATAACTGAACATGACAACTAATTAACCAAACAGTTAATAAGGGAGCACCACATTGCACGACATACAGAACATATACACTAGAACAACAGATTGCATGGTAAAAGTAGATAGCACAATTCACTAGAATTTGTCAAGGAAAGGCAGTAGCTAGCAAACTGAACATGGGTCCTTACAGTGAGCTAATAAGACAAGCTACTCCTCATTGTCAGAAATATCGATGACGATTGGCTCCTTGGACATGGAAGAGGGCGAGGCCTCTGCATCGTGGGTGCCCTCATCGTAGTGGTTAGTTGCCTGAGCCTCTCTGGGCACCAACCTTCTGGCTCTCGAGTTGAGGTAAGCACATGCATGCTGAGAAAACACCTCGTAGTCTTCGTCGAAGGCACCGAGGGTGGCCTCGAGAAAACGCCACGAATTGTCGTTTAAAGCAGCCAACCGCGTCGCGGCGTCGGTGTGCGAGGCGTCGACGGTGGCCTCGACGGCGAGGTGCTCCTCCAAGAACTGGGGTCGGCACAAATGGCAGCCATCGCGACCTCATCCACGCGTGCGGCCGCGATTTGCTTCTCCGCTGCCAAATGCTCCTTGAGCTCCTGGCTATACTGCATGCACCATGGCTTAGGGCGACGCTTATTTGGTGGAGCGGTTGGTGATTTGGGTGGAAGGTGTCGCGTCGGCGGTCAGGGCATGTGGGATGTGGAAGGAGTAGGAGGATGGGGGTCTGGTGTGGATTACCTGCCTGGATAGACGAGGCCGAGCAACGTGAAGGAGGGTTGTCGGTGAGGGGGGCGGCGCTGCAAGCAAGGAGTGAAGGTTTCAACTTGGAAAGGAAGGCGGAAACAGGGGAAATCGGGCGTTTGGTAAGGGGGAGGGGGCGGGGAGGTAGATATTTCCACGGAAGCCGAAAATTTTGAATCGGTTCAGCGAAAAAACTGGCATGCAAAGTGTCATCAAACACGGTCCCTTATTCAGAACTATGTACAATATGTGAACATCACAAATGATTCAGATAGCTTAACCCGTGTGTGATGAGTTTGAACGTCAAAAATTTTGGTTCCAATTTCCCTGGTTATAGTGGTCATCCACGTCATTGCATAATTTTGGTACACAAAGGAGACTACAGCACACCCACACTTCTTAAGCGAGCAAGTTCAGCAATTAAATAGAGCTAGTTGGCCTAAACATTACTCTAACAAATTAAAGATCGATGCTCTTAATTAAACAAAACAAAGAGTACTACTATGGCTAGTGCTCGTCAATCTCCGTCGCCTCCTCCATGTCCAGCTCGCGCCCGACGGTCTCCTGGGGAAGGGCCTCCATGGCATCCATCGCACCATACTCGGCAAGCATCTCGCCATCCACGTCCGCCATCTCTTTGGAAAAGGCTGCCACAAGCTGGCGTGCGCGGTCGCGATCTGGGCTTGGACGAGCTCCGTTATCGCAAGGTATGCGGTGGAGGAACGGACGGCTTCTCAAACATGTACTCTCGGTGATTGCCAACTCTTCGGCTATGGGTTGTCAACCGTTGTCGGAGAAGCTTCGTTTGATTTGTGTGGTGACCGCCACGAGCTTGGCGTGGGCAGCCTCGACATGGTCGTGAGCGGCCTCCATCAGGTCTAAGGCCACCATTGTGGAATGTACAGGTGTTGTACCGCTCTCGCCAGTTGCTATCCCCAAGGCAGATGTTGCTGCCACCACCTGAGAAGCAACAGCGGTCGTTTGGGCTGCCTTGGCCGCCCGGTTGCAGATTGCAGCCGCGCTCATGTACCTTGTTAGCACGCGCATGGCAGCTGTGCCTGCGCTCTCGCCGGAGTGGGCCGCTGAAGATGCCCTCACAACGCAGGTCCATGTCCCCATCTTTCACCGACGATGATTGAACAGTGAAATGATATTTGGGGAGCGAGCTAGGGTGCTTGACACGCCGGTTGTTGACTGTAGTCGACGCACCTTCTCACGTAAGCCGTAGTCGTACTATACACCGACGATGCTCCAGGATATTTTGTAATGCATCTCACACGGTTGGTGATAATAAACTGTGCGATCTACTTGATTTTTTGTCTTGATTTGAATTACATAATGGGGTCATAGCTGCAAAGGATGGTGTTTGAATTGCTAGAACTTCTATCTGCAGTGAACATGCAACTATAGGTGTGTCATCAAATAAATTGGAATTATTCAGGGTTCGTTTGGACATTTTTATACAGTAACTTGGTTTTCTAGGCATTTCAGGTGCACAATTCAAAATTAAACCACATACACAAGCTCCGGTGCACCAAAATGGGTTGTAAAATGATATATGTGTCCATGGGTTGATTCTTACGTCCCATTCAAGAAATGGGGATGAATTTCAAACACCACGGCACCGTGGCTCTCCGGCAAACGTTGAGGTGCTTGCTTTTGTAATTCTAGTAAATACAAAACTCGTCTGAAATTCATGAACCTTGGCATGCTAACATGGAACGGCATCAAGATGTTGGGGTAAAAAAATATTGTCCCATTTGGGGCAGGTTATGGAATAAGCTTCTCGTAAACCAGAGCTTCTCTCACAACAAGCACGATGGTTTTGGTAGGGAACAGGCTACCTTGGGGGACGAAACGATATCTGTTGCCTCTTCTTACTTTCAAAAAATTTCTCGTGTCAACATAGAACAACAGGAGTGTTGTGCAATTTTTTGGGATTTTTCGGGGTTCACGTGGACATTTTTATACATTAACTGAGTTTTCAATGCATTCATGTGCCTAATTCAAATTTGAACTACATGCACATGCTCCAGTGCGTATAAACGGGTCAAAAAATCAAATGTGTGTCCTTGGTTGCAACCTTAGGTCCCATGCAAGAAATGGGAATGAATGTCCAACACTTTTGCCACCGTCGCTTGGCCGCTAACATTGATATACATGGTTTTAAAATTCTAGTAAATCGAAAACTCGTCTGAAATTCATGAAACTTGACATGCTATCATGGAATGGCAGCAACATGCGGTGGTAAAAATCTTGTCCCATTTGGGGCAGGTTGGGGTATAAGATTCTCACAAACTAGAGCTTCTCGCAACAAGACTCATGGTTACGGTAGGGAATGTTTCACCTTTCTGGACGAAACGATATCCGTTGCCTCTTCTTGATTTAAATTTTTGCTCTAGTGTCAACATAGAACAACAGGAGTGTTGTGTTAAATTTTGGAAATTTTCGGGGTTCGTTTGGACATTTTTATGCATTAATTGAGTTTTCAATGTATTTATGTGCATAATTCAAATTTGAACTACATGCACATGCTCTAATGCATATAAATTGGTTGAAAATTCAAATCTGTCTCCTTGGTTGCATGCTTAGGTCCCATGCAAGAAATGGGAATGAATGTCAAACACCCTGCCACCGTCACTCGGCCACAAACATTGAGATACCTGGTTTTTAAATTCTAGTAAATCTAAAACTCGTTTGAAATTCATGGAACATGGCGTGCTATCATGGAGCGGCATCAACATGTCATCATAAATTTTTTGTCCCATTTGGGGCAGGTTTGGGTATAAGCTTCTCACAAACCAGAGCTTCTCACAACAAGCCTGATGGTTTCGGTAGGGAATGTTTCACCTTTCTGGATGAAACGATAGTCGTTGCCTCTTCTTGATTTTAATTGTTTTTCTCTAGTGTCAACATAGAACAACATGAGTGTTGTGTTAAATTTGGAATTTTTTGGGGTTCGTTAGGACATTCTTACGCATTAATTGAGTTTTCAATACATTTATGTGCATAATTCAAATTTGAACTACATGCACATGCTCTAATGCATATAAATTGGTTGAAAATTCAAATATGTGTCCTTGATTGCATGCTTAGGTCCCATGCAAGAAATGGGAATGAATGTCAAACACCCTGCCACCGTCACTCGGCCACAAACATTGAGATACCTGGTTTTTAAATTCTAGTAAATCCAAAACTCGTCTGAAATTCATGAAACCAGGCATGCTATCATGGAATGGCACCCAACATGCTGTGGTAAATTTTTTATCCCATTTGGGGCAGGTTTGGGTATAAACTTCTCACAAACCAGAGCTTCTCACAACAAGCCTAATGGTTTCGGTAGGAAACTGCCACCTTTGGGGATGAAACGATACACGTTGCTTGTTATTGCTTTCAAAAAAATTCTAGTGTCAACATAGAACAACAGGAGTGTTGTGTTAAATTTTGGAATTTTTCGGGGTTCGTTTGGACATTTTATACATTAAATGGGTTTTCTAGGAATTTTATGTGCATAATTCAAATTTGAACTACATGCACATGCTCCAGTGCATATAAATTGGTTGAAAAATCAAATCTGTGTCCTTGGGTGCATGCTTAGGTCCCATGCAAGAAATGGGAATGAATTTAAACACCAGGGCACTATTGATTGTCGGCAAAACATTGAGATACTTTGTTAAATCCAAAATTCATCTGAAATTCATGAAACTTGGCATGCTATCATGGAATGGCACCCGACATGCTGTGGTAATTTTCGTGTACATTTTGAGAGAAGGCACACTCGAATAACAGTCAACAAAGGCATTTTGAAACAACTAGCTGCCACTGTAACATCGCAAATGTTTTGGATAGAACACCCGTATGTACACTGACAGCTTCCCTAGTAAGCCAAGGGAAAGTGTGCCGAGCAGGATTTGTGCAGCTGTTCATCGCAAACGTTTTATATAGAACACATGTACGCTAAGTGAGAGCTATGGTCTTCTGCAGTAAGCCAAGGGAAAATTCGTTGCGCGGGATTTGTGCATCTCTTCAACGCAAACGATTCAGATTGAATAAGGTATGCAAAGTGATACTTAGGCGCTAAGCCAAGAGAAAATTTGCAAGCAGGATTTTTACCTCCCTTCAACGCAAATGGTTTTTTCGGATGACCCGTGTGCAACCACGTACATAAAATTTGGTAAGATTTGCATCTGTCATATTGGGTATATTGCCATTTGCCAAACTGGAAAGATTGACTTTTGTTGATCTAGTAACATTGCCATTTGTCAATCCTTGTGACACTGCGATTTGTCAAAATATGCAGCTAAAAATCACTAGCACTATCTAATTTTTGCAACTAAAATTAAGTAATTAAGCATAGATTTCATTCATAGATTAAGCAGTCATGCTTAATTTATACAAACAGTTCAACTCGACAGCTAAACCAACCAAACTTTTCCCCAATCGTTGCCAACCACATACTAAAATAGCTAGTTCAACAATATATACTAGCTAATTTTAAGTACGTTGTACAGTTCCACCACATCAATAGTCAGATGAACTAAACAAAATAGCCCCTAAATACTACTACGGAGGGGCTTTGTACTACTTCCGATAGCCTCTCCTCTGTTGGCCGCGCTTAGTAAGAGGAAGAGGAGGAGGAGCCTACCAACAAGCTGGACAACTGCAATACGGTGCCTGCCACTGCTGCACCTTCAGCGGCGCTCACCTCGAACGCCCTCCGCGGCTCCAGACGACCCCTCTCGAAGCGGCCGGACTACTCGTTGATCTCCTGATTCCTCACCTCTGCGTTGGCATATGTCGCGGCCACGACGGTGGTAAGGCTCTTTGCGTGCTCGACGAGGCGCTCCTCCTCCTCCTGCAGGAACTTGATGTAGCGCGCAAGATCGCTGCCGCACGTGCGGGCCTCCACCTCCGCCTCCCTCCTACGGGCGGCGGTGGCGGGGCGGGTGATGATCCCGGCGGTCAACGGTGGTCTGGCGGCCATAGCGGCCGACGATGGCGTGGCGGCCACGACCACCACCTCCCGCCTTTAGGCCGCGGTGGCAGAGCGGGTGATGGCCATGGTGGCCGGCAGTGGGGTGGCGGCCACGACAGCCACCTCCTGCCTTTGGGCCGCGGCGGCGGAGCAAGCGATGGCCCTGGCTTTCGACGGAGCAGTGGCGGCAACAACGACCGGCAACAGCTACCGACGGGCATAGGCGGCCGAGCGTGTGGTGGGTCTTCCGCCCACACCCAATAGGGACGCCATGCACACTACACTACGCTGGGGACTGCGCCGCTGCCGCGGTGTAGCCTCCCAGCTGGAGTTGTGCTCTAATGACGGCGGAGTGGCTGAGCGACGACAATGGTTAGGTGCCATTGCCGATTGTGGGATAAGCAGACGAGATAAGCTATAGGGAGGGAGGGGAAAATGCGACGCAGGACTCACGGGCCATGAGGGTTTATATAGTAGGCTGGTAAGAATTGGGATTTTGGAGGATTTCACCGAGTCGGGCGGGAAGCTTGCGCGAGGAACCTGCACGGTTGTGCGGGAACGGGCTCACCATCGTTTGGCCAAAAAAATGCCCCCGTGAGTTGCTCAAGCTTCCGCTCGAACCGTCTGCGACAGAGGGGTGACAAGACGTGCGAGAGGAGGACGAAAGGACACGTACACATACGTTTAATAAAAAAACATTTGTGATTTAATTACCTACTATACCCCCATCCTGGTTTATAAGTAGGATTTAATTAACAAAATATGAATGCATGTCGCCAAAGATTATATCGTTGGATTCTTATTTGAACATAGTTCCCAGTTATATAATTTTTGTAACATGCATTAACATTTTATTGGTTAAGTTTGAGGTTATATACCATCAAGCATTT
This sequence comes from Triticum dicoccoides, assembly GCF_002162155.2. Lineage (NCBI taxonomy): Eukaryota > Viridiplantae > Streptophyta > Magnoliopsida > Poales > Poaceae > Triticum > Triticum dicoccoides. Next base: position 241,307,713 of record NC_041385.1, read on the forward strand.
GCCCACAACACACACGGCTTATTTCATCACAAACAGCTAGGATGGATCAACTGTATGCCACGTATCGCACACGCAACTCAAATTTGATTCGTGCTTGATTTCTCTGACATCGCTCACACAGTTCGTCTTATTTGCCACGTATCACTATGTCGGCCTCTGCTCGCATCCCTCGGCAAGCTCTGCTCGCCGTTAGGCGCTGCAGCGTGCTCTGCTCGTGTCCGTCGGCACGCTTGGGTTGTGGACAGCTTTTCCTTGCGTGTTCAACTGCTCGGTTGAGGTGACCGCGGAGTGCTCTGCTCGCTTCCCTCCGCGCGCACTCTGCCAGCAGTTGGGCCTACGATGATCACGTCGGGGGCCCCATATGCATGCGGTTGCGCCACGCGCGTTGCCACGCGATGCAGTTATGTGCGGCATGATGGAGTTACGCGGTGCAAATTGCAACTGCCATCAGGGCGTGCCGATCGATATTCTAGGCCGTCCGGCTTCCGCTTTAATTCCTGCGGCCATTATAACCTTAGTCTCTCCAACCTTTCAATCACGCCCCACAACACAACAAGCACACTCATGACGACACATAGAGAGGGTATGTCTAGCGGTGCTCCAATGGAGTTCGGCGAGCATAAAGTGGAGACCCACACGAGAGAGACGGATCTCTTGGTGGTGTACACCATCGACCCAACCATGGTGGACGACTACATCAACACCGTTGAGTGGTTGCTTGCTGGGGACAAGTACAAGGTGGTCGGCACCGAACTCCAGTACACCGCCAGTCTTCCCGACAAAGAACAGAAGGTTGTCATCGCCTAGTTGTGCGTGCGCCATCATGTTCTCATCTACCTCTACTGCATGGCCATAGAGCCTTGCGTCCGTTTTGCTAGATTTGTCAACAACACCGACTACAAGTTTGCTACGGTGGAAACCACCGACGATGTAAAAGCGCTCAGGGTTACGGGCTTGGCCTGCGAGGACCTTGTCGAAATCCATGAGCACTACAGGGTCTAGGGCAGCATGAAGGACTCCCTGGTTGAACTCGCCTCGGCCATCATCGACCCCTACTACAAAAAGTTGAAGCAGGATGCCCAGAGAACAAGTCACGTATCCTAGCACAGGGCCTGGATGTGGCGACTGGATGAACCTCACCTCAGGTTCACGGCCAAGAGCGTGTACACATGCTACGAGGTGCACATGCGGATCATTGACATGAGGAAGTGCCTCGTTACCCAAATTGACGAGCCCGGATCGAGCCACAAGCAGAGCAAGCGTCACAAGCAGTAGATGATGATTAGATGATCGTTTATGCTAGTTAATCATGCATGTTACTTCGGTGTGTGGAAATGGCATGTGTGTAGTAGCCACCTACGTAATTATGCATTTAATAGTTTACTTTGGTGTGTGCATATGCCATGGTTGTAATAGCCACCTATGTAAGTGGATGTTTAATTTGGTTATGCAACCATGTCCTTATAAGTGTGTGTGTGTGTGTGCGTGTGTATATATATATATATATATATATATATATATATATATATATATATGTTGTTATTTTGTATGCAATCCCATTGCACAACACACACGTCTTATTAGTAGCAATCATCTGTGTTATTATCGGTCTTCGCACAAATTTCTGATTACAGACCTGTTTGCCACGTATCACACACATCTTGTTATATTGAACCGTTTATGTTCTCTTGTCTCAACACAAATAGTTCATCCGAGTGAACCGCATGCCGTATATCGCACACACCTTGTCTGGCTGGCCATTTCTTTTGTGTTGCCTAATCACAAAGTATGTTATTTATCGCACACACCTTATCTGGATGCCCATTTCTTTTGTTGCTCCTCATCACAAACAGTTAATTGCACTGAACCGTATGCCCTACATCACACAGAGAACTAAAATCTGAACCGTGTTTGATGCATCCATCATCACAAACGTTTTGCACCTTTTTTTGACATTTTTTACACCATCGTTTGCGATTAATGCACCGCACACAGTTTCGTCAAAGGGTCTCTGATCATAGTGTCGCGTTAGCAGCATCCTGCACTAGTGAAAGTCCGTTCCCTGAAAACACAACCAGCACAACTATCTAGGTGGTCCCTAGAAGCATCGGTTAGTCCATTATAAAAGATATCAAGTATTTCATTTTTCTTGCGAAGATGATCAGGAAAAGCATTAAGTAATTGGAGAAGCCTCCCCCGAGCTTGTGGGAGACTCTCTTCAATTTGCACAAACTTAAATATTTCCTTTAAAGCAACTTGTTTCTTATGAGCAGGGGAATATTTTTCAGAGAAGTAGTAAATCATATCCTGGGGACTACGCACACAACCAGGAGCAAGAAAATTGAACCATAACTTAGCATCACCCTTTAACGAGAAAGGAAACAACTTAAGAATATAGTACTAGCGAATTTTTTCCTCATGAGAAAATAGGGTGGCTATATCATTCAAATTAGTAAGATGTGCCACAATAGTTTCAGATTCATAGCTATGGAAAGGATCAGATTAAACCAAAGTAATTAACTCAAGATCGACAGAGAATTCATAATCCTTATCAATAACAAAGATAGGTGAAGTAGCAAACTTAGGATCATATTGCATTCTAGCATTCAAAGATTTTTCTTTCCACTTGCATAATAATTTCTTAAGATCATCTCTATCCTTACAAGCAAGAAAGTCCCTAGCTACCTCTCCATCCATAACATAACCCTCAGGCATAACAGGAAGTTCATATCTAGGAGACTAGTCTTATCAGGTGTTTCAAAGTTTTTAGTTTCAATAATTTCATCAGTTTCAGAAATATCATCATCTTCAGCATAATCAATAGTTCAAACTCTAGCGAGATGTTCATCAAGTAATTCACCAAGTGGTACAATTTTATCAAGCAAAGTAGTAGCATCATAAGCATCATTCATAGTAGAAGTAGCATCATCAATAATATGCGACATATCAGAATCAATAGCAGGTGTAGGTGTCGCAAGCTTACTAAAAACAGAAGGTGAATCAAGTGCACAACTAGATGGCGGTTCCTTACCTCCCCTCGTAGTAGAGGGAAAAATCTTGGTTCTAGAATCTTTCAAATTCCTTATAGTGATCAACGGATATAAATACCAAGTGACTCAGAGAATAGAGCTATGCTCCCCGGCAACGGAGCCAGAAAAAGGTCTTGATAACCCACAAGTATAGGGGATCACAACAGTTTTCGAGGGTAGAGTATTCAACCCAAATTTATTGATTCGACACAAGGAGCCAAAGAATATTCTCAAGTATTAGCATTTGAGTTGTCAATTCAACCATACCTGAAGGAATGCAGCAAAGTATTTAGTAGCAAAGTAGTATGGAAGTAACGGTAACGGTGGCAAAAGTAACAGTAGCAGTTTCTTAGCAATTGTAATAGTGGCAACGACAAAGTAACGTAGCAAAGATCAATATGTGAAAAGCTCGTAGGCAATGGATCAATGATGGATAATTATGTCGGATGGCATTCATCATGCAACAGCTATAACCTAGTGTGACTCAGAACTAGCTCCAATCTATCAATATAATGTAGGCATGTATTCCGAATATAGTCATACGTGCTTATGGAAAAGAACTTGCATGACATCTTTTATCCTACCCTCCTGTGGCAGTGGGGTCCTAATGGATACTAAGGGATATTAAGGCCTCCTTTTAATAGAGAACTGGACCAAACCATTAGCACTTAGTTAATACATGAACTCCTCAAACTACGGTAATCACTGAAAAGAGTCCCAATTATTGTCACCTTGGGGTATGCGGATCATAACTCATAATAGGTGTCTACAACTTGCAAGATAGGATCAAGAACACAAATATATTCATGAAAACATAATAGGTTCACATCTGAAATCATGGCACTCAGGCCCTAGTGACAAGCATTAAGCATAGCAAAGTCATAGCAACATCAATTTCAGAACATAGTGGATACTAGGGATCAAACCCTAACAAAACTAACTCGATTACATGATAAACCCCGAATGGACTCTAGATCTCGCCTCCCGATGAAGAACAGGAGGTGGTGGCGGCTCCGTATCGTAAAACATGATGAATCGTTCGCTCTGATTTTTTTCTTCCCGAACATGAATATATAGAGTTGCAGTTAGGGTCGGAGGAGATCCAGGGGACCCACAAGGCAGGGGCACACCCAGGGGGGTAGGTCGCGCCCCCACCCTTGTGGTCAGATAGTGGGTCCCCTCTGGTTGATTCTTTTGCCAATATTTTTTATTTATTCCCAAAATAGTCTCCGTAAATTTTTAGGTCATTCCAAGAACTTTTATTTCTGCACAAAAATAACACCAAGGCAATTCTGCTGAAAACAGCGTCAATCCGGGTTAGTTCCATTCAAATCGTGCAAGTTAGAATCCAAAACAAGGGAAAAAGAGTTTGGAAAGGCAGATGCGATGGATACATATCAACTCCCCCGAGATTAACCCATTGCTTGTCCTCAAGCAATACAGTTGACAAACTAAAAGTGATAAAGAACGACTTTTACAAACTCTGTTTGATCTTGTTGTTGCAAATATGCATAGCCAGCATTCAGGTTTTCAGCAAAGATATGAACTACCCATATTCACAATAACATTTAGGTCTCACATTTACTCATATCAATGGCATAATCAACTAGCGAGCAATAATAATGAATCTCAAATGACAACACTTTTTCAAAACAATCATGATATGATATAACAAAATGGTATCTCACTAGCCCTTTCTGAGACCGCAAAACATAAGTGCAGAGCATCGTTGAAGATCAAGGACTGACTAGACACTATAATTCATGGTAAAAGAGATCCAGTCACATTCATACTCAATATCAATTAATAACAATGCATACAAATGACAGTGGTGCTCTCTAACGGGTGCTTTTTATAATAGGATGATGATTCAGTAATAAAAGTAAATAAATAGGCCCTTCGTAGAGGGAAGCAAGGATTTGCAGAGGTGCCAGAGCTTGAGCTTTTTGAAACAGAGATGAATATAGTTTTGAGCGGTATGCTTTCATTGTCAACATAACAACCAAGATAATGCTAGATACATTATAGGCGATTCCCGAACAGAATGGTAAATTTTTCACCCCCTCGACCAACAATCACACTCCATGTCTGGTCTGAAACAACGGGTACTGTCCATACCAACAACAGTCCTGGGGGAGTTTTGTTTGATATTTATATTTTGATTTGATTTGAGCATGGAACTGGGCATCCTGAACACCAGCCATTTTCTCGTGAATGACAAGTGAATAAACACTCATTGTGAGAATAACCCACCTAGCATGGAAGATACTGACAGCCCCCAGTCGCTACATGAGCGATTCGGGCATACAAAAGAGATTATTATTTGAAGGTTTAGAGTTTGGCACATGCAAATTTACTTGGAACGATAGGTAAATACCACATATTGGTAGGTATGGTGGACTCATATGGAACAACTTTGGGTTTATGGAAGTGGATGCACAAGCAGTATTCCCGCTTAGTACAAGTGAAGGCTAGCAAAAGATAGAGAAGCGACCAACAAGAGAGCGACAACAGTCATAAACATGCATTGAGATTAACCAACATTGAGTGCAAGCATGAGTAGGATATAAATCACCATGAACATAAATATCATGGAGGCCATGTTGATTTTGTTTCAACTACATGCGTGAACATGTGCCAAGTCAAGCCACTCGAATCATTCAAAGGAGGATACCATCCTATCATACTACATCACAACCATTTTAAAAGCATGTTGGCGTGCAAGGTAAACCATTATAAACTCCTAGCTAATTAAGCATGGCATGAGTAACTATAATCTCTATTTGTCATTGCAAACATGTTTCATTCATAATGGGCTAAATCAAGAATGATGAACTAATCATATTCACAAAAACAAAATAGGTCGAATTCATGCCAGCTTTTCCTCATCTCAATCATTTCATCAAATATCGTCATTATTGCCTTTCACTTGCATGACCGAACGGTGTGGATAATAATAATAGTGCACGTGCATTGGACTAAGCTGAATCTGCAAACATTTATCCAAAGGAGAAGACAAGGTAATATGGGCTCTTTGTTAGATCAACAATAATGCATATGAGAGCCACTCATCATTTTCATCGTGGTCTTTTCCTCTTGACCAAAAGAAAGGAAAAATAATTTCAAAGAAACACACTAAAATATTTTTGGAGTTTTTGTTTTTCTGAAGAAAGTAAAAAAAACAAGAACGAGAAAAACTATTTACACGGGAAAGCTCCCAACAAGCAAAAGAAGAATGAGAAATATTTTTGGGTTTTCTTTAATACTACTACTAACACAAGGATAGGAAAACTAAACAGAAGATACAACTAATATTTTTGGATTTTCTCAAAGTTTTTCAAACACACAAGAAGAAAGAGGGGGAAAAAGTAAACTAGCATCGATAATACAATGAAAAAGTATGAACACCGACAACTAGAATGACTGTGTGAACATGAATATAATGTCGGTGAGAAATACGTACTCCCCCAAGCTTAGGCTTCTGGCCTAAGTTGGTCTATGCCCATGGATCATAGTAACCCTCTCCTGGGTACTCAGGAGGATCCTTAGGGTTCCACTGGTTAGCGAGTTCCTGTGGCTCCCACTAATAAATAGACTCCTCATACGGATCAGGTGATGGTTCTGGCTCAAGAACTGGGGATTGCGTCCACTCCCAGTATGCATAAATGTCCTCAGGCAAAATGACGTACCTACCTGAATGCATATCGAACAAAGAAGGTGCAGGAAAAGTAATAATCTGACAAGTCTTCTAGCTGAATACCAGGTTATATATGAGTCTCTTGTCCTTATCATCACTAATAAAATCATGTGCTACGATACTATTATAGTCTAAGTATCTAGTGGGTAGCAGCATCTCCTCTTTCTCATCGTGCCTAATGGGTATCTCAAAGCTTCTAGCAAGGCGGGAGGCATAGATACCTCCAAGGACAGGACCCCTCGAACGGTTTAAACTCAACCATCAAGCAATGATAGCACCCAAACTATAAGTTTCATCACGAAGTAAAGCATGGCGCCAAATAGCGAGGTCAGGGGCACTAAGGCCTCCACTCTCTCCACGACCAATTAAACATCTCCCAGCAAATAATGAGTAATAGCGTAAAATAGGAAAAATGTAAACTAGCCACTCTCGCTTCCGACACTCCTCTCCCTTCTCCTATGGTAACTTCATCAATAAAATCTTCCACATCTCTAGGTCGTGGTTCATTGACGCTGCCCTCATAAGGTAATTTGCAAATCTTGCAAAAATCATAAAGCATCATCTCCTTATGTTGATCATATAAATAAAACTCTACTGTGAGTGGTGATTTCCTAGCATGAAAGTGAAAATTTTGCATGAAGGTAATAGTGAGTAGGAGGTATTGATCACACTTATCATGGAGGAAGTAGGTGATGCCTGCATTCTCCGCCAAATAATGAAAATCATCATAAATTCCGGCCGCCCTCAAGAATGCATCACTTGGCCATTCACACGATCGAACCTCCGCAGTGCGAGGAAGGTTGTACTTGGGCTTCTTCTTCTCCTCATTCTTATTTTCTTTAGAACCCCGGCTTGAAGAGCCTCTCAACCATCTCTTCATCATTTACTTTCTCTAAAAAATTTAGTGACTCTAAATAAAAGTGAAACAAACTCAACAAGATTGATATCAACTACTCCTACAAGTGTCTAGAGGCTATATTATGCATCAATACTACTTTGGACCATATAAATTTTGACATGCAAGCTCAAGAACAAGGTCACCACAACAGCAAAAATTTGCAATATATAAAGCAATAGAACAATAACTAATTGGACCATTGGAGGAGTCACATACTGAAGAACAATCCCTCAAATCAGTTTTGCAAATGGAGCTTTGCACAAGAAGATAAAAAATGATAGCAAGATGAGCTAGAACACGGGTTTGAGCAACGGGGTGATTTTTTCTGGAGGGAGACGAAGTGGATGGGTGCTGGAATAAGTGAGGGGACCCACATGGGACCCACAAGTGTAAGGGCATATTGATCCCTTAGGTGTTTTGGTGATTGATGACAATGCTTTTGCGGACTAATCGTGTGCCTTGAGTTTCTTAGATACTTCATCACTAGGCACGAGACGATTCGGTGCCCCTTGGAGACTATTGAAGTCGGCGTTGTTCTACGTTTCTCTTTGGTGGTTTTGAGTCATAGGAGAGCCGTACTATTAAGAGGGGGTCCGCGTCGGAAAGGTTTGGGTGGAATCATCACGTAAACTTGTCCTACCTTTCCCTGCACTTTGGAGCTTCTCTTCGTTATCTTAGTGGTGCTGAAACCTGACGACTACTGTTGTACTTGCGGTAGTACCGCAAGTACCAGTGGTAGTACCACTGTGGGTCACGGTAGTACCGCTCCTCTGGAGCCGTAGTACCGCGGCTCCCAGGCCTAGTGCCGCTCCGGTACGGTAGTAGGGGCGGATGTAATTTTTTACATCCGCGCCACCCACGGTAGTACCGCTCGTCCAGTGCGGTAGTACCGCGGGGGGCCACGGTAGTACCGCTCCCCAGGAGTCGTAGTACCGTGGCCCTCCTACCTAGTACCGCAGCGTCACGGTAGTAGGAGCGGATGTAATTTTTTACATCCGCACCTGCCACGGTAGTACCGCGCCTCGCGAGCGGTAGTACCGCATCGGATTTTTGTACCATCTTATTTTCAGCGGAAGTAGGAACATATGTAATTTATTTCATCCGCGCCCTTCCCAGGCAATGACTTTCCTGCCTTGCGGTAGTACCGCAAGGGGGAGCGGTAGTACCGCGCAAGCGGTAGTACTGCGCCCTAGTCAGGCAAGTCCCGGCATATGCTGCTGTCGCGGAAGTACCGTGGTCCTCCACGGTAGTACCGCGCGGCCTCCGGTAGTACCGCGCCCCTGGAGCGGTAGTACCACGTGTCGCGGGCTGAACATGTGGATAACGGTTGGATTTTTCCCGTGACTATATAAGGGGCGTCTTCTACCTCTAGTTGACTACCTCTTCCACCTCTAAGCTCCATTGTTGCTCCAAGCTCCATTTTCGCCCGATCTCTCTCCCTAGCCAATCAAACTTGTTGATTTGCTCTGGATTGGGTGACAAGGGCCCGATCTACACTTCCACCACAGGATATTTGATTCTCCCCACTTATCCCTAGCGGATCTTGTTACTCTTGGGTGTTTGAGCACCCTAGACGGTTGAGAAGCCATACTCCATTGTGGTGAAGCTTTGTGGTGTTGTTGGGAGCCTCCAATTATTGTGGAGATTGCCCCAACCTTGTTTGTAAAGGTTCGGTAGCCGCCTTCAAGGGCACCAATAGTGGAATCACGGCATCTCGCATTGTGTGACGGCGTGAGGAGAATACGGTGGCCCTAGTGGCTTCTTGGGGAGCATTGTGCCTCCACACCGCTCTAACGAAGACGTACTTCCCCTTAAAAGGAAGGAACTCCGGTAACACATCCTCGTCTCCACCGGCTCCACTCTTGGTTATTTCGTGCCTTTACTTTTGCAAGCCTTCTTGTGTTACATCCATTGCTTGCATATGTGCTAGTTGTTATTGCATCATATAGGTTGCTCACTTAGTTGCACATCTAGACAACCTATTTTGTTGAAAAGTTTAAATTGGTAAAGAAAAGCTTAAAAATTGTTAGTTGCCTATTCACCCCCCGTCTAGTCAACCATATCGATCCTTTCAATTGGTATCAGAGCCTCGTCTCTTTTTAAGGACTTTACCGTCCGAAGAGTATGGTTGATGTCATAGATGAGGTGGGAGAGCACTCCGGTGCGAATCCAATATCATCTACGGGAGATGGGGGTAACTCGATCTCACGTGAGGAATTCAATGTGGCTTTGGAAACATTGAAAACCTCCATGACGACCGAGGTCAAGGACATGTTTAAAGATTTCCTAGAAGGACTTAAACAATCTACCTCACCGATGAAAGTGGGTGATCCCACCAACAAGGTGACGAATGCTACCTCCGACAAGGGGGAAGCTAACATTGAAAAGAGTCCTTCTATTAGGGGTAGAAATGGTACCAGCATCTTTGCCCATGTGGAATCCCTAGTTTATGGAGGGCCAATCCCCTCCACTCACTTGAATCATGCCGGTCCTCCTCCTAAATATGAGAAACATGAAGATTTTGATTCTTGGGTCTATCGCTTTAAGCGTCATTTAAAACATGTGAACACTAACCTTTGGAGAATCATTGAAGAAGGTTTCTATCCTCATGACCCAAGCAACTTCACCCCTCGAGAAGCCGTGGACAATCAATTCAATGAGAGTGCTCTCTTCATCATCCAAGATGCAATCCTTCCCGAAGATCTCCCTCATCTTTGACCCCATGCCATGGCTAAAGAAGCATGGAAATGTGTTGAGTCTCTCTATCGAGGAAGTGCTAGCATCCAATGCTCCAACTATGAAGTGGTGCAAGATGAAGCCGATGAGTTTGCTATGAAAGAAGATGAAGAACCTCGCGAGCTCTTTCGAAGAGTGACCAAACTCGCGGTCTCACTCCGAGATCATGGAAGCAAGGACACGGATGACAATTGGATCAAGCGCAAGTTCCTCAAGGCCATGATGCCCTAAAACAAGGCCATGTCCTCCGTCATTCATCAAAGACCGGACTTCCACTCCATGACCTCAAGTGAAGTGTTGGATGAGTTCGTTGCAATGAGCATCTTGGACAAGACCGCCGACAATGCGGTGCTCCATTCTCAAAGGGCAAAGAAGCCCAATCTTGCTTTGAAGGCCAAGGTCATCATGGAAGAAGAGGAAGAAGTGGAAGATGAGGAGAGCAATCCAGAAGACACCAAGTATGATTATCATGAGCACATGGCCCTTGCTTCAAGACAATTTTGGAGCAAGAAGAATACAAGACCCAACTTCAACAAGAACAACTCAAATGGTGTCAAGGGAAAGCAATGAGTTAGAACTTGCTTCAACTGTGGCAATGTGAGCCATTTTGTTGCGGATTGTCCTTACGAGAAGCGGGAAGACAATGGTGGCAAATTCATTCGAAAAGACAAAGCCAAGTCCTTCCCCAACAAGAACAACTTCGCCAAGAAGACTCCAACTCGTGGGTTGGTGGTTCAAGAAGAATACCAAGAGGATGACGATGATGATGAAAGTGGAGAAGCAATGGCCATGGCATCCGTTGCCATTGCCACTACTCCCCCGGTGTCTCTCTTTGATTCACCCAATGAAAACATCACCGCCAAGTGCCTCATGGCTAAAGCTTCAAACAAGGTAACCCCCAACATCACAACCACCATCATTACTAATCCCTCCTTGGAGGATTGCATTGATGAACATGTTGAGTGTAATGAGGAAGTGAATGAATTTGAGTCTTTTATGAGTAAGCTCAAGGGTAAGTCCAAGAAGCACTTTGTTGCTCTCTTGGAACAACTTGGTGAGGCCAATGACATGATCGAGGCTCACGAAGAAACCATCTCTAAGATGGAAAGTCATAGTCGTGACTATGCCGATGAGATATCGGATCTCTCTAATGCTCTTGAGGAAGAGCGTGTGCATCGTTTGACTCTTGAGGAGTCACACAATGATGACCATGCTAAGTTAAAGAAAGATCTTGATCATGCTCTTGTCGTGTCTCGTGTGCTAACTTCCGAGAAGGCTAAACTTGGGGTTGATCATGCTAGACTCAAAGAGGAGTTTGAGATACTTGACAAGGCCCACAAGGTCTTGAAGGGTGCTCACGCTAACCTCAAAGAGTCTCATGCTCAACTCCAAGTTAAGCTAATCAAGGAAAAGGCCACCTTTCCTCATATGGTATTAATTGATAATGCATGTGCTACTAACCCGTGTTGTGAGCATGTGCATCTTGTGGAGGAGAATGCCAAGTTGAAGGATCAACTTGAGAAAGGCCTTGTGACATGCATTCAAGGTGAGAAGAACCTCAACGACCTTTTGAGCAATCAAAAGGAAGTTGTGGCCAAGGAAGGAATTGGGTTTGCACCCAAGTCCAAGAACAAGAAGAAGAAGAACAACAAGACCAAACGTCCTCCTCCGCTCAAGCAAACGTTTGTGAAAGAGGGAGAGGGTGATCCTAAGGAGAACAAGGAAAAAGTGAAGGGAGTTGATGTCCAAAAGGGCAAAAGCATTTCCTCAGACAAAGCCGGCGACTTTAACCCGTCATATGTGTTGTGTCGTGCTAGTGATGGACATGTCTTTGCTAAATTTGTTGGTTCTCCTTATGAGTACATTGAATGGTCTATTTGGGTTCCCAAGACCCTTGTTACTAACATCAAAGGACCCATTACTAAATGGGTACCTAAAACCAAGCATTGATCTCTTGTAGGTGTTTGCTTCCGGTGGGGGATCATGGTTGCTCGATAGTGGAGCAACAAATCATATGACCGGGAGCAAGGACTTGGTGGTGGACGTGCAAGATATTCCATCTATGCCCACCAATGTCGAGTGGGGTGATGCATCACATTCTAAGGTATTGGGTCTCGGCAAGGTTGTCATTTCTCATGATCTAACGATCGAGAAAGTCATGCTTGTTGAGTCCCTTGCATATAATTTGATTTCCGTTCGTCAACTTGCACTCATGGGTTTTGCTACATTCTTTGACATTGATACTGTGGCCCTCTTGTGGAGAAAGACTCTAAAAGTAGCCTTTGTTGGGCATGTCGAGAACGGTCTCTATGTGATTAACTTTTTGGAGCGACCCACTAAGACCGCGACATGCCTAATGGCTAAAGTTGACGTGGGATGGCTTTGGCATCGCCGTTTAGCCCACGTCAATATGAGATCTTTGCAAAGTCTTCTCAAGGGGGACCATGTCCGTGGACTAACAAATGTTAGTTTTGCCAAAGATCGTGCTTGCAGTGCTTGTATCAAAGGAAAGCTTCATGAAAAGGCTCACCCTCCATCAACCATCATCTACTCGAAGAGACCCTTGGAGCTCCTTCACATGGATCTCTTTGGGCCTCCATCTTTTGATAGTCTTGGAGGAAGAAAGTATTGTTTGGTGATTGTGGATGACTACTCAAGATACACTTGGGTATACTTCTTCAAGAGGAAGAGTGAGACTCAACAAACAGTCATCGACTTTGCAAATGAAGCTCAACGTCAACACAATGCAAAGATCTTGACAATAAGAAGTGACAACAGCACCGAGTTCAAGAACTACACCTTGGATGAGTTTCTTAGTGATGAGGGGATCAAGCACCAATATGCTGCTCCATACACCCCTCAACAAAATGGTGTTGCGGAGAGGAAGAACCGGACGTTGATGGATGCGGCTAGGACCATGATGGCAGAGTTCAAGTCTCCATACAACTTTTGGGCCGAAGCCATCAACACCGCATGTCATGCATCCAATCGGCTCTATCTTCGCAAAGGCTTGAACAAGACTCCTTATGAGATACTCACCGGCAACAAGCCCAACCTCAAGTACTTCCAGGTGTTCGGTTGTAAGTGTTTCATTCTCAAGAAAGGTGTTCGTTTGTCTAAATTTGAGGCTAGAGCTCATGAGGGCATATTTGTTGGTTATGCTACAAACTCTCATGCTTACCGTGTTCTCAACAAGTCCACCGGACTCATTGAGGAGACGTGTAATGTGGAGTTTGACGAAAATAACGGCTCCCAAGTGGAGCAAAGTGGTACTTGTGATGTAGGTGATGAAATTCCTCCCCAAGCCATAAGAAGAATGGGTATTGGTCAAATCCTACCCATTGAGGAACCCCTTGTGGCCGAAGGAGAAGGACAATGCTCCACTCAAGTGGAGCCATCACCTCCCCAAGACCCACACGCTTCCGAAGAACAAAGTGAAGGCCCTCATCCTCATGAACAAGACCAAGGGCAAGATCAACCTCAAGATGGTGGTGAACCTCTAAATGATGCCCAAGGTCAAGTTCTCCCCCTCGAGCAAGTTCAAGGTCATGAGCAAGCTCAAGATCAAGAACAAGCTCAAGACGGCGCTCAAGATGATCAAGTTAACCCTCCTCCTTCCACACCTGAGGAGGAATTAGAGCGTCGTGCCACGAAGATTGCTTCCAAGCTCACCACCCAAGGCCATCTCATGGAAAATGTGGTTGGAAGCCTAAGAAAGGGGGTAAGCACTCGTAGACAATTAGCAAACTATTGTGAACATCACGTGTTTGTCTCTTGTGTTGAACCCCAAAAGGTCTATGAGGCGCTCGAAGACTCGGATTGGCTCAATTGCCATGCATGAAGAACTCAACAACTTCGAGTACAACAAGGTGTGGAGATTGGTGCCAAGACCATCGGGGAACCACAACATCATTGGAACCAAGTGGATCTTCAAGAACAAGCAAGATGCTCATGGGAACATCATTCGCAACAAGGCAAGATTGGTAGCACAAGGCTACTCCCAAGTCGAGGGTATCGACTACGGTGAAACCTTTGCTCCCGTTGCTCATCTTGAATCCATTCGTTTGTTGATTGCTTATGCTTCCCATCACAACTTTAAGTTGCAACAAATGGATGTGAAAAGTGCTTTTCTTAATGGTCCTATTAATGAGTTGGTCTATGTCAAGCAACCCCCCGGGTTCGAGGACCCCTACTTCCCGGATCATGTGTATCAACTCGATAAGGCACTCTATGGCCTTAAACAAGCCCCACGTGCGTGGTATGACCACCTTACCGAGTTCCTACAAGATCGTGGATTTGAAGTAGGACAAATCGATCCCACTCTTTTTACTAAGAAGGTCAAAGGGGAGTTGTTTGTATGCCAACTATATGTTGATGATATTATCTTTGGTTCTCCTAACAAAGCTTTCAATGAGGAATTTGCCGCTCTCATGACCTCCAAGTTCAAGATGTCTTCGATGGGAGAGTTGAAGTTCTTCCTTGGTTTTGACATCAAACAAAGAAGAGAAGGAACCTTCATTAACCAAGCCAAATACACTCAAGACATGCTTAAAAGATTCAAGCTAAGTGATGTCAAGCTGGCTACTACACCAATGCCTACCAAGTGCCAACTTGACATCGATCCCAATGGTAAAGCGGTGGATCAAAAGGTATATCGCTCCATGATTGGCTCCTTGCTTTACCTTTGTGCATCTAGACCGGATATCATGTTGAGTGTGGGGATGTGTGCACGTTTTCAAGCCGCACCAAAGGAAAGTCACTATGTGGCGGTCAAGCGAATCTTTCGTTATTTGGCTCATACCCCAAACTTTGGCTTATGGTACCCAAGAGGAGCAAACTTCAAGCTCGAAGGTTTCACGGATTCCGATTGGGCGGGAGACAAAGTGGATAGGAAGTCCACTTCCGGAGGGTGCCAATTTCTTGGTTGCTCTTTGGTAAGTTGGTCTTCCAAGAAGCAAAGTTGTGTGTCTCTCTCATCCACCGAAGCGGAGTATGTGGCGGCCAGTAGTTGTTGTGCTCAACTCCTATGGATGAGGCAAACTTTAAAGGAGTATGGTGTCATTTGTGACAAAGTGCCTCTTTGGTGTGATAATGAAAGTGCCATCAAGATTTCTCTCAACCCGGTGCAACACTTCAAGACGAAGCACATTGATTCGGTATCACTTCATCCGGGATCACATTAGGCGAGGGGAGATCGAGCTCAAGTATGTCAACACTCATGATAACCTTGCAGATATTTTCACGAAGCCCTTGGATGAAGCAAGATTTCACGAGTTAAGGCATGAGCTAAATATCATTGATTTGAGCAATGTGACTTGAACTCGTGCACCCCCCACCACACTCAACTTGTTGTCTAGTTTAGGTGTAGGCATGGACATAGGGGGAGTGTTGTTCACATTAGCCATTTTTGATGGTGCTTGTGCTTCAAAGACGAGTTTTGGTCATGGGCCCAAGGATAATTCTTCGCGGTGCCATACCATCCAACTCAAACATAGGTGGCTTCAGCCACCGCCCTCTCTCCTCGAGAGGCTTTGTCACTTGGTGGTTTCTTGTTGTCTCTCTGCCTCTGGATTGTGCGTGTTCTTGTGGTTTCTTGTGTGTGAAAAGTTTCCGCGCAAAGGCTTTCTTCTCGTGTTGAAACTTGTGGTGACTTGAGTTCACGGTACTACCGCGGCCAGCTACGGTACTACCGCAGCTTGCCACGGTACTACCGCTTGCGGGAGCACGGTACTACCGTCACCACGCGGCAGTAATTTTTTACTGCCGCCTGGTTGAGCGGTACTACCGCCTCGGTGCGGTACTTCCGCCCGAGCGGTACTACCGTGATGATAGGCGGTACTACCGCGCCGGTTTGGGGGCGTGGGGATAAGGACAGGCAGGGGGAGTTCTAACTCCCCATACCCATTCGCAGTTCTTCCCCCACATCGCCTCCTTCTCTCCCTCGCTCAAGAACGGAGCCGGCGTTCGTCACCGGATCTCCTCCACCGGCTGCCCTCCCGTGATTCCGTCCGGTGGGATTGTTCCCCACCACGTGCTCTTGCTATGGACCAAGGTTTTTCCCCAACTCCCTCTCCTTTTGATTGTGTTTGGTGTTTCTAGGTTTTGGGGGAGGCTTGTGTGTTCTTGAGATTCATAGGCTTAATCTCTGCAAGAGTAGGATGAAGGAGCGTGGTATTGCATAGGATTTATACTTGTATTGTTGTCTTGCGCTAGATTTGATCACCGTAGCACCGCCGTTGTTTCGCGGTTCTTTTCAGATTCAACCCGCCTGTTGGATCTGATGCGACGCGGTACTACCGCCCGTCTGGCGAGGTACTACCGCTTGCACGGTACTACCGCCCTTAGGGAGCGGTACTACCGCGCTCTCTGCGGTACTAAAATTTTACTTCTGCTCCAACCACGGTACTACCGTGACCTCGCACGGTACTACCGCGTTTTGGAGCGGTACTAATATTTTAGTACCGCAGACAATGGCAGTTCTACCGTGGCTCACATCTATCGCATGCCAACTTTCTCGTATGTCTTCTATGTGTTTATTGTGCTTTATCGTGGCCTTTGCATTGATCTTCTTCCCGTCTTTGGTGTTTTGCGTGTGTGTCTTAGGTGGTGGCTCTCGCCGGTCCAATCCTAGTCGTGACACTGGCTCCAAGCGTCTTCGCAACCCAGGTGAAGTACCAGAGGGCTCTTTTGCCTCCAAGCGCAATGTCAAGACCTCAGCTAGCAAGCACAAGGAGCCCGCTAAGGGCATGGATGAGATAGCCCCATCTGAGTATGTCCGTCTCAGGCAGCTTCACCCATATGTGCACCCTCGTTCCACTGTCAGAGGCTGTGAGCTGTTCTGGAACAAGCAACAGACCAACATCTATCTGGATGTCATCAAGAACAAGCAGAATACCTACGTGGAGGTGAAGTGGATTGATATGCATCATATGAGGAAGGACAAGTTCCATGACTACTTTGGAGACGCTCTGGACTTGGTGGAGCAGTTTGGCATTGAGCATGTGATATCCTTTCACCTGGACTATGACCCTGATCTTATCTATCAGTTCTTTGCCTCAGTGTATTTTCACCATAATGAAGAGCGAAGGATGACCTGGATGACCAATGGCCGTCAAATGTTTGCTACCTGGAAGGAGTTCATGGATCTGCTTCAGGTTCCTGATGATGGGCTTAACACTCCAGTGGGTGTTCGACCACATGCCAATGCCGATTCTGCCAACAAGGACAAGCTTGCACCATTCATGGTTGAGAAGGCGCTCGCCAATGGCAAGACAACTTTGGTGCTCAACTCTTTTCTAGATATCATGTATCGCATCTTTCGCAACTCCTTGTTCCCTCGCATCGGTGACAAAGACAAGGTTCATGCCTATATGGTGGATATGATGCTCATTTGCGAGGAGGCTCGTTCGTCTCAGTCTCAGCCACTTGATGTCTCACACATCATGTGGTGTGAGCTTCGGTTTGCAGTGTTCAACCGCAAGGTGCCTTTCTATGGGCCCTACCTGTTTCTGCTGATCTCGAAGACTTGGGAGAAGATGTTCCCTGGTGAGGAGTTCCATGCTCCAGACTGGATTCGCCATGATCCCATCTGTCTGCGTATCAAATCCAACTGGGCCAACACCGCTACTAGTGCTGAGGCGACTGCTGCTAGGGCTGCTGTTGATGAGGAGGATGCTGGCGCCGAGGATGTTGCTGAGGGCCGTGCTGCTAGGCCTTCCCAGAGTGCCTCTATGCCATCATGGGCCAAGAAGCTGAAGGACAAGATGAAGACTCTTTTTTGCATGCAAGCCAAGGGGCAGTACAGGACTCACGTGGCGTCCAAGGAGAGTCGTCGCCAGGACAACAAGATCATGCAGCTCTATGGTGAGGAAGTGGCTGGCGGGTCTGAGGAGCGCATCACTCCAGAGGCCGAGTGGATGGAGAAGCAAGGCTATAGGTGGACTGATTCTGAGGAGGATGTCGAGGAGACCATCCCTGCTGCTGAGGAGACCGACGGAGAGGGTTGGGACGAGTTCCCTGCTTGAGCCACCTCTTGTGTGTAGGTGTCCTCTCTGCCTTTTTGGCGTCTCGATGCCAAAGGGGGAGAGAGTGTAGGGATTTGCGAGTGTGTCGTGTGTTTGCTGCTTTCTCGGTTGAACTATTTGTTGCTTTCTCGTTTGAACCTCGGTTGCTTTACTTCGTATGGTGTAAGACATATGCACTCTATCTATCCTAGCAAGCTTGTGTTATATTGTGCTATCTTTATGCTATGCTATGTTATTTATCGTGCCTTGGTCTCTAAAATATAGGGGGAGTGTTGATCCTAGTCTGTGTGCTATGCAGTCCAAAGCATTCATCTAGAGTGCACACATCTAGGGGGAGCCTGTCTATATTTTAGAGAGGTGGGGTTTGCCCTTGCTCTAAATTATCTTATCTTTGTGCAAATCCCGTGTTGTCATCAATCCACCAAAAAGGGGGAGATTGAAGGGCATATTTATCCCTTAGGTGTTTTGGTGATTGATGATAATGCTTTTGCGGACTAATCGTGTGCCTTGAGTTTCTCAGATACTTCATCACTAGGCACGAGACGATTCGGTGCCCCTCGGAGACTATTGAAGTCGGCATTGTTCTACGTTTCTCTTTGGTGGTTTTGAGTCGTAGGAGAGCCGTACTATTAAGAGGGGGTCCGCATCGGAAAGGTTTGGGTGGAATCATCACGTACACTTGTCCTATCTTTCCCTGCACTTTGGAGCTTCTCTTCGTTATCTTAGTGGTGCTGAAATCTGATGACTACTGCTGTACTTGCGGTAGTACCGCAAGTACTAGCGGTAGTACCGCAAGTACCAGCGGTAGTACCGCTGTGGGTCACGGTAGTACCGCTCCTCTGGAGCCGTAGTACCGCGGCTCCCAGGCCTAGTGCCGCTCCGAACGGTAGTAGGGGCGGATGTAATTTTTTACATCTGCGCCACCCACGGTAGTACCGCTCGTCCAGTGCGGTAGTACCGCGGGGGCCCACGGTAGTACCTCTCCCCAGGAGTCGTAGTACCGTGGCCCTCCTACCTAGTACCGCAGCGTCACGGTAGTAGGAGCGGATGTAATTTTTTACATCCGCGCCTGCCACGGTAGTACCGCGCCTCGTGAGCGGTAGTACCGCGTCGAATTTTTGTACCATCTTATTTTTAGTGGAAGTAGGCACAGATGTAAGGCAATGACTTTCCTGCCTTGCGGTGGTACCGCAAGGGAGAGCGGTAGTACCGCGCAAGCGGTAGTACTGTGCCCTAGTCAGGCAAGTCCCGGCCTGTGCTGCTATCGCGGAAGTACCGTGGTCCTCCACGGTAGTACCGCACGGCCTCGCGGTAGTACCACGCCCCTGGAGCGGTAGTACCGCGTGTCGCGGGCTGAACATATGGATAATGGTTGGATTTTTCCCGTGACTATATAAGGGGCGTCTTCTATCTCTAGTTGACTACCTCTTCCACCTCTAAGCTCCATTGTTGCTCCAAGATCCATTTTCGCCCGATCTCTCTCCCTAGCCAATCAAACTTGTTGATTTGCTCGGGATTGGGTGACAAGGGCCCGATCTACACTTCCACCACAGGATATTTGATTCTCCCCACTTATCCCTAGCGGATCTTGTTACTCTTGGGTGTTTGAGCACCCTAGACGGTTGAGGTCACCTCGAAGCCATACTCCATTGTGGTGAAGCTTCGTGGTGTTGTTGGGAGCCTCCAATTGTTGTGGAGATTGCCCCAACCTTGTTTGTAAAGGTTCGGTCGCCGCCTTCAAGGGCACCAATACTGGAATCACGGCATCTCGCATTGTGTGAGGATGTGAGGAGAATACGGTGGCCCTAGTGGCTTCTTGGGGAGCATTGTGCCCCCACACCGCTCTAACGGAGACGTACTTCCCCTTAAAAGGAAGGAACTCCGGTAACACATCCTCGTCTCCACCGGCTCCACTCTTGGTTATTTCGTGCCTTTACTTTTGCAAGCCTTCTTGTGTTACATCCATTGCTTGCATATGTGCTAGTTGTTATTGCATCATATAGGTTGCTCACTTAGTTGCACATCTAGACAACCTATTTTGTTGCAAAGTTTAAATTGGTAAAGAAAAGTTTAAAAATTGTTAGTTGCCTATTCACCCCCCCCCCCTCTAGTCAACCATATCGATCCTTTCAACAAGGCAGGGGGCGCGCCCTCCACCCTTGTGGTCCACTGGTGCAGCCCTCTGGTGTGTTCCAAGTGCCAAAAATTCTCAAATATTCTACAAAAAATCATACTAAATTTTCTGGGCATTTGGAGAATTTTTATTTGCGGGACATTTTTTATTGCACGAATAATTCAGAAAACAAATGAATAATACTATTTTTGCCTTATTTATTCTAAATAACAGATAGTAAAAAGCAGGTACAGAAAGTTGTGCTTTCTATTCATCCATCTTATGCTCATCAAAAGGAATCCATTAACAAGGTTAATCAAGTCTTATTAACAAACTTCTTTCGAATAACATGAAACCGGAGAATTTTCGAATAGCACTAGGTTACTTCAACGGGGATACGCATGTCCCCAACAATAAGAATATCATATTTCTTTTTGACAGTAAGAAGAGGGAAGAGTTGAAATTTTTCCAATAGAATTGATACTATGAACTTGAGGTTGTTTCTACGAGAAGTGTACCGTATGCTCATTACCATTAACATGAAAAGTAACATTGCCTTTGTTGTAATCAATAACAGCCCCTGTAGTATTCAAAAAGGGTCTACCAAGGATGATCGACATATTATCGTCCTCGAGAATATCAAGAATAACAAAGTCCGTTAAGATAGTAACGTTTGAAACCACAACAGGCACATCCTCACGAATACCGATGGGTATAACAGTTGATTTATCAGCCATTTGCAAAGAGATTTTAGTAGTTGTCAACTCATTCAATTTAAGTCTACGATATAAAGAGAAAGGCATAACACTAACACCGGCTCCAAGATCACGTAAAGCAGTTTTAACATAGTTTCTTTTAATGGAGCATGGTATAGTTGGTATTCCTGGGTCTCCTAGTTTCTTTGGTATTCCACCCTTAAAAGTGTAATTAGCAAGCATGGTGGAAATTTTAGCTTCAGGTATCTTTCTTTTATTTGTAACAATATCTTTCATATACTTAGCATAAGGAGACATTTTCAGAATATCAATCAAACACATACGCAAAAAGACATGTCTAAGCATTTCCACAAAGTGCTCAAAATCCTCATCATCCTTTTTCTTGGATGGTTTAGGAGGAAAGGGCATGGGTTTCTGAACCCATGGTTCTCTTTCTCTACCATGTTTCCTAGTGATGACCCACAAGTGTAGGGGATCTATCGTAGTCCTTTCGATAAGTCAGAGTGTCGAACCCAACGAGGAGCAGAAGGAAATGACAAGCGGTTTTCAGTAAGGTATTCTCTGTAAGCACTGAAATTATCGGTAACAGATAGTTTTGTGATAAGGTAAGTAAATAAGGTGCAACAAGGTGGCCCAATCCTTTTTGTAGCAAAGGACAAGCCTGGACAAATTATTATATGGAGAAAAGCGCTCCCGAGGACACATGGGAATTATCCTCAAGCTAGTTTTCATCATGCTCATATGATTCGTGTTCGTTACTTTGATAATTTGGTATGTGGGTGGACCGGTGGGTACTGCCCTTTCTTGGACAAGCACCCCACTTATGATTAACCCCTATTGCAAGCATCCGCAACTACAAAAGAAGTATTAATGTAAATCTAACCATAGCATGAAACATATGGATCCAAATCATCCCCTTACGAAGCAACTCATAAACTAGGGTTTAAGCTTCTGTCACTCTAGCAACCCATCATCTACTTGTTACTTCCCAATGCCTTCCTCTAGGCCCAAATAATGGTGAAGTGTCATGTAGTCGACGTTCACATAACACCACTAGAGGAAAGCCAACATACATCTCATCAAAATATCGAACGAATACCAAATTCACATGACTACTTATAGCAAGACTTCTCCCATGTCCTCAGGAACAAACGTAACTACTCACAAATCATATCCATGTTCATAATCAGAGGGGTATTAATATGCATATAGGATCTGAACATATGATCTTCCATCGAATAAACTGATGTCTACTACGCAACCTTCTCCTTTTAAACGTTGTTGGGCCTCCAAGTGCAGAGGTTTGTAGGACAGTAGCAAATTTCCCTCAAGTGGATGACCTAAGATTTATCAATCCGTGGGAGGCGTAGGATGAAGATGGTATCTCTCAAGCAACCCTGCAACCAAATAACAAAGAGTATCTTGTGTCCCCAACACACCCAATACAAGGGTGAATTGTATAGGTGCACTAGTTCGGCGAAGAGATGGTGATACAAGTGCAATATGGATGGTAGATATGAGTATTTGTAATCCAAAAATATAAAAACAGCAAGGTAACTAGTGTTAAAAGTGAGCGTAAGCGGTATTGCAATGCTAGGAAACAAGGCCTGAGGTTCATACTTTCACTAGTGCAAGTTCTCTCAACAATAATAACATACTTGGATCATATAACTATCCCTCAACATGCAACAAAGAGTCACTCCAAAGTCAATAGCGGAGAACAAACGAAGAGATTATGGTAGGGTACGAAACCACCTCAAAGTTATCCTTTCTGCTCGATTTATTCAATAGTACGTAGTAAAATAACACGAAGCTATTCTTTCGTTCAATCAATCATAGCGTTCATACTAGAATAACACCTTAAGACACAAATCAACCAAAACCCTAATGTCACCTAGATACTCTAATGTCACCTCAAGTATCCGTAGGCATGATTATACGATATGCATCACACAATCTCAGATTCATCTATTCAACCAACACAAAGTACTTCAAAGAGTGCCCCAAAGTTTCTACCGGAGAGTCAAGACGAAAACGTGTGCCAACCCCTATGCATAGGTTCATGGGAGGAACCCGCAAGTTGATCACCAAAACATACATCAAGTGGATCACGTGAATATCCCATTGTCACCACAGATAAGCACGGCAAGACATTGTCAAGTGTTCTCAAATCCTTAAAGACTCAATCCGACAAGACAACTTCAAGGGGAAAACTCAATTCATCACAAGAGAGTAGAGGGGGAGAAACATCATAAGATCCAACTATAATAGCAAAGCTCGCGATACATCAAGATCGTGGCATAGAGAGAACACGAGAGAGAGATATCAAACACATAGCTACTGGTACATACCCTCAGCCCCGAGGGTGAACTACTCCCTCCTCGTCATGGAGAGCGCCGGGATGATGAAGATGGCCACCGGTGATGGATTCTCCCTCCAGCAGGGTGCCGGAACGGGCTCCCGAGAGGTTTTTGGTGGCTACAGAGGCTTGCGACGGCGGAACTCCTGATCTATTGTTGTCTTCGAAGGTTTTACAGTATATGGACTTATATAGGCGAAAGAAGTCGGTTAGGGGAGCCACGAGGGGCCCACGAGGGTGGAGGGCGCGCCTAGGGGGGTGGGCGCGCCCCCTGCCTCGTGGCTTCCTTGAAGCTTCCCTGACTTGCACTCCAAGTCCCCTAGATTGCTTCCGTTCCAAAAATAACTGTCCCGAGGGTTTCATTCCGTTTGGACTCCGTTTGATATTCCTTTTCTTCGAAACACTGAAATAGGCAAAACAAAACAGCAATATGGGTTGGGCCTCCGGTTAGTAGGTTAGTCCCAAAAATGATATAAATGTGTAAAGTAAAGCCCATAAACATCCAAAACGGGTAATATAATAGCATGGAACAATCAAAAATTATAGATGCATTGGAGACGTATCAAGCATCCCCAAGCTTAATTCTTGCTCGTCCTCGAGTAGGTAAATGATAAAAGCAGAATTTTTGATGTGGAATGCTACCTAGCATAATTCTCAATGTAATTTTCTTTATTGTGGCATGAACGTTCAAATCCAAATGATTCAAAATAAAAGTTCATATTGACATAAGAAATGGTAATACTTCAAGCATACTAATTAAAGTAATCATGTCTTCTCAAAATAACATGGCTAAAGAAAGTTCATCCCTACAAAATCATATAGTTAGGTCATGCTTCATTTTAGTCACACAAAAATGCTCCCATCTTGTACACCCCCGATGATAAGCCAAGGAATTGTTTCGTACTTAAATAATCTCAAACTTTTTCAACTTTCACGCAATACAAGAGCGTGAGCCATGGATATAGCACTATGGGTGGAATAGAATATGATGATGGAGATTGTGTGGAGAAGACAAAAAAGGAGAAAGTCTCACATTGACGAGGATAATCAATGGGCTATGGAGATGCCCATCAATTGATGTCAACATGAGGAGTAGGGATTGCCATGCAACGGATGCACTAGAGCTATAAATGTATGAAAGCTCAACAAAAGAAACTAGTGGGTGTGCATCCAACTTGCCTGCTCACGAAGACCTAGAGCATTTTAAGGAAGCCCATCATAGGAATATACAAGCCAAGTTCTATAATGAAAAATTCCCACTACTTTATGAAAGTGACAACATATGAGACTCTCTACATGAAGAACATGGTGCTACTTTGAAGCATAAGTGTGGAAAAATATAGTAACATTGCCCCCTTTTTTATTTTATTTTTTATTTTTTGGGGGCCTTTTTTTGGCCTTAATCTTTTTTTTTGGCCTTTCCCTTTTTTGCCTTTCTTTTTTATTTGGGGATAATGCTCTAATAATGATGATCATCACACTTCTATTTATTTACAACTCATGAATTACAACCCAAAACTATAACAAGATATGACTCTATATGAATGCCTCCGGCGGTGTACCGGGATGGGCAATGAATCAAGAGTGA
The DNA here is from genome assembly GCF_002162155.2 of Triticum dicoccoides. NCBI lineage: Eukaryota > Viridiplantae > Streptophyta > Magnoliopsida > Poales > Poaceae > Triticum > Triticum dicoccoides. The sequence continues at coordinate 241,332,873 of NC_041385.1, forward strand.
CATGTATGAAAAATTATGCATGGTGGCTTTGCCACAAATACGATGTCAACTACATGATCATGCAAGGCAATATGACAATGATGATGTGTGTCATGATGATGAACGGAGCGGTGGAAAGTTGCATGGCAATATATCTCGTAATGGCTATGGAAATGCCATAATAGGTAGGTATGGTGGCTGTTTTGAGGAAGATATAAGGAGGTTTATGTGTGATAGAGCGTATTGTATCACGGGATTTGGATGCACCGGCGAAGTTTGCACCAACTCTCAAGGTGAGAAAGGGCAATGCACGGTACCTAAGAGGCTAGCAATGATGGAAGGGTGAGAGTGCGTATAATCCATGGACTCAACATTAGTCAAAAAAGAACTCATATACTTGTTGCAAAAATCTACAAGTCATCAAAAACCAAGCACTACGCGCATGCTCCTAGGGGGATAGATTGGTAGGAAAAGACCATCACTCGTCCCCGGCCGCCACTCATAAGGATGCACAATCTAAGAACACCTCATGTTTCAAATTTGTTACACAACTTTCACCATACGTGCATGCTACGGGACTTGCTAACTTCAACACAATCATTATTTTTTAAATTCATAATCACCCAACTAGCATGAATTAATATCACTACCTCCATATCTCAAAACAATTATCAAGTATCAAGTTGATCATAACATCCAATTCACTTCCTATCATAGTTTTTATTATACCCAACTTGGATGCTCATCATTCTAGGACCAATTTTATAACCATAGCAAATACCATGCTGTTCTAAGAGACTCTCAAAATATTATAAGTGAAGCATGAGATAATAACAATTTCTACAAAATTAAGCCACCGTCGTGCTCTAAAAGATATAAGTGAAGCACTAGAGCAAAAACTTTCTAGCTCAAAAGATATAAGTGAAGCACATAGAGTATTCTAATAAATTCCAATCAAGTGGGTTTCTCCCAAAAGGTGTGTACAGCAAGAATGATTGTGGTAAACTAAAAAGCAAAGACTAATATTGTACCAGACGCTCCAAGCAAAACACATATCATGTGGCGAATAAAAATATAGCTCCAAGTAAAGTTACCGATGAACGAAGACGAAAGAGGGGATGCCATCCGGGGCATACCCAAGCTTAGGCTCTTGGTTGTACTTGAATATTACCTTGGGGTGCCTTGGGAATCCCCAAGCTTAGGCTCTTTCCGCTCCTTATTCCATAGTCCATCGAATCTTTACCCAAAACTTGAAAACTTAACCACACAAAACTCAACAGAAAACTCGTAAGCTCCGTTAGTATAAGAAAATAAATCCACCACTTAGGTACTGTTGTGAACTCATTCTAAATTCATATTTGTGTAATATATACTGTATTCCAACTTCTCTATGGTTCATACCCTCCGATACTACTCATAGATTCATCAAAATAAGCAAACAACACATAGAAAACAGAATCTGTCAAAAACAGAACAGTCTGTAGTAATCTGTATCAAACGTATACTTATGGAACTCCAAAAATCCTATCAAATTAGGAAGTCCTAAGAAACTTGAATACCAATCCCTATCAAAAAGAATCAGATCAAAAGAACGTTTATGTGAATTATCAAAACTAAACTAATTTACTGGGTGCAAAAGTTTCTGATTTTCAGCAGGATCAACACAACTATCACCGTAAGCTATCCTAAAGGTCTTACTTGGCATTTTATTCAAACAAAAGCTATAAAACATGATTACTACAGTAGAATAATCATGTGATTACACAAAAACAGTAGGGGTAAACATTGGGTTGTCTCCCAACAAGCGCTTTTCTTTAATGCCCTTCTAGCTAGGCATGATAATGACAATGATGCTCACATAAAAGATAAGAATTGAAACATAACGGGAGCATCATGAAGCATATGACTAGCACGTTTAAGCCTAACCCACTTCCTATGCATAGGGATTTTGTGAGCAAACAACTTATGGGAACAAAAATCAACTTGCATAGGAAGGCAGAACAAGTATAACTTCAAAAATTTAAGCACATAGAGAGGAAACTTGATATTATTGCAATTCCTACAAGCATATATTCCTCCCTCATAATAATTTTCAGTAGCATCATGAATAAATTCAAAAATATAACCAGCACCTAAAGCATTCTTTTCATGATCTACTTGCATAGAAAATTTACTACTCTCCACATAAGCAAATTTCTTCTCATGAATAGTAGTGGGAGCAAACTCAACAAAATAATTATCATGTGAGGCATAATCCAATTGAAAACTAAAATCATGATGACAAGTTTCATGGTTATCATTATTATTAATAGCATATAAGTCATGACAATAATCATCATAGATAGCAACTTTGTTCTCATAATCAATTGGAACCTCTTCCAAGATAGTGGAATCATCACTAAATAAAGTCATGACCTCTCCAAATCCACTTTCATCAATATAATCATCATAAATAGGAGGCATGCTTTCATCATAATAAATTTGCTTATCAAAACTTGGGGGACAAAAAATATCATCTTCATCAAACATAGCTTCCCCAAGCTTGTGGCTTTGCATATCATTAGCATCATGGATATTCAAGGAATTCATACTAACAACATTGCAATCATGCTCATCATACAAAGATCTAGTACCAAACATTTTAATGCATTCTTCTTCTAGCACTTGAGCACAATTTTCCTTTCCATCATTCTCAGGAAAGATACTAAAAAGATGAAGCGTATGAGGCAAACTCAATTCCATTTTTTTGTAGTTTTCTTTTATAGACTAAACTAGTGATAAAACAAGAAACTAAAAGATTCGATTGCAAGATCTAAAGATATACCTTCAAGCACTCACCTCCCCGACAACGGCGCCAGAAAAGAGCTTGATGTCTACTATGCAACCTCCTCCTTGTAGACGTTATTGGGCCTCCAAGTGCAGAGGTTTGTAGGACAGTAGCAAATTTCCCTCGAGTGGATGACCTAAGGTTTATCAATCTGTGGGAGGCGTAGGATGAAGATGGTCTCTCTCAAGCAACCCTGCAACCAAATAACAAAGAGTCTCTTGTGTCCCCAACACACCCAATACAATGGTGAATTGTATAGGTGCACTAGTTTGGCGAAGAGATGGTGATGCAAGTGCAATATGGATGGTAGATATGAGTATTTGTAATCTGAAAATATAAAAACAGCAAGGTAACAAGTGGTAAAAGTGAGTGTAAACGGTATTGCAATGCTAGGAAACAAGGCCTGAGGTGCATACTTTCACTAGTGCAAGTTCTCTCAACAATAATAACATACTTGGATCATATAATTATCCCTCAACATGCAACAAAGAGTCACTCCAAAGTCAATAGCGGAGAACAAACGAAGAGATTATGGTAGGGTACGAAACCACCTCAAAGTTATCCTTTCTGCTCGATCTATTCAAGAGTCTGTAGTAAAATAACACGAAGCTATTCTTTCCGTTCAATCTATCATAGAGTTCATACTAGAATAACACCTTAAGACACAAATCAACCAAAACCCTAATGTCACCTAGATACTCCAATGTCACCTCAAGTACCCGTGGGCATGATTATACGATATGCATCACACAATCTCAGATTCATCTATTCAACCAACACAAAGTACTTCAAAGAGTGCCCAAAGTTTATACTGGAGAGTCAAGACGAAAACGTGTGCCAACCCCTATGCATAGGTTCATGGACAGAACCCGCAAGTTGATCACCAAAACATACATCAAGTGGATCACGTGAATATCCCATTGTCACCACAGATAAGCACGGCAAGACATACATCAAGTGTTCTCAAATCCTTAAAGACTCAATCCGACAAGACAACTTCAAGGGGAAAACTCAATTCATCACAAGAGAGTAGAGGGGGAGAAACATCATAAGATCCAACTATAATAGCAAAGCTCGCGATACATCAAGATCGTGGCATAGAGAGAACACGAGAGAGAGAGAGAGAGATCAAACACATAGCTACTGGTACATACCCTCAGCCCCGAGGGTGAACTACTCCCTCCTCGTCATGGAGAGCGCCGGGATGATGAAGATGGCCACCGGTGATGGATTCTCCCTCCAGCAGGGTGCCGGAACGGGCTCCCGAGAGGTTTTTGGTGGCTACAGAGGCTTGCAGCGGCCGAACTCCCGATCTATTGTTATCTTCAAAGGTTTTAGGGTATATGGACTTATATAGGCGAAAGAAGTCAGTCAAGGGAGCTACGAGGGGCCCACGAGGGTGGAGGGCGCGCCCCCTACCTTGTGGACTCCTCGAAGCTTCCCTGACTTGCACTCCAAGCCCCCTGGATTGCTTCCGTTACAAAAATAACTGTCCTGAAGGTTTCATTCCATTTGGACTCCATTTGGTATTCCTTTTGTTCGAAACACTGAAATAGGCAAAAAAAACAGCAATACGGGCTGGTCCTCCGGTTAGTAGGGTAGTCCCAAAAATGATATAAATGTGTAAAGTACAGCCATAAACATCCAAAACAGGTAATATAATAGCATGGAACAATCAAAAATTATAGATACGTTGGAGACGTATCATAAACCAACTAGCATCAACTACAAGGAGTAATCAACACTACTAGCAACCCACAGGTACCAATCTGAGGCTTTGAGACAAAGATCGGATACAAGAGGTGAACTAGGGTTTGAGAGGAGATGGTGTTGGTGAAGATGTTGATGGAGATTGCCCCCCTCCCGATGAGAGGATCGATGGTGATGACGATGGTGATGATTTCCCCCTCCCGGAGGGATGTTTCCCCAGCAAAACAGCTCCGCCGGAGCCCTAGATTGGTTCCGCCAAGGTTCCGCCTCGTGGCGGCGGTGTCTCGTACCGAAAGCTTTCTTATGTTTTTTCCAGGGTAAAAGACTTCATATAGCAGAAGATGGGCATCGGAGGGCTGCCAGGTGGCCCACGAGGCAGGGGGCGCGCCCAGGGGGGTAGGGCATGCCCCCCACCCTCGTGGACGGTGGGTGGCCCCCCTCTGGTATTTTCTTCGCTCAATATTTTTTATTAATTCCAAAAATAACTTCTGTGGAGTTTCAGGACTTTTGGAGCTGTGCAGAATAGGTCTCTAATATTTGCTCCTTTTCCGGCCCAGAATTCCAGCTGCCGGCATTCTCCCTGTTCATGTAAACCTTGTAAAATAAGAGAGAATAGGCATAAGTATTGTGACTTAACGTGTAATAACAGCCCATAATGCAATAAATATCGATATAAAAGCATGATGCAAAATGGACGTATCAACTCCCCCAAGCTTAGACCTCGCTTGTCCTCAAGCGGAAGCCGATAACGAAAAATATGTCCACATGTTTAGAGATAGAGGTGTCGATAAAACAAAATACGGACATGAGGGCATCATGATCATTCTTATAACAGCAATATATATATATATATATATATATATATATATATATATATATATTGTCATATGATTTCTTATGCTCAAGTAATAATCTATCCACAATATCAAGTATGAATCAGAAACTTCATTGGAAACTAACAAACTATAACCTCGGTCATTGAGGCAATTGCAATTTATCATAACATAGGAAAGAGTCAATATAAGAGCTTTTCAGCAAGTCCACATACTCAACTATCATTTAGTCTTTCACAATTGCTAACACTCACGCAATACTTATGGGTATGGAGTTTGAATCAGACACAGAGAAAGATAGTGGCTTATAGTGTTGCCTCCCAACCTTTTACCTCAAGGGTAATGTCAACAATAATAGTTCATGCTAACTTACATCCAATTGGATATATATATATATATATATATATATATATATATATATATATATATATATATATATATATATATCAGGATCTTTCCAACACAAGGTGCTTGCCAAAGGATAAAATGTAAAAAGGAAAGGTGAAGATCACCATGACTCTTGCATAAAGTATGAGACAAGAATAAAAGATAGGCCCTTCGCAGTGGGAAGCAGAGGTTGTCATGTGCTTTTATGGTTGGATGCACAAAATCTTTATGCGAAAGAACGTCACTTTATGTTGCCACTTGTGATATGGACCTTTATTATGCAGTCTGTCGCTTTTATTGCATCCATATCACAAGATCGTATAAAGCTTATTTTCTCCACACTAATAAGTCATACATATTTAGAGAGCAACATGACAACTTACTTGAAGGATCTTACTCAATCCATAGGTAGGTATGGTGGACTCTCATGGCAAAACTGGGTTTAAGGATATTCGGAAGCACAAGTAGTATCTCTACTTGGTGCAAAGAATTTGGCTAGCATGAGGGGGGAAGGCTAGCTCAACATGTTGGACGATCCATGACAATATACTTTATTTCAAATATAAGAAAAACATAACCCATTACGTTGTCTTCTTTGTCCAACATCAACTCTTTAGCATGTCATATTTTAATGAGTGCTCACAATCATAAAAGATGTCCAAGATACTATATTTATATGTGAAAACATCTCTTTCTTTATTACTTCCTATTAATTGCAACGATGACCAAAACTATGTTTGCCAACTCTCAACAAATTTTATTCATCATACTCTTTATATGTGAAGTCATTACTCTCCATAAGATCAATATGATCTCTTTTATTTATTTTTATTCTTTATTTTATTCCCTCAAGATCAAAATAAGATAATCAAGCCCTTGACTCAACACTAATCTTTATTATATATAGCTCACGGACTCGATTACATAGAAAGATCATAAAGCAAAACTCAAAATTAAAGCATACCAAAACTTTATTCTACTAGATCAAGATATTACTAAAAGGATAAAACTAAGAAAAATGGTAAAGATAGGAGTGTGATGGTGATACGATACCGGGGCAGCTCCCCCAAGCTTGGCAGTTGCCAAGGGGAGTGCTCATACCCATGTGTTTATGTCTCCATCTTCGGAGGTGGTGATGATGGAGTTGTTGACGATGTACGGCTTGTTGTCCATCTTCCAAGGCATAGGCTCACCATCATAGACGGATGATCGAGTCTCCATGATCCTCAAATCTGCAGCCAAACTCATCCTCTTGAATCTATATTCATACTCACAGATTTGGTTTTGCAGGTCATAGATCTGGGCTTGGAGGTGCTCGATCTTCTCATGAAGCTTGAAGATGGTCTCCAATGTTCTTGGCATCCAGCTTGTGGTTGTTGGTGAACCCCGTGAATATCATGTGGTTGGCGTTGAGTCTGTGTTCCACCATCCCTTGGCACTTGAAAACTTGTTGTTCCATTGCTTCAAGTCTTGTCTCCACGCTTCCGGTCCTCCTTGGTCCCTCAACATCGCGGATGTGCAGCACCCCCTCACGCATCTCAATGGTCTGAGGGTGTTGCAGCACCTCCATGAGGTAGGGGTTGATGACCTTCTCGAAAAACTTGTCCTTGGGGCCGCTTGAAGACGTCATGGTGATCTAGATCTGTCAGAAAAACAGCTCAAAACAAAAGCAGAGGATTTTGTCATGGTACGGTGGTCAAAACCTTTGGGAGATTATATAATGAATTTTCACCGACCAAAAGGAGTATCATGCAAGAAAACGGAGTCCGGAGAGCACACAAGGTGCCCACGAGGTGCCTTCGAAGTTGTTGATTTTTATGGCACCAGAACGATAGACCTCCTCGATAACATAAGGACCTTCCCATTTAGAGAGGAGTTTTCCTGCAAAAAAACTTAAACGAGAATTGAAAAGCAACACATAATCACCTACGTTAAACTCACGCTTTTGTATCCTTTTGTCATGCCATCTTTTAACCTTTTCTTTAAACAATTTGGCATTCTCATAGGCCTGAGTTCTCCATTCATCAAGTGAGCTAATGTCAAATAACCTCTTCTCACCGGCAAGTTTGAAATCATAATTGAGCTCTTTAATGGCCCAATATGCCTTATGTTCTAGTTCGAGAGGTAAGTGACATGCTTTTCCATAAACCATTTTATATGGAGACATACCCATAGGATTTTTATATGCAGTTCTATAAGCCCATAATGCATCATCAAGTTTCTTGGACCAATTCTTTCTAGATCTATTAACAGTCTTTTGCAAAATCAATTTAAGCTCTCTTTACTCGGTTCTACTTGGCCACTAGACTGTGGGTGATATGGAGATGCAATTCTATGATTAACATCATACTTAGCAAGCATTTTATGAAAATCACCATGAATAAAATGTGAACCACCATCAGGCATTAGGTATCTAGGGACTCCAAACCTCGGAAAAATAACTTCTTTAAGCATCTTAATAGAGGTGTTATGATCAGCACTACTAGTTGGAATAGCTTCTACCCACTTAGTAACGTAGTTAATAGCAACTAAAATATGTGTATACCCATTAGAGGAAGGAAACGGTCCCATATAGTCAAAGACCCAAACATCAAATGGTTCAATAACAAGTGAATAATTCATAGGAATTTCTTGACGTCTACTAATATTACCAATTCTTTGACATTCATCACAAGACAAGACAAACTTACGGGCATCCTTGAAGAGAGTAGGCCAATAAAAACCAGATTGCAATACCTTATGCGCAGTTCTATCTCCAGCGTGGTGTCCTCCATAAGCCTCGGAGTGACACTTGCGTAGGATCTGTTCCTGTTCATGCTCAGGTACACAACGTCTAATAACACCATCTACTCCTTCTTTATAAAGGTGTGGGTCATCCCAGAGGTAATGTCTTAAATCATAGAAAAACTTTTTCTTTTGTTGGTATGTGAAACTAGGTGGTATAAATCTAGTAACAATATAATTAGCATAATCAGCATACCATGGAGCAGTACGAGAAGCATTTATGACAACTAATTGTTCATCAGGAAAGCTATCATCAATAGGTAGTGGGTCATCAAGAACATTCTCTAACCTAGACAAGTTGTCTGCAACGGGGTTCTCAGCTCCCTTTCTATCAATAATGTGCAAATCAAATTCTTGTAGTAGGAGAACCCATCTAATAACTCTAGGTTTAGCATCTTTATTTTCCATAAGATATTTAAAAGCAGCATGATCAGTGTGAACAGTTACTTTAGAATCAAGAATATAAGGTCTGAACTTATCACACGCAAATACAACTGCTAAAAATTCTTTTTCAGTAATAGCATAATTTCTCTGGGCACTGTCTAGAGTTTTACTAGCATATTGAATAACATTTAGTTTCTTATCAACTCTTTGTCCCAGAACAACACCTACAGCATAATCACTAGCATCACACATAATTTCAAAGGGTAAATTCCAATCTGGTGGCTAAACAATAGGTGCAGAAATCAAAGCTTTCTTAAGTATTTCAAATGCTTCTACACAATCATCATCGAAGACAAAAGGAATATCTTTTTGTAAGAGATTAGTCAGAGGCCTAGAAATTTTAGAGAAGTCCTTAATAAACCTCCTATAAAAACTGGCATGACCAAGGAAACTTATTATACCTTTAATGTCTTTAGTACACGACATCTTTTCAATAGCATCAACTTTAGCTTTATCAACTTCAATACCTCTTTCAGAAATTTTATGCCCCAAGACAATGCCTTCATTAACCATAAAGTGGCACTTTTCCCAATTCAAGACAAGACTAGTTTCTTCACACATCTGCAAAACTCGATCAAGGTTGCTCAAGCAATCATCAAAAGAAGATCCATAAACGGAGAAATCATCCATGAAAACCTCAACAATCTTTTCACAAAAGTCAGAGAATATAGCCATCATGCATCTTTGAAAGGTAGCAGGTGCATTACATAAACCAAAAGGCATACGTCTATAAGCAAAAGTACCGAAAGGGAGAGTAAAAGTGGTCTTTTCTTGATCCTCTTTTGACACAGGTATTTGAGAGAAACCAGAGTAATCATCTAGAAAGCAAAAATGTGTATGTTTGGATAATCTTTCTAGCATTTGATCAATAAAAGGCAAAGGGTAATGATCCTTTTTAGTAGCTTTATTTAATTTGCGGAAATCAATTACCATCCTATAACCTGTAACAAATCTTTGCGGGATCAATTCATCTTTATCATTAGGAACGACAGTAATACCTCTCTTCTTAGGGACACAATGGACAGGACTTACCTACTGACTATCAGCAACGGGATAAATTATACCTGCCTCCAAGAGCTTTAGTATTTATTTTCTTACCACTTCTTTCATCTTAGGATTTAACCGCCATTGGTTATCAACGACTGGTTTGTCATCTTTCTGCAATTATTTTGTGTTGGCATAGAGTGTGACTAATGCCCTTAAGATCATCAAGAGTATATCCAATAGTAGCACGGTGCTTCTTCAGAGTTTTCAGTAATTTCTCCTCTTCCTGCTCTGAAAGGTTAGCACTGATAATAACAGGATATATCTTCTTTTCATCAAGATAAGCATATTTAAGAGTATCAGGTAATGGTTTAAGCTCAAACACGGGATCACCCTTGGGTGGCGTAGGATCCCCTAGAATTGTGTTTCAAAATAGGTCCTTGTTTAAAGAATACTTCATCTATCTCCCTTCTTTCATTCATAAACATATCATTTTCATGGTCTAGTAAATATTGCTCTAAAGGATCATTAGGAGGCACGGCAAATAGAAGCAACACCAATAATTTCATCCTTACTAGGCAATTCTTTATCATGGGATTGTCTACGAAATTTAGCAAAGTTAAAGTCATGGGACATATCCCCCAAACCAATGGTAACAACATCCTTTTCGCAATCTATCCTAGCATTAACAGTATTCAAGAAGGGTCTACCAAATATAATGGGACAAAAGTCATCTTGTGGGGAACCAAGAACAAGAAAGTCAGCAGGATATTTAACTTTCCCACACAAGACTTCAACATCTCTAACAATCCCAACTGGTGAAATAGTATCTCTATTGGCAAGCTTAATTGTAACAACGACTTCTTCTATCTCAGTAGGTGCAATATCATGCATAATTTATTTGTATAAGGAATGAGGTATTGCACTTGCACTAGCACCCATATCACATAAGCCATGATAATAATGATCTCCTATTTTAACAGAAATAATAGGCATGCCTACAACACGTCTATGTTTATTTTTAGTATCGGGTCTAGCAATTCTAGCAGCTTCATCACAGAAGTAAATAACATGCCCTTCAATATTATCAGCCAAGAGATCTTTAACCATAGCAATACTAGGTTCGACTTTAATTTGCTCAGGTGGTGTAGGTGTTCTAGTATTACTCTTACGAACCACAGTTGAAGCTTTAGCATGATCCTTTATCCTAACAAGGAAAGGTGGTTTCTCAATATAGGTAGTAGGAACAATAGGATCATTATAAGTGATAGTCTTTTCTTCAACTTTAATAGGTGCAACTACTTTTACATCAATGGGAGGATTATATTTAAACCACATCTCCTTAGGGAGGTCAACATGAGTAGCAAATGATTCACAGAAAGAAGCTACTATCTCAGAGTCAAGTCCATATTTAGTGCTAAATTCACGAAAAGCATCGGTATCCATAAAATATTTAACACAATCAAACTTAGGTGTTATACCTCACTCCTAACCTTTGTCGAGATCCCAATCTTCATAGTAGCGATTAATTGTTTCCAATAAATCCCATCTGAATTCAATAGTCTTCATCATAAAAGAACCAGTACAAGAATTATCGAGCATGGAGCGATTGTTGAGAGAAAGCTGAGCATAAAAATTTTGAATAATAATTTCTCTTGAGAGCTCATGATTGGGGCATGAATATAACATTGACTTAAGCCTCCCCCAAGCTTGAGCAATGCTTTCTCCTCCACGAGGCCAAAAATTATATATGTAATTACGATCATGATGAACAAGATGCATAGGATAAAACTTCTGATGAAATTCCAATTTCAGTCGGTTGTAGTTCCATGATCCCATATCATCACATAGCCTAAACCATGTCAATGCCTTTAACTTAAAAGATAAAGGGAAGACCTTCTTCTTGATAACATCCTCAGGCATACCTGCAAGCTTAAATAACCCACAAACTTCATCCACATAGATTAGGTGCAAATCAGGATGCAGTGTTCCATCTCCTATAAAAGGATTAGCTAGCAGTCTCTCTATCATATCCGAAGGAATTTCAAAGTAGAGATTTCAGTAGGTTCAGTAGGTTGAGGAGAAACTCTTTGCTCTACTGGTCGGGGTGAAGATACCCCGAATTATCCCCTCAAAGGATTACTTTCCATAGTAACAAGTGACAATAAATTTCAGCACACTATATAAAATTTTCATTACCAAGTTCCACTTACCAAAGGCGCTTCACTCCCCGGCAACGGTGCCAGAAAAGAGTCTTGATGACCCACAAGTGTAGGGGATCTATCATAGTCCTTTCGATAAGTAAGAGTGTCGAACCCAACGAGGAGCATAAGGAAATGACAAGCGGTTTTCAGCAAGGTATTCTCTGCAAGCACTGAAATTATCGGTAACAGATAGTTTTGTGATAAGGTAATTTGTAATGGGTAACAAGTAATGAAAGTAAATAAGGTGCAGCAAGGTGGCCCAATCCTTTTTGTAGCAAAGGACAAGCCTGGAAAAATTCTTATATAGAGAAAAGCGCTCCCGAGGACACATGGGAATTATCGTCAAGCTAGTTTTCATCATGCTCATATGATTCGCGTTCGTTACTTTGATAATTTGGTATATGGGTGGACCGGTGCTTGGGTACTACCCTTTCTTGGACAAGCATCCCACTTATGATTAACCCCTATTGCAAGCATCCGCAACTACAAAAGAAGTATTAAGGTAAACCTAACCATAGAATGAAACATATGGATCCAAATCAGCCCCTTACGAAGCAACTCATAAACTAGGGCTTAAGCTTCTATCACTCTAGCAACCCGTCATCTACTTATTACTTCCCAATGCCTTTCTCTAGGCCCAAATAATGGTGAAGTGTCATGTAGTCGACGTTCACATAACACCACTAGAGGAAAGACAACATACATCTCATCAAAATATCGAACGAATACCAAATTCACATGACTACTTATAGCAAGACTTCTCCCATGTCCTCAGGAACAAACGTAACTACTCACAAATCATATTCATGTTCATAATCAGAGGGGTATTAATATGCATATAGGATCTGAACATATGATCTTCCACCGAATAAACCAACTAGTATCAACTACAAGGAGTAATCAACACTACTAGCAACCCACAGGTACCAATCTGAGGCTTTGAGACAAAGATTGGATACAAGAGATGAACTAGGGTTTGAGAGGAGATGGTGCTGATGAAGATGTTGATGGAGATTGACCCCTCCAGATGAGAGGATCGATGGTGATGACGATGGTGATGATTTCCCCCTCTCGGAGGGATGTTTCCCCGGCAGAACAGCTCCACCGGAGCCCTAGATTGGTTCCGCCAAGGTTCCGCCTCGTGGTGGTGGTGTCTTGTCCCGAAAGCTTGCTTATGATTTTTTCCAGGGTAAAAGACTTCATATAGGAGAAGATAGGCACCGGAGGGCTGCCAGGTGGCCCACGAGGCAGGGGGCGCGCCCCCCACCCTCGTGGACGGTGGGTGGCCCCCTCTGGTATTTTCTTCGCTCAGTATTTTTTATTAATTCCAAAAATAACTTCTGTGGAGTTTCAGGACTTTTGGAGCTATCCAGAATAGGTCTCTAATATTTGCTCCTTTTCCAGCCCAGAATTCCAGTTGCCGACATTCTCCCTCGTCATGTAAACCTTATAAAACAAGATAAAATAGGCATAAGTATTGTGACATAACGTGTAATAACAGCCCATAATACAATAAATATCGATATAAAAGCATGATGCAAAATGGACGTATCACCTAGCAATGAAGTCTCTCTTATCATAACATTGATTCTTTAGATTGTGGGTTATCAAGATCAACAACCGGTTCTACCTCCACATCATTATCATGACTTGGTTGAGCATCAACATGCACATCATCATTAACATTATCACTAGCTTCATGTTCATCACCTGATTGTGTCTCAGCATCAGAAATAGAAATGTCATTGGGATTCTCAGGTGTATCTATAACAGGTTCACTAGAAGCATGCAAATTCCTATTGGTTTTCTTTTTCTTTTTATTACTAGGATTAGCTACATCAGTGTTAGTTTTCTAAGAATCTTGCTCAATTCTCTTAGGATGACCTTTAGGATACAAAGGTTCTTGCATCATTTTACCACCTCTAGTCATAACCCTAACAACATTATCATTATTCTTACTATTCAACTCATTGAACAAATCATCCTATGCCTACTTGAGTTTTAACCATGAAAGCATGCTTACTTATAATCTTAAGATCACTAACAGTTCTACATATGTAATCACCCAAGAAGTCAAGCATGTAAGCATTATATTTCAATTGTCTACTAATATAAGCATTGAAATTTTCTTGTTTAACAATAAAATTATCAAACTCATCCAAGCATTGACTAGTAGACTTGTTATGAGGAATATCACCTTCATCAAATCTATAGAGAGAATTTACCTCTACTGCCTGTGTCGGATTATCAAGACCGTGTATTTCTTCAGTAGGTGGTAAATTCTTAACATCTTCATCTTTAATACCTTTTTATTTCATAGATTTCTTTGCCTCTTGCATATCTTCAGGACTGAGAAATAGAACACCTCTTTTCTTCGGAGTTGGCTTAGGAATTGGTTCGGGAAGTGTCCAATCATTATCATTACTCAATATATTATTCAATAGCAATTCAGCTTGCTCAATAGTTTGTTCCCTGAAAACACAACTAGCACAACTATCTAGGTGGTCCCTAGATGCATCGGTTAGTCCATTATAAAATATATCAAGTATTTCATTTTTCTTGAGAGGATGATCAGGCAAAGCATTAAGTAATTGGAGAAGCCTCCCCCAAGCTTGTGGGAGACTCTCTCAATTTGCACAATGTTAAATATTTCCTTTAAAGCAGCTTGTTTCTTATGAGGAGGGAAATATTTTTCAGAGAAGTAGTAAATCATATCATGGGGATTACGGAGACAACCAGGAGAAGAAAATTAAACCGTAACTTAGCATCACCCTTTAACGAGAAAGGAAACAACTTAAGAATATAGTACTAGCGGATTTTTTCCTCATGAGCAAATAGGGTGGCTATATCATTCAATTTAGTAAGATGAGCCACAACAGATTCAGATTCATAGCTATGGAAAGGATCAGATTCAACAAAAGTAATTAACTCAGGATCGACAGAGAATTCATAATCCTTATCAGTAACAAAGATAGGTGAAGTAGCAAACTCAGGATCATATTGCATTCTAGTATTCAAAGATTTTTATTTCCACTTGCATAATATTTCTTAAGATCATATCTATCCTTACAAGCAAGAAAGTCCCTATCTACCTCTCCATCCATAACATAACCCCCAGGCATAACAGGAACTTCATATCTAGGAGAGCTAGTCTTATCAGGTGTTTCAAAGTTTTCAGTTTCAATAATTTCATCAGTTTCAGAAATATCATCATCTTCAGCATAATCAATAGTTCTAACTCTAGCAAGATGTTCATCAAGTAATTCACCCAATGGCACAGTTTTATCAAGAAAAATAGTAGCATCATAAGCATCATTCATTATAGAAGTAGCATCATCAATAATATGCGACATATCAGAATCAATAGCATGTGTAGGTGTTGCAAGCTTACTCAAAATAGAAGGTGAATCAAGTGCAGAGCTAGATGGTAGTTCCTTACCTCCCCTCGTAGTAGAGGGAAAAATCTTGGTTCTAGTATCTTTCAAATTCCTCATAGTGATCAACGGATATAAATCCCAAGTGACTCGGAGAATAGAGCTATGCTCCCCGGTAACGGTGCCAGAAAAAGGTCTTGGTAACCCACAAGTATAGGGGATCGCAATAGTTTTCGAGGGTAGAGTATTCAACCCAAATTTATTGATTCGACACAAGGGGAGCCAAAGAATATTCTCACATATTAGCAGTTGAGTTGTCAATTCAACCACACCTGAAAGAATTAATATCTGCAGCAAAGTATTTAGTAGCAAAGTAGTATGGAAGTAATGGTAATGGTGGCAAAAGTAACAGTATCAGTTTCGTAGCAATTGTAACAGTGGCAACGGCAAAGTAACGTAGCAAAGATAAATATGTGAAAAGCTCGTAGGCAATGGATCAATGATGGATAATTATGTCTGTCGTGGAATTGTCACGACAGATGTCCTTAGTGTCAGGACTTAGTCGCGAGGCCAACGCATCTATGTGGTAGCTTGAGAGGGGTTGATCGGGACGAGAGACGCAACATACAAGACAAGGATTTAGACAGCTTAGGGCCCCGGGAAACATCATCCGGTAATAGCCCTACATGCTGTTTGTGGCTAGATCTCATTATGCTCATGAGAGAGTCGCCGTAAGCCGGCTCTCCTCTTTGTGTCTAGCCCTAGATATTGTTTCTTGTTTACTTGTTCCTCTTTGGGTGCCCTGCCCCTCCTTATATAAGTTAGAGGGGAGGGTTACATGTGGAGTCCAAATAGGATTAGGACTAGCCTATCTTCTACTACAAGCAGGATACAAGTCCGGGTCTTGATTCCTTGTGAGGGAGATATTCCTCATGCCTTTCCTCTTAAGCCGGCCTACCATAACGTAAGCCGGGTCTTGAGCCTCCTGGGCCCCCGGGTCTTGTCGCTCCTCTGATCCGCTTGCCAGGTTACCCATAAGTCGCCAGGATCGGGCGGGTCACTTAGTGTGTCATCCAGTCAGGGCGGGTCATTAGTGAATCGCCAAGTCCGGCCGGTTATATTTACGGCCGGGTTACGCCGCGGGGTATATCCCCGACATTAGCCCCCAAGTTTAGCTTGGATTTATCCATGGTAAACTTATGCTGCAAAATAAACACAAGAACAAATTTGACAGGTTGTACTCCGGGTTAAGAATTCTTGTAAACCGGCACCTGAACGTCCTTAAGTCTTTGTCATTTTCTTCTTCTAGAAAATCCAGGTCAATAAGCCAGCTTCATACTCAATTTGCTAGCATTGGTTTCACACCGAGAAATATTGTGAAGAATAATCCACTTGAGTCGGCTTCCAAAGCGCCAGCTTAAGAAATATTGGTCTTGAAATACTCATCTGATATTCAGCCGGTTTGAAGATGTAAAACTTGCCGGTTTAATATTACCAAAATTGCCGAGTTATATAACAGACGATGCCGGGTCATAATTGTTGTTGACATCGGGTCATGCAATTGATCTTCCTGATTTGCTCAAAACTGATAATTTGAAGATGTTCCTCCTTATATATGCATAATACCTATAGCCCCCAAGTCTTAAGAGGAGAACATAGTGATAGCTTAAGACTTGCTCCAATATAAGTGTTGCAACCAAAGAAGAAATCCGGTTTGTTCATCTCAATCATTAGTCATAAACTGAATATTCCACATAGGTAGCCCCCAAGTTCCGGGTTATCATGCTTGCAGCAACCTGGGACTTGTAATTGCCTTATGCTCATAAAAACTTCAACTAGTGTAGCCTCCAAGGGCCGGGTCATTATGCAATAATGAGCAGGGACTTTATAAATATGATCATGTAGATTTGAACAGCAACATGTCAGTAAGATAATATTGAGCTGGTACTTTATATATACTTCTTTGAAAAGAACATCATATAATGTAACCCCCATCATGGGGCGTGAACCCACGTCCACAAGGTTGAGAGCTTTGTGCTTTACCAACTGAGCAGTGGGTCTCTTCAATAATAGATGAAAATTTGTGTACCTTGAATTGTTGACAGGAGCAATTGGTAGCCCCCAAGGGCTGGCTCATTTAAAATGTGATGAGTTGGGTCTTCAATAAGTTGAGCAAAAATTGACTTTGCATTAGCCCCCAAGTGCCATGGTGCATGCTGGCAGTGACATGGGACTTGTATATTCGATGTAATCTCAATTTGAATAATGTAGCCCTCAAGTGTCGGGTCGTAAGCCTGCAGCGACTCGGGACTATTCCTTTCATTGTAGAATGAATCATATCCATTGATAAAATAATAGCCATTGCGCTGAAGCGACTTTGAAAACCTCAATCATAACACTAGTTATTGATAATCACAATAGAAATCCAGCCATGTTGGCTATTTAAGATTTGAACAATATAATCCGGTATGAAAACCTCAATCATTCAATATCATCATGAAAATCCAGCCAGTTTTGGCTATTAAAGATTTGAATACCTCATCGGTTGACAAGTAAATCCGGAGTTTAAATACCTGGCGGCTCTTGGACGATGCGCATTCATTGTAACCTGGTGGCGTATAGCCTTTGAGAAAATCAAGAATTAATAACCCTTTTGAGACATCAATTTCAATCTTTGATGATGGGCTTGAACTTGATCATTTATGTAAGCCATAGCTCTGTAGATCCTGCATAGAGTTTAAACAACATATGCCCTGGCGACTTAATATCAAAAGCCAGGGCGGGTAACCACCCAAATATAGTCTTATCCTACACACAAGTAGATCACAAGATCCCTATGATCCTTTGAATGATACCGCCGGTTTATGTGACCCCGACAGTGAAGTTGATAACTCAACTCTGTAAGAGCCGGCACATATGATATTTGTGACAACTCAAATACTTGCGATTGTATAAAAATAGATAAAAATTTTGAGGCTTCTGATTCGAATACGATCAGTAAACCGTTCCAAAGGGGTTAAGCTAAGATTCGAATATGATCATATAGCCCCCAGTGGCGTTGGCGATGCCGATCAAAGTGGGTATCAACAGCTATGTTCTCTTTGGTTCGAATACGACCTATGTTTGAACAGGAAGCCCCCAAATGACCTTAAGAGTTGTTTAGCGACACTGATTCGAATACGATCCACGTCGATTCCCAAAGGGGTTGAGCTATGATTCGGATACGATCAAGAAGCCCCCAAGTAGGTTCAGCAGTTTGCTAATCAAAAGGGTATCGACAGCTATGTTCTCTGTGGTTCAAATACGACCTATGTTTGAACAGGAAGCCCCCAAGTGACCATATAAGTTTTGGCATTGCGCCGATCAAGAGGGTACTGATAGCTATGCCCGATGAGCAGGAAGCCCCCAAGTGACCATAATAAGATAAGCCATAAGGCATGATACCTATGTTTGAACCGCGCATCATGGCAGCAAGTTCTTTTTGGCACCCTTTAATCTTTCTGAGAACTCAAACTTGCGAGAGATTAATTATTTTTGAACCGGAAGTTTAAAATCGATTTGAAAGCTTCAAAACTTTGAGAGAGATAAATTTACCTTGAGCCGGATTTGAACCGGATTTGAGAGCTTCAAAACCTTGCGGTAAATAAATTTCCCTTGAACCGGTTTTTAAACCAGATATTAAGAGTGTCAGTGCTTTGTGGGAGAGAGATGTCTCTTGAACCGGATTTTAAACCGGAGTCCTTCTTTTTAAGCCGGAAATTTTCTGACGGCCTTTAAATTTTTCACCAATATAGCGGTAGCCTCTGGAACCGGGTTACCTTCCCTCCAATGACCCGGAGTTCTTGAATCCATTGAAAACGGCTAATTTTTGCCAAGCCATACCATTGTAGCCCCCGAGTCTCAAGATGACTCGAAGAGTTGGCTTGAGATTCTCCATATTTGACCATAGCAGAAGGTGTATATTATTGGCGCTGATAACGCGATGTGAATCCACAGAAGGTTGAGGTGACTGCGGCGGGTTATAAATGATCCCGTATGAACCGTGTCAGCAACTTGGCCAATGGTTCCTTCCAACTGGCTGTTTGAAGTTAACCAAACCATAGTGGCAGCGACTTGTGCGTCTGCCCATTGAGCCATCCGGTGCAGACGGCGGCTGATAACACATGATAATTTGTCTCCAATTTGTTGGAAGAAAATCGGGCTTCCCAAATAGTGACTTGCTCATACTCAATAAACAGCTCATGCAGACAGGTGCAGCCCGATGTGTTGATGTAGACCCGGCCGTGAGAGATGGACGGTAAAGACGACCGCAACATCTGAGGTGGCATAGACAGATGGACCGGCCATGGCGTTATAAGCCAGTGCAGACGGGCAAGTTGTCCTCCTTGTTGTAAGCCGGCGTGGTCGTGAGAGACGGCCACGGCGTTCTAAGCCGGTGCGGGAGTCCGTTGAGTAATAACGACCACCTGTGCCAAAAGATGTTGGCGTGCCTTCATCTCCGTGGTATAATATCACTTTTTGTCATAAATAATTGCCCTGCATAAACAATATTGCAGACCAAGGCAAAGATAAACTTGTTCTTTGACAAAAACAACATGTGATAATAAAACAAACTTGGATGGGTATCACCTGATTTGTTTAGACGACAGATGATCCGTTTATTGCGACAGAGGTGGCTCAGGCAGACCGGAGACTCAATATAGCCCCGGCAGCTCAATGCGGCAGAGGCGGCTCAACGCGGCGGGGGCGGCTTGCATATGTCCATTGGCTCTAATTTATTGATATATATATATATATATATATATATATATATATATATATATATATATCGGAGTTAACCGCAACATTTAGAAGATGGAGCGGACGCGTGAGTCGGACATGGTATTGTAAGCTATGTGGACAGACAAATCGGCCGTGGACGCGGACGGTTAAGTCGGCGTGGGCACGGTCGAATAAATCGACTGTAGGCACGGTCCTGGTGAGTTGATGTAGACCGGACCGCTGAGGCGGAAATTTGCGCACATCCGTTAAGCAATTTTAATATAGTGCGGATGTAGACGTGGCCTCCAATGACAATGCGCGAGGGCCGGATCAGACTTTAGCCATGAGGTAATTGACCTGCTTGTTACGGCCACGGCGGTTTAGAACCAGCAGGGTGCCCAGCTGTTTGAATCCAGCGACTCGGCGGATATGGCCGCTTGTAGCAGCGGTTCGGTGGAGCAGCGGCAAGGCCGGCGGCCTGGAGGAGGCCTAGCGGAGACGGCTCGGCGCACCAGCGTGGCCCACAGGCAGAAGCAGGCGGCTCAGAGGCGCAGCGGCGTGGGCGGAGCCCATCGGTGGAGGCGAAACAGCAAGGTCGTAAAATCTGCATCGATTCCCGTGTCTCCGTGTTCATCCGGGTCACTGTTTGTTTGACTATCCCCGATCCGTGTCTGCCAGGTTGTGGCCCCCTGCCGACTGATTTGCTGGCTTCACGTGTATGTACTCCCTCCGTTTCTTTTTAGTGTGGTAATGCTACTTAAAACTCCAGAGCAATTAGACCTCAATCCTTGTGCAAACATTAGTGGCCCTCTGGGATTTCACGTGGAGTAGTCTTCAAATAACATTTATGGAGTGCTAGTGAATCGTTCCAACAAACAATTAGACTGCGTTAGTGGTGTTGCCGCTTGTTGTAGTACTTCAACTCCGATTTAATGTCTGACACAAGTAGTCCCAGCCACGCCTGCCTCGGGACTTGTTTGGTGTATACAGCGGTTTGTACGATCTGTGTGTACGGCGGCTGTAGCACAATTTTTGTTGGTCTCGGCGACCCACGACTGCAACTTAAATTCCCTGATGAACTTGCAGTCCATGTATATCCCAGCGAGGAAGCAGGGGTTTGACCCGGCGGCGACTCAGCAAATTTAACAGAGGCTCTTGCTCCAAGGGTCACCGCAATGGCAGGTCACAACAGCCATATTTTCAATGCAGTAGATACTGATTCGTCTTTTGACTCGACGGATCACCGGATCATGATCAACTGTGGCACTGCATGCAACCCTAATTTTCATCAAACGCAGATCTCGCGGATTGCAAACATAGACCCTTCCAAACCGATTCTTCTTCATTCGGAAATTCACGAACTTCTCGACCCTTGGGAGAGATCCCTCCAAGAACTCAACACCACCGTGCGCAGGCCCCACGGTGGGCGCCAACTGTCGTGGAATTGTCACGGCAGATGTCCTTAGTGTCAGGACTTAGTCGCGAGGCCAATGCATCTATGTGGTGGCTTGAGAGGGGTTGATCGGGATGAGAGATGCAACATACAAGACAAGGATTTAGACAGCTTCGGGCCCCGGGAAACATCATCCGGTAATAGCCCTACATGCTGTTTGTGGCTAGATCTCATTATGCTCATGAGAGAGTCGCCGTAAGCCGGCTCTCCTCTTTGTGTCTAGCCCTAGATATTGTTTCTTGTTTACTTGTTCCTCTTTGGGTGCCCTGCCCCTCCTTATATAAGTTAGAGGGGCGGGTTACATGTGGAGTCCAAATAGGATTAGGACTAGCCTATCTTCTACTACACGCCGGATACAAGTCTGGGTCTTGATTCCTTGTGAGGGAGATATTCCTCACGCCTTTCCTCTTAAGCCGGCCTACCATAACGTAAGCCGGGTCTTGAGCCTCCTGGGCCCCCGGTCTTGTCGCTCCTCTGATCCGCTTGCCAGGTTACCCATAAGTCTCCAGGATCGGGTGGGTCACTTAGTGTGTCATCCAGTCAGGGAGGGTCATTAGTGAGTCGCCAAGTCCGGCCGGGTTATATTTCTGGTCGGGTTACACCGCGGGGTATATCCCCGACAATGTCGAATGGCATTCATCATGCAATAGTTACAACCTAGGGTGACACGGAACTAGCTCCAATTCATCAATATAATGTAGGCATGTATTCCGAATATAGTCATACGTGCCTATGGAAAAGAACTTGCATGACATCTTTTGTCCTACCTTCCCGTGGCAGCGGAGTCCTAATGGAAACTAAGGGATATTAAGGCCTCCTTTTAATAGAGAACCGGACCAAAGCATTAGCACTTAGTGAATACATGAACTCCTCAAACTACGGTAATCACCGGAAAGAATCCCAATTATTGTCACCTTGGGGTATGCGGATCATAACTCCTATAGGTGTCTACAACTTGCAAGATAGGATCAAGAACACAAATATATTCATGAAAACATAATAGCTTTAGATCTGAAATCATGGCACTCGGGCCATAGTGACAAGCATTAAGCATAGCAAAGTCATAGCAACATCAATCTCAGAATATAGTGGACACTAGGGATCAAACCCTAACAAAACTAACTAGATTACATGATACATCTCATCCAACCCATCACCGTCCAGCAAGCCTACGATGGAATTACTCACGCGGTGGTGAGCATCATGAAATTGGTGATGGAGGAAGGTTGGTGATGATGATGGCGACGAATCCCTCTCTCCAGAGCCTCGAACGAACTCCAGATCTAGCCTCCCAATGAAGAACAGGAGGTGGCGGCGGCTCCGTGTCGTAAAACATGATGAATCCTTCTCTCTGATTTTTTTATCCCCGAACATGAATATATAGAGTTGGAGTTAGGGTTAGAGGAGGTCCAGGGGACCCACAAGGCAGGGGGGCACGCCCTGGGGGTAGGGCGCACCCCCCACCCTTGTGGTCAGCTGGTGGGTCCCCTCTGGTTGATTCTTTCGCCAATATTTTTTATTTATTCCAAAAATATTCTCCGTAAATTTTCAGGTCATTCCGAGAATTTCTATTTCTGCACAAAAATAACACCAAGGCAATTCTGCTGAAAACAGTGTCAATCTGGGTTAGTTCCATTCAAATCATGCAAGTTGGAGTCCAAAACAAGGGCAAAAGAGTTTGGAAAAGTAGATATGTTGGAGACGTATCACGCATCACCTTCACCTATGTTACCTTTATCATTCCACTCAAGTGGTGTAGGTGAGGTGGCAAAGACCAAATGGTGGTCATCTCCATCTCGATGGAACCATGTGGGGCTGCATCATTTTCCACCATGGCCATCGTCTTGTCCAAAGGGAGGACGAAGTCGTCGAGGATATCAGCGCGTCATCATATATGGAACCTAGCACCAAATGAGAAGACACAATAGAGGTAGAGGTTAAGTCGTTAGAGTTCAAAATGGCCTCACATGCCCTATCAACTATCACACTCCCTCTATGTGGTGGCTCACTCACTCCCTCAAGGCAGGTGCACTCAAACTCACATATGGTGGAGTCACTCATCTCACTCAAGTGGTGGCGGTTGTGGCTCTCCTCACATGGGAATTGGGGAAACTCACATATATGGGGCTAGTGGTGAACTCGCTCTCACTCTCAATATGGTGGCACAAGTCACTCAAGACATCATATGTCACCGTGGTCAAAGGGAAATCACATGCTCAACCATCTCATCGCCGTGGATGAAAGCCGAAGATGGCACATCATCACTCTCGCCTAAGATAGAAGAATCATCCTTGCTCTTCACCATGTCCCATGCCTCCAAAGCATGTTCCTTGAGAGGCTTCGTAGTCGTAGTTGTCGTCGCACCGTCTTGAAAAAGAGTCGAGATAGACTCGGCATCATCAATGCCACAAAGAGGAATGATAGTGGAGTCTAACTTTGGAGCATCGTCTTGGAGCTCACCGGGCTTGGACATATTGGTGGTACTATCCTCATGCTCGTTGTCGTGGAGCTTGGTCGTCACAAAGTGTGCTTGGGGTGGAGAAGCCTTGGCCTTCATGTGTTCTTGTTCTGCCTTGAGAGCACCAATGTAGAGGTCGTCAAGGGACTTGTAGTTCTCGTGTAAGATAGTCTTGGAGATGTCGTTGTTCAATCCCATCATGAAGTGGAACTTCATCCAAATGGGCCCGTCCATGCCGGCTTGTTGCAAGTCATTCTTCATCTCCTTGAAGTACTTGTCGAGGGACTTGGATCCTTGTATGGTGTTCTCCAGTTGGCGTTGAAGATGTTCCGTGTAGGTGGAAGGAACAAACTCTCGCCGCATAGCTTTCTTCGTCTTGGGCCAACTCAGGTCTAAGGTCTTCGAAGGTGTATTAAGGCACCATGTCGACACGTAGTCATGGAAGTTTCTTGTGGCGCACTTCACTTGATCTTTGGAGGGTACTTGATGCAACTTGAGGTAGTTGTCCATCTTGCGCTTCCACTCGAGATACTCCTCGAGGTCTTGAGTCCCATAGAAAGGAAGCTTGTGGTCAGTGTCAAGGTCGTAGTAGCTTGTGTAAGTCACGGACTTGAGCTTCGGAAGCTTCACTTGAGTGTAATATTGAGGTGCTTGTAGGCGAAGATGCTGAATGTCCAAAGGCGAAGATGCCTTGAAGTCGCTTGGCGAAGATGCCAATGTAGATGGTGAAGTCGTTTAGCGGTTGTTGGTGTTGAGCTCTTGACCTTCATGTTCTTGTTGATGGTGGTGTTGATGCTGATGTGACCTTGCCGGAGATGGTAGCTCGGAAGTATGAGCACTTGAGCGTCTTCTCAAAGATGAGGAAGGTCGCTTGAGGACTTGATGAGGGCTTTGATCGCCTCCATTTGAGCATCCATCTTGGCGTCCAAGTGGTAATTCATGGCATCGAACTTGTCGTCGTTGTTGTAGACCGAAGGAGGTGTGCTTTGCGTATCCATCACAAGACTCGAGTAAAGGTGATTAGGAAATGAGATAAACAATACCAAGATACATTTTCCCAAAGTTGAAGATGTATCCCGTTTCACTCAATGTGAAATGAATGAATAGTGGAATCGGTACAGGACTTGCTCACTCACACCTACAAAGTAAAGCTTTTGGTGGAGCTCGGTGAGGATAGTGGCACAAAATAATTCATGCAATTGTTAGCAAGAGTCAATAATGTTGAAAGAGATTCACAAATTGCAAGTGAAACAAGTAGACCAGTAGCAATTAATAGGACATGGAAACACACACACACACAGATAGATAAGTGGCGTCGTGCAACCAAGGAATGAGCTCAAAATGTGGAATCCAGGGAAAATGCTCTTGTTGCACAGCGCTAGAGAGACGCTAGCTCGATTGCCTAATAGGAGGATAAGACACTTGTGCAGAACCTACAAGAGACAAAAATGCAACGACTTCGATCCCAAGTATATGTACATATGCTTCCCGGTGTTTTGCACACGATGATCCAAGATGATCAATATTAATTACAATTTGTAATTTGGCGATGCTATGGCTATTTCTTACAAGCTCTTTGTTTTCTCTTTTACTTAAAAGCTTATTCTTTTTTTGGCCACTATGCTAAATGCACAAACCAAGATAGCAATTGTGTATATGCGGGAACAATCTTGTGACACAAGAGATGATATGATGATACCAAGATGAGGATACCAAGATCATATGGTATTTATGCAATGGAAGGGCAGATAGATGATCACTAATGTGCACAAGTAACGTTGCCGGCAATATTCAAAGGCTAGTCTCGATAGGCAAGTGACACAAAATGGGCTAAGGGTTAACAATGCAATGGCATAGAGAATATACAATGATGGGATACCACGATACCAAGATGATATATAGGTTACTATTCGTGGTTTGTTGAGTGTAAACAAGAACAGATGATGATGTGGTCATTGGCGAAGTTGAGCGGCGGTGTCGTCGATGTCGAACCGTCCCTAATTAGCCGAAACACCTTAGGAAACGGAAAAACTGCAAACTCAAAATCTCCAAAGGCAAATGTTAAATTGTGGTAGCGGAAAAGCGGTGGTGGTTGCGGAAGTATTGGTGGAAACCCGGTCAAAATGGGTTAAGGTGGCGGAAGGGTATGATGGGCTATACATGGTCTCTGATTTGAAAGCACGGTCACTAAGTAGCCGAAACACCTTAGGATCACAACACAAACAAAATCGGGTTAAGTTGGGGTGGCGGAAGTGTATGGTGGGCAAGCCTATGCGAAATTTATGGTGGTGGTTGATGAAGAAGCAACCGTCCCTAAGTAGCTGAAAAACCTTAGGAGACTCGAATCACAACTCAAACAACCTCAAATGCAATGAGGAACAAAATGGGTTAGGTTGCAGAAGTCGGTGGTGGTAATGTGGATGATGTGGTGAAGGCCCTAGGCAAAGATGCCAAAGTTCCAAAACAAATATGGAGTCAAATGATGTTGGAAGTAGTTTTATGTGATGGGGGTTCTCAATAGCTTCAAAACGAGCTAAAGAACATCAAAATTGGACTCTAGATGAATTAGTTATGGTCAAAACGGTGAAACACGGAAGGCTGAAATCCCACGGGCCAGAAATCCGGGGTCGGGGCCGGAAATCTGGGACTTGATGTCCAGATCCGAGTCAAATTTTGCGCTCCAGGAGCTGGATGTCTGGCCGGGGACCCCGGATGTCTGGCCCGATGGCCCGGATGTCCGGCCTGTGGCCCGAATGTCCGGCCCGACGATTCCAGATCGAGATTTGGACTTCGAAACTCGATTTGGGGGCGTAAATGGGTGATTCGAAGGTCAAAATTTGATGAATTTCATGGATATAAGTTGGGGAGTAGATGGGGGGAAGCTAGATCTACTCAAGTCACAATGAATCCATGGATCAAAAATCAACAAAACATCATCAAACCAACAAATCACAAAAATAAATAAATTGGGGGCTATTTTTGGTGGGGATTTTCGAATTTAGGACAAACTCAAGCAAAAGAAGGCTAGTAACGGAGGGGGAAGACTCCAAATTAGTGATCAACGTGGCTCATGATACCAAAATGATGTAGGGTGGAACCCTAGGGGCCGATCTTTCATGAAATGGAGGGGATCCCACGAAGAACATGAAGAACATGAGGGGAAACACGAGGGTAATCACGAGAGAAATACTCAAGAACAAGTCCAATCACACATCCACCAGACAATCAAACACACAAGATCCACAAGGTACATGAACAACAAAAGGAAAGATACATGGCAAAGTTCACCCCGAATCCAAAGGAGATGGGGGCTTGAATCCTAGAAGGATCTTCTCCATGAGGAGGTCTTGAATCCCTCGGGATCTTCTCCTAGATGGAGGTCTTGGCCTCCAATGGAGTAGTCTCTCTCTCTCTCTCTCTCTCTCTCTCTCTCTCTCTCTCTCTCTCTCTCCCCCTCCCTCCCTCCCTCCCTCTCTCTCTCTCAAGAGTAGAGTAGATAGGAGCAAAGCTCACATACAAATGAGCTATCATATTTGCTATCCCTAGAATGGATGAGGGGTAGTCTATTTATAGTCTAAGACACGAAGGGGTAAGTGGGAAAGGGAGATACATGGGCCTCGGGCCCGACTCTGCTCGCAGCAAGCGCCGGATGTCTGGGTTGGGGGCTGGATGTTCGCGAGATGCCGGATGTCTGGGCCACTGGCCGGATGTCCGGCCTGGGAACAGACCGTTCCAGTTCTTCTCTGGATAGTCGATGCCGGATTTCCAGGAGGGATGCCGGATGTCCGGGTGGTGGTGAGGCGTCGGATGTCCGGCCGCTGATGCTTTTTCGGCCGCATGTTGGTGCAGTTGTTGGGCGGGTGCACAGGCACCGGATGTTCGGCCTCTGGCCTGGATGTCTGCCCACTGTAGCTTCAGCAGCTCCGTCTTCTTTCGTTGTCGCTTCCATGCTTCCCTCGCGGACTGTATAGTTATCCCTTGGCGCTTGTACTCCTCCTCGTCATCCGTGAAACTCCAACAATACCTATGTATGCATACAAGTGGAGTGTCAAGTAGTATACCATCCTCGAAGCAGTCAAGTGAGCACGTGTAAAGGAGATGATTCACCTTTATGTATGTGAAGTAGATGTCGCACGTGTCACTTGCCAAACGGGCTCTTGACATGGTGATGTCCGTAGGATGCTCCACATCACATCATTTGTTTCTGCCATACTAAGATCACTCATGATGACAAGTTCAAGCAAACAAAAGATCGAATGAGAAAAGGGCGAACGAAAAATAGGGCGAATAAAAAGGATTTTTTTTGTGAAGTGGGGGAGATGAAAACGAGAGGCAAATGGCTAATAATGTAAATTGCAATGAGCTGAGATTTCTGATTAGGAACCTGATAGATGTTGATGATGTCTCCTCGGCAACAGCGCTAGAAATTCCTTTTGATGTCGCTTGAAACTGTGTTGGTATTACCCCAAAGAGGAAGGGATGATGCAGTATAGCTACGGTAGGTATTTCCCTTAGTTGTGAAACCAAGGTATCAATTCAGTAGGAAAACCAACAACACTATGTAAATGGTATGTGCACACAAAGAACAAATACTTGCAATCCGACGCGTAAGAGCGGTTGTCAATCCCTCCACGGTAAAAAGATAGATAAATTTGTGGTAGATTGGATAAATAGCTCTCGATAAAATGTGAAATAAAATAAGTAATAAAAACGTGCAGCAAGATATTTTTGGGTTTTTGGAATAATAGATCTGAAAATAAAAGTGGCAAATAATAGATCGGAAAGCAAATATGATAAAGAATAGACCCCGGGGTTGTAGATTTCATAGTCGCTTCTCTCGAGAAATATCACACGGTGGGTAAACAAATTACTGTTAGGCAATTGATAGAAGATCAAATAATTATGACGATATCCAAGGCAATGATCAATATATAGGCATCACGTCTAAGATTAGTATACCGAAACAATTCTGCATCTACTATTATTAGTCCACAATCGACCGCTATCCATCATGCATCTAGTGTATTAAGTTCATGGAGAAACGGAGTAATGCAATAAGAACGATGACATGATGTAGATGAGATCTATTCATGTATGAATAGCCCCCATTTTGTTATCCTTAATAGCAACGATACATGTGTGCCTTGCTGCCCCTTCTGTCACCGAAAAAGAACACCGCAAGATCAGACCCATCACAAATCACCTCTTCCCATGGCAAGAAAAATCGATCTAGTTGGCCTAACTAAACCAAAGATTCGAAGAAGAAATACGAGTCTATAAATAATCATGCATATAAGAGATCAAAGAAGACTCAAATAATATTCATGGATATAATTTTCATCATAAACTCAAACTTCATCGGATCCCAACAAACACACCGCAAAAGGTCATTACATCAAATAGATCTCCAAGAGACCATTGTATTGAGAATCAAAAGAGAGAGATAAAGAGAGAGAAAGCCATCTAGCTACTACCTACGGACCCATAGGTCTATGGTGGACTACTCGCGCATCATCGGAGAGGCACCAATGAGGATGATGAACCCCTCCGTGATGGCGTTAGATAGGATCTCGTGGTTTTGGAACTTGCGATGGCTGGAATTGTGTTTCGTCGACTCCTTAGCGTTTCTGGAATATTTGGAAATTTATAGGGAGAAGAGGCGGTGGAGGAGACCCTCATGGGCCCCACAACCCCCTGGGTGCGCCTGGGCTCCTAGGCGCACCTTGGTGGGTTGTGGTCCCCACGGGCCTCCCCCCAGGTGCTTTCTTGGTCCCCAAGGTGTCTTTCGGTGCAAAAAAATCTCCGAAAAAGTTTGGCTGCGTTTGGACTCCGTTTGATATCGATATTCTACAAAGTAAAAAAAACAAGCAAAAAACAATAACTGGCACTGGGCACTATATCAAGAGGTTAGTCCCAAAAAATGATATAAAGTTGAGTATAAAACATCCAAGAATGATAATATAACAACATGGAACAAGCAAAAATTATAAATACGTTGGAGACGTATCGTTAAGTCAAATAAACAACCATGCATACATTGATCGTCAGCTTTTCCATATAGTTCGTAAGTTCATGGTTTTCTTAATCTGTAGCTATCACTAGATCATGGTAGTCATTGTTCCAAAGCAGAACACAGTTTACTGCCTGGATTCTCTCAAAGACTCAATAAAGCCTCATTTTCTGACGCATCTTCAGCAATTCATGGATAGGTATTCAATTATATGATGTTGAATTTGTATCCATATCTAGTTCAAGAATTGACTATGTGAAGATTCATCTTCATTTGCAGTGTATTTTCATTGTGCATAACTAAACTAGGGAACCGGTTCAACAGTGAACTACCTCAGCACGAAATCGTTTCTCCGGTCAGACACCGAAATCCGTTATTTTCATATATGTATCCAAAAGTTTGTAAATACCTTTTCTCACTCTAGTCAAATCTTCAAGATTCTAAATAAACCTCTTTCTGTTTCTCTCCAAAGAAAAAAATAAACATCTTACACTAGCTAGGTTGTTCCTAACAGGGAAAATACATGACTACTTCTATACAAAAAAATTCAATGTCCTCAGCAACAAGCGGGGACCAACCCATGATCTCCATCTGCAAATCTACTAATTGTTGTAACGATGCTGTCAATTTAGTACTAGTAAGTCTCTATCTTAATTAATATCTTCTACTTCGCTCGTATGGCACATTCTGATCTAAAAATCCTGCCACTCATCTTTGATTTGATGACCCCATAACCACTCCCCACTGGTGAATTGTTGGTTGTTAGGAGATTTATCAACAGCTTCTTCCTGAATCACTACATCAAGCCCACTAGTGATAATGAAGATTTCAACATGGTTATTCCTTCAACAACAAGAATGCATTCAACTACAGTTAGCCGCTAAACATATATGCATGGATGCATTGTTTTCCATGTGATGAGGTCTTCGTTCGTACACTATGATTATGCACTGCATATCTCGATAAATCAGTGGAATTTAGCTAGCATTTGTTCAATTGCATATTGTTGTGAATTCTAATGAATGTCCTTCTTATGGACACTTCAATTGCATATTGTGGCCACTTTTCCTTTTGCAGGACGATTCAAATGCGATATTTTGCTTTAACCTAGTCATTGAAGCGCACACAGTTCAACTAAATGAGCGTGTGGGATCCAGAATGGAAATCACATGTCACTCATAACGCAACCGCCGGTGATACACAACAAATCGCAGACGATTTGCATCACTTCTACGTGAGCGTAGGGGTTCCTCAACCGTTTGTGATAGCACATTATTGCAAATGAGAGCTTAGAGGAAACCGTACCCAATGAAAAATGCAATCCCACTCATAAATTGTTCAGAAAACGTGTGCGATGACATCATGCGGGCAGACGATTTCCACAGAATACTCGTGTGCGATGGGCCACATATCAAGCAGAGTTTTTATGATGGCCCGTGTGCCTTAGGTACTATTTTGCAAATGGTCGAACGCCAAACACAGTTTGGTTTCCCTGCGCAATTAGAAACGTTTGACTCGTGAGAGACATGGGCGATTGACCCCCAATCCCACACGTGTGCCAGAATATAGTGTGTGACATACGTTCTTGCATCGCATACGATTACATTTGGCAAGGCATCTGCATCATCACTACCTATCACCAATGATTTTTAGGTCATGTGGGAAGGACCCCCCCTATCGCACACGCACAGGCAATGTGACGGTTTAAAACTCTGTCGTGGAAAGGGGGTAAAAACCATTTGTATAGCACGTTGCTGCACTAGTGTGTGATGGGAGATCCTGTGAAATATGACCTAGGAAAACAAGCTACTGGTTAACAAATGAGAGTAACCCTATTAACTCATTCCATTGGAGGTGCACCACTCTCACAATCTGTATGGTAGGTTGACTTTTGTCTTAACGTGTTTTCGAGGCCTGTATAAGTGAGATATTATCCTACAGTGGGATATTTGGAAGAACACACGTATATGAGCACGACTATTGGTCATAGTCTATGAGATAGGTAACCTCTAGGAAGATCATGAACGGATCAGGAGTGTGATTAATATGCTCCACCGGCAGGGTTAGCCTTTGGCAACCTAGTACCGGTAAGACAATTGGTGAATCTTCTTAATGCCAAACTGATAATTCAAGGCATAGTCCATTGTCCAGTTGTGGAGAAGTGTAACCCTGTACTCTAGGTAGATGTTCAACCTTAACTGGTCTCCACTGAGAATTCAGGTATTACTCTTATAAAGGTTGCTGGAGTACCCACCAGAACTATCATCAATAGATGAGTTAGTTGAGAGGCTTGGGACCTGTTTGGTGTTTATCTTTCGACACATGCATTCCTTCAAATCCCACATTCAAGAGCCATCGTAATTCTAGCATAGAAATATGAATTTAATTACACACATGAAAAATAGAATATAACAAATTTATTGTTGTCTCTAGGGTATATTTCAAAGAAATATTGGCATAATCATCGGGCCTCGCAGGCACACATGCTGCATTCAAGCATTCGTTGAGGTGTACCAGAAGATTAAAGACCGGGCATCCCATCAATAGTTGATGGAGGATCTCATTGATCTTTAGTGGCAGCTAGCTGGGAGATAGTGTGTTTGAAGTTCATTTTTAGCTGAACAATTTATTTGATCATATTATTTGTATTTCGATTGTTTGTTGCATTTGGATTATTTATTATATTCAAATTAATGGCTTGTAACGATATTTGTTGACTTATTGAGTTGTTTGATCTAAATTATTATAAACAGGGTAGAAAGAAGAAAACGAAAAAGAAAATAATGGCGACTCTGTGTTTGCGCACTACTTCTACAATCTTCAAAATATTATGAAGCGCTCTTCAACATCATGAAGGCTGCCAGCCAGTGTGAAGTATTTGCTTAGAGTTGCTCTTAGAAATGAATACAATGTCTTTATGTGTTCGCTTTAAATTCTGCATGAAAAGTAAAAAGTAACAAAAACAGTAACTGGCAAATGTTCGCCAGGAGGGCGACCCTGGCAAAATGCCCTCCCCGCCGTTACATGGATATTAACACAAGGGCGTTGCCACGTTGAATAGCTGGAGGCGTCCGTTGTCTGGTGATTCCTAGTAAACTCTCATTTTTCCTTTTCTTTACTCTTGCACATTTTCGTTAATCCATGAACAGAATCTATGTATGTAGACACATGGATCCGTACATCTCGATCGGAAAAGAATCAATAGAAGGAGAATCGGACGATATCTTTCTCGAAACAAACAAAAAGGGAAAGAAAGAGAAAACAGAAATCATGATCAACTAAGCCCTCTCGAGGGCTTGCTTAAGAATAAGAAAGAAGAATCTTATGGAAATAGCATGGAATAAGGTTTGATCCTATTCATGGGGATTCCGTAAATATCCCATTTCAAAAATCGAAACAATCGGGACTTTTCGGAGATTGGATGCAGTTACTAATTCATGATCTGGCATGTACAGAATGAAAACTTCATTCTCGATTCTACGAAAATTGTAACCCACGCGCGGAGGAGGTTTCAAACTCGCGACCTCTTGCAAGAGCGCGAGCTTGTTCACTAGGCGGAGAGGGGGTTGTGAACATTCGTGTTAAAACTGATATTTTATACTCCCTCCGTTCCCAAATACTTGTCTTTCTAGGCATTTTAAATGGACTCAACATACGGATGTATGTAAACATATTTTAAAGTATAGATTCACTCATTTTGCGCCGTATGTAGTCACTTGTTGAAATCTCTAGAAAGACAAGTATTTAGGAACGGAGGGAGTATATAACTTGACATTTACAAAGCTTTACTGTTTTTTAATTTGTCAGAAAATCTTGGTTTTTTAACTTTCTCACATGGTAGTTTTATTATTAATAGGATGGCATTTTTATTATAAGAGGATGCCCTTTTGTATTATAAGGGAATGACAACTTTGTTATTAAGTAGATGACATCTTAATTATCGAGAGGATGACATTTTTATTTTTAATGGCATGATAATATTTCTATTAATAGGAGATGCCATTTTTATTTTTAATGGCATGATAGTATTTCTATTAATAGGAGATGCCATTTTTATTTTTAATGGCGTGGCAGTTTTGTTACTAAGTGCATGCCATTTTTTGACAATAGGATGACATTTTTATCAATAATAAGATGGTGTTTTTATTATTGTGAGGATGCCATTTTTTATTATAAAGAGAATGCTATTTTAATGGTTGAGAGGGTGGCATTTCTATTTTTAATGGCATGACAGTTTATTTTGGGGCTTATCCAGATAAAAAAATTATCTAGAGGATCGTAATTTTTTAAAGTAGCACCACAAATTATATATATATTAGAGCATAGCATTTTACAAATTTTATGGTTTTTTTGTATTTTTTGCAATGAAACTTCTAGTCTATTCATCATGTCATGGCAGTGCAAAGAACACATAAATAAAACAATTATAATCATGTGCGTAGACCACATAGTGACGACTAGAAGCACTAGAACGAGCCGAAGGCGCGCACGCCATCATCACCCCTCCGTCACCAGAGCCGGGCCAAACTTATTGTAGTAGACAGTCGAAAAGGTATTATGCTAAGGCCCCACGGGCCAGCGCACCGGAACAACAATCATCGCCGATGAAAAGAAGTATAGATCAAAATGATCTAACCTGTAGACACATGAACAAAGACAAACAAAGACTTTCTCCAAACAGATCCACCAAATACCAGTATAGATTGAATCCCGCGAGATCCGCAGGAGACACACCTCCACAAGCCCTCTAATGACGTTAGACGCATCACTGGAATCGGGGTTAGGCAGTGAGAACCTTATTCCATTTTCAGGAAACCACCACCGCCTCGTCTTCTCAAGCAGGACACAAATCCTAAACAAACTCAAAAAAATATCTAAAAACGAAGCAAGACCCCTCCCGCCGGCAAGGGCCATGGCGCACCACACGTCCATGGCCCTAGGGCCATCGGAGAGGAGACGGGCCGACGACAGTGCATGTGGAAAGCAGAGGAACCCTATGCTTTTTCTTGGAGATGAGGCGGCGTCTACGTGAGGCGGCGGATGTCTTGCTGGGCACGAGCAGGTCTGGCTGGACGTATGGCATTCTTTATCTAGAGGATGGCAGTTTTAAAGTTCAGCGTTGCAATTTTTATTTTGTAATTCATACGCCCTTTTTTTTGAAATAACTCATTGTGTATTTATAAAATTATAGAGATGTCAGTTTTTATAAAGTAGCACGTTCATTTTCTTTCATGAATTAGATCACGGCAATTAGGGTCTTTGTTGATGGCATTTAAAGAAAAGTTAAATGGACCTAAACAGGGGTCGCACTAGAGAGGGAGGGAAGAGCGAACCACCTCCCCTAAAAAAAGAGATATTTTTATGTTCAATAAAAAGTAATTAAAAGGCAAACGGGGGATAGATTTGCGCAGCATGTTTTGCTCAAAAACCAAGAAAAATATCCTACTCCCAGCGTCCACCGCTCATCGCCTGTTAAAAATGGTAAGCTTGGGCATACCAACGAACGGGCCACATTAAAGTGGCTTGGCCACCACTTGACCGGAGGCTGGCCGCCATTTCCGTTGTGCTTTCATGCAGCGAGCCCCCGCCACCCGTGTCATGTATTTACCCCCTTCCTCCTCCGTGCAGCAAAACCCCAGCCCTCCCCGTCGGCCACCTCCATCCTATACAGGCAGCCGCACCACGCTCGCACGTACTCACGTACGTCGGCACCAAGCAGCCAGCAACAAATAATAAGTAAATAAACCAGCCATGGGGCGATCAACCCACGCGCTGCTCCTCCTAGTCGTCGCCGTCGCAGCGGCGACCTGCTCCTCGGCTGCGGCACAGGCGCCACCCGAGGTGGCCGCAGTCTGCAAGAGCACCCCGTTTGCGGATCTGTGCAGCGCCACGGCCGGGAAGCAGGCGGGGCACTACACCACCGTGGACGCGGTTGCGGTGCTGAACATGCAGGTCGACGCCTTCGCGAAGCGCACGTCGGCGGCGAAGGAGCACGTGACCCAGATGTCCGCCGAGGCGAGCCCCGCGGCCAAGAAGGCGCTGGAGTTGTGCGATAGCCTCTACTCGGACGTGGAGGACAACCTCGGTGCGGCACGCCGCGCCTTAGGCTTCAAGGACGCCTCAACGGTCCGAGCCATGATGAGCATGGCGGCCCAGGACATGCAGAACTGCGACGAGGAGTTTAGGAAAGCCGGCGAGAAGAACCCCATGGACCGCTTCGACCAGTCGCTCCTAAAGATATCTGAGAACTGCCGCGCCCTCTCAAACATGATCTGATCTCATAGAGCTCACATCTCGTCTCATCGGATCGGACACGCGCGTAGACGGATCGATCGGTCGACCTGACCTGGATTGCCGCTGCCGTTAACGCTGCACACATTGTTGATTTTCCACATGTTTTTCTACTATTTTCTTTCTATTCGTCTCATCTTTTTGTTTACCGGTGAGATGTGTATATTACCCGGTCTTGGGAAGGGGAGGTGAATTGAAATCTGTTTCTAAATTCTGATACCGCTGTTATTTTTGTGCATCTGTGGATCTTTTTCTTCTTCTTTTTTTGGATAAAAGGGCCAAATAGCCCCATTTTTATTATGAAAATAGGAGTCTCAATCGCAACACCACACCGTTTTCCTCATACCTGATGCATCACCCCACCTAACTGATGAACAACCTACGTCCTAAACATATAACCACATTTATAGAATGCCGAAACATCCACTACTATGGAGAGAGAGCATACTTTTAACATCTTTTACAATTTGCACATCAGCCAAAACAAAAGCAAGTCCATAACATGAAGCACTACGAATCAGACTACTGATAAGTGCTTCCTATCAGACTTGTAGGTGACCCAGGATTAAAACAAAGATATTCGTCCGATCTAGTAGGAAAGGGTCAGGCGTCGTGTAGTTTCTTTCCTGTAGTAATTACGTGCTTTCGGTAACTAATCCTGTAGGGTCTTCTCTCCGGCCGCTAACCTCTCTACGCTCTACTAATTACGCGCTGAGTACGGTAATGGATCCTTCCTCGATCAAGGAAGAAGAATGATGCATGCATGACATTGAGTAATATTTGCTTCCATAGAAACTAATTCCTAGTAACAAATTTTGTGTGTTGGAAGCATTGGCATTGTTCCATCGACTAGATAATTCATCATCCAACTAAACAGTGATTTGTTTCCTTCAAACAGGAAAAAAAACATTTTCCCACTTGTTTCAAAAGTATACACCTGGTGCTTCCGTCAACTATAAAATTGCAAAACAAAACAATTTGGCATGAAGAAAAAAATTTGCTTCGCAAAGAAATCACGTGGAAGCAAAACATGAATGATGACGCATTGTTACAATTTTTTTTCAAGTTGTATCAAAAGCATCGAGCTTGTGCTTCCATCAACTATAAAATCGCTTCTTACCAAATAGTAATAAAATGGCATGTGAAACGATCTTTTCTTGTATACAGATTTTTTTTGGCTTCGCAAAGAAATCACGCGGAACCACAACAGAATGATGTAGCAGTTTTAGAAAAAACAATATTGGCGCTAGTTTCTAAAGCATCAATCTCATGCTTCCATCACCTATAAAATTTCTTCGAACCAAATAGTAATAATATTGCAGTTGAAACAATCATGTTGTATAAAGATTTTCTTTGCTTTGCAAACAAATCACATGGAAGCATTCCCGCAAAAAAATGACATGGAAGCATTCCCGCAAAAAAATAATCACATGGAAGCACAATATAAATGATAACACATTGAAACAAACTAATACATGTGAACACAAATTTACAGATTTATTTTACAGCAAAGGTAAAAGACTATTAAAACACTATTTTCATTCCGTCCTCATCATCGACATAGTGGCAAGCGTTGGACAATCTGATCATGGCAAGATCCGCGTGTGCCACAAGCTCTACTTTACCGTTGAATCGACAACTTACAGCCCGGTTGATCTGCCCCACAACATATTATATCATCATTCAGAATCTGTACATTTGAAGCATTTAGTTAGAAAGAAGGAAGCACACAATTTAGTGTCTGGCATAATAATTCACTAAAGGAAGGAAATGGTTGTACAGTAAAAACGTACAAATAGAAGCAACACTGCGTAGGTTTTGAACAAACTGAACTAGCGCTTCCAAAGAAACTAGAATATGCATGCAAAATAATGTAGAATTTGCTTCCATAAAACAAAACGTTACACACAGTTCAAACACCACCAGGCCATGGTCACCATGCTTCCTTCTAATGTTGGTCAAGCTTCACTGTGATGGTAGTCATGCTTCTATTTGATGGTGGGCGTGCGCCATTTGAATGCTGGCCGTGCATGAAAGTCCTGCTTTCCTTCCGATGCCGGTTGTGCTTTGCATGGTAGTCGTGCTTCCTTCCAAAATCGGCCGTGCTTCCTTCATATGGTAGACTTGCTTCCTTCCTATGGTGGACGTGCTTCCTTCTACCTCCATGGTTAGAGGCATTAAGAAGGATTGGCATGGACGGAGCGATGCTGCAACAAAGATGCACCATTAGCCAAGGGCCTCCTTCATAACAAAGTAGGTCGGTTGAGTAGGTCAGGAGGACATGAGGCACCGTTTTGTGCAGACGGCCAGGCCTGCTCCCATCGACGTCGAGAAGGGCTGACGCTCAAGGTGAAGGCAGCAATCTTCTATTGCTTGGGAATTCCCCAATGCCTATTCAGCCTCCCTATTGGGATGGGCATCACGACCACATACTGATCAAGGACATAGAAATCAAGCATAAGAGAATTCAATCATTATTACCTGACCAACAAAATCTTTGAGGAACGTACAAGTAATCTGTCAGGATGGGAGGCGGAGGAGATTAGGGGCTCGCCCCCCTAACGCCGAGATGGACCATCAATGTCTCCCTAGAAGTCGCACCGGTGGAGTAGGGAGGAGAAGGGGAACAAATCTGGGAGTGAGGTGTCTGTTGTGGTCAATGACGAGGTGCGAAGGAATCCAGCGATGTGCTCTGCAATCGGAGAGGACGGGGCGGTTGCGGTTGACGGCAAGGTCAGGGGAGGTGCGGGCGACACGAGATTCAGGAGGGATATTCGGGGTGAGTGGTTTCCTGCGGAGAATGTGGGTCATTTGCGGGTTGATGATGGGATTTTTTTTGAAAATGTAGCGACGAGGGCTGTGAGATTTAGCTAGAATCGACGGTGGTTGATCGGTCCGACGAATGCTTCTAATCAGACTACAGATTAGAAGGGTTTCCCTAACCTGAACGCACTACAGAGTCGCCCAATTTTCAGGTAGAGACAAAACCAGTCTTTGAGTAGAAGGATTCCACCCATACGCTCTTCCGCAGACTTGGTTTGCTACCCGAGATAGCCTCTTGGAAACCTCCCTATGAGCATCTCCAATAGACGGCCACATATAAAAACAACTAACTTTTGTAGCTTCAAGAGCAAAAAGCGTTGCTCCAA
This sequence comes from Triticum dicoccoides, assembly GCF_002162155.2. NCBI lineage: Eukaryota > Viridiplantae > Streptophyta > Magnoliopsida > Poales > Poaceae > Triticum > Triticum dicoccoides. Next base: position 241,372,521 of record NC_041385.1, read on the forward strand.
TAGACGGTCCATATGTATAAAAAAATTGGATCAACGCCTCCCGAAGATGTAAAATTGAAAACTTCGTGATGCAAATTTACATCACGAGATACAACTGATGTAAAACCGTGCCCGCCCACCAAACGACCAACCGCCACTTCATTTCCCTTCCGCCTGGCAACCGCGCGCCCGCTCCCCGCCCCGCCGTAGATCCAGCCCCCGCCGCGCCGCCCCATCGCGTCCGCCTCCGCTCCGGCCGCCTCCGCCACGCTCCGACCCCATCCGCCTCCTCTTCGGCCGCCTCCGCCTCCACTTGGCCCTGCTCCGTCTGCCTCCGCCCGGCCCCGCTCCGTCCGCCTCCTCTCCGACCGCCTTCGCCTCCGGTCTATCCGCATTCGCCTCCGGTCCGTTCGCCGCCCCGCTCCGTCCGCCTCCTTTCCGGTCGCCTTCGCCTCCGGTCCGTCTGCCGCCCCGTTCCGTCCGCCTCCTCCCCGCGCCGCACGCCGCCACCCCGCTCCCCGCTCGGCCTCGCCCGCTCCCCGATGTCACCAAAGAAGACGCCGAAGGGCAAGTCCGTTTTCTTCGGCGTGAGGGCGAAGCCCTCCGGGAACTTCGGAGTCGAGTTCTTCGACGCCGGGCGACGTTGGTGGCTCGGCACGTATCCCGCCGGCGATGTGGCCGCGCGTGCCTACGATGCGGCGGTGTGCCATGCCAGACAGCCGAAGATGGACCTCAACTTCCCGGAGGTTGAGTCCCAGGCGGTGGCGTAGTGGCTCGTGCCGCAGGGCATCCGGATGGAGGAGATGCCGGCGAAGAAGGCGAAGAAGAGACTGACAGTTGTCGTCGCTCCCGGCGAGAGCGACGAGGCGGTGATGGCTTAGTTTGCGCGAGAGCATCCGCATTACGTCCAAGTCAAGCTAGAACACTACTGGAAGTGCGACGTCGACGCGAAAAAGAAGGGGGTAAAGAAGGAGGACGAGGCCGACCCCTTGACCGTGATCTCTATCGAGTCGTCGGATGAGGGACTGGGGTGACTCTGAGGAGGAGGACGAGGGGTGCGATGACCCGACCAAGGACGAGTTCTGGGAGTAGTTCCGCAGCTCCGACGATGAGGAGTAGTTTCATCTAGTAGTTCGAATAAGTAGTAGTTGAATTTGTGTATGAAACTATGTTGAATTTCATGTTTGAACTATGTTGAGATGAAGTAGTAGTTGGTCGTTTTAATCTTTGTTTTGGACCATCTGTTGGAGTTGCTCTTTTATTTACATCTCCGTTTTGGACCATCTGTTGGAGTTGAGCCTTTTTCCGAGATGTAAAAAACACTTTTTGGTACTCCAAATTTGGACCATCACCGGTTTGAAGCACCAAAATATACATCATCTATTGGAAACGCTCTAAGCCTTTTTTGCACTCCTTTTCTCTGCAGAGTCGCTCATGAATCCAATAAAGAACACAGGGGTAAATATTATATTGATAGATTTTGAAAGGAAAACACGTTGAAAACATGATTTGTTGCTTGTTTTCCAAATTGTCCAGACCAAAGCAGTAGCACCAATAGAAATAATAGCCCTATCCTTGCCAAAATATAATGGTATCCAGTTTTGACAAAGATCAAAGAAGATAAAGGTAATTTTGGGTTACCTAGCAAACCACAAATCACATTCCATAAAAACCTAGCAAAAGAGCTTGAAAAGAATAGATGATCAATTCTCTCAAAGACATCGCAAAAGTCGCGAAAATTTAATCCTTTCCACCCTCGTCTAGATAAGTTATCGTTGGTTAGGATCCTTTTCTTCTTTGTTCTTGAATCGTCGTCATCCCATCTTAGAGACCTACGTTCACTCCGGCCTCCTGCTTCAGCTCACGGGAGCTTCATCTATACATGTTTTTTTAGTTAAGGAGCCTGACCGAGCCTCCCGCTCCCGATTTTATTAAAACTGAAACCGCACAAACCACAAAGTTGTAACCAACATATTAACATGGCTCGAAGGAGGCAAGTAGGAAACATTGAAGATGAAGGGAGAGAAGCTACAAAAGAAGAGAGCGAGGTGGGATGCTATTCAATATAGTACAAGGCGCAAGAAAGGGACGGAGATGGGTATGCTTAAACTTGAGGAGGGTCGGTTGATGCAAGCCAGGATAGTCACGAGGAGAACCGATTCATGATGTAGGATCTGAATACCATGGATCCAATAACAATATAATTTTGGGAGTTCACATGAGCAATGATCATGCATTTTAGGATGACATGGGACGACCAACATGATGGAGGAGCGGACGATGCACATGCCGGCGGAGCAGACTGTCACTGAAGGATGGAACGACACAAACCCCGGAGCTCACAATATACGATAAAGACATGTCGGCCGAATGCTTTTTTTTTGTTCATGCAACTTGTTTAAAAATGTGTACATGATTACTCTTGGAATGATATGTGTTCAATCCAAGTGTTTGAATGATAAAATGGTTTTTTAATGACTGAGATATGACGACTCTTAGTTTTATGAAGCTTGATTCATAGACATTTTAAATGATTACACATAGGGTTTCTTTTTTTAGAGCAGTGCTAGGCATCGCCCTGTTGAAGCAATGGAAAAGATCTACCGTCTCCCTATCGTCGGATTCAGACAAAAAGAATAGTTGGATCCCCCCCCCCCAACACACACACACACACACACACACACACACACACACACACACACACGAGCCAACCTAATTGCAACAAGCAAATTGTCTATGTAATAACGAACTTGTTGCAAAAAGCCTCAGAACATTTTCTTTTCTTTTGATCTCTGCAACAAAAGCCTTTTTGCACTTGGCCTTTTGCAACAAGAGCCTCGTTGCAAATCTTTTTTGGACCTTTCTTCTCTGTTGTCATTTTGCAACAACGATCATGTTGCAGAATCTTTTTTTTTTGCAAAGACAGAGGGTCGTGTGCATATTGCAAGGGGTAGTGTTGCATAAGTTTGCAACAGAGATACAGTTTTTTCCCGACAAAAGGTGGATTTTATTTGCTCAAAATGAAGTATCAAGAGGATACAAAAACATGATGAACACACACCCGACTTCTGCATAACTAAGATGCACATAGCCAACACCAACACATACACACGCAAAAACACGTCGACAACTAGCAAAATCATATAAGACCAAAGCTATGTTGTGCGTAGGCGAAGAAAAAAAGAAAAAAACCCCAAAGTGATCAGATTCACGACTGGCAAACTGCAGCAATGAGAACACAGAGAAGAAGGATGGAGCGACGTGGAGAGTCACACAGGACATGCATCCTACGCTAAAGGCGGTGAACGCACCGCGCTAGATCAACCAGGTGAAGGGAATCATAATTTTTTTAAGGACAACTTGTTGTTTTAGAGAAATAATTTTTTTAGCAATAAATCACACTTCCTTAAGACGACCTTTGGTTTACATGAATAATAAACGGGTCATGGGATATGCCCAACCACACATGGCGACTCGCTGCTAAAGAAGATGAAAAATTTGCTAAACTATGAGCCTCAAAATTTACAGTACGTCATTCGAAGATAAATTCACATGAAATGAACTCCTCAGATCTTACTTCAACTTTCTTGATCATTGCGTTGTATCTTCCCTTTGATCCATGCTTTATCTCATCCACTACCGGTTTACAATCACATGCGATAACAATGTGCCTTAGCGAGGATTAAGCGCAAGGGCTAAAGCTTCTCGGCAAGCTAACACTTCCAATGCTGCCGATCATGGATGTTGCTGAACACCATTGCCGAGGAACCATAAACTTAACCTCGTGGTCTTTACAAACTGGCGATGAAGCTCCCGCGTTTCCATCCTAGACAAGCCACCATCGACATGTATCTTCACCACTCCTACTCCCGGGGTCTTCCACACATACCCGACATCAGGTCTTCTAGCAGATGAGCTTCCCCGTTGAACGTGAACCCGTGGCGAAACCTGGATTGTTTCGAGCCCAGCATTAACAAATGAATGATTGGCATGTGGGCTCTGCAGGATTCCTCCATGAATGCCTTCCGCCGCGTTGTCTAGATTGCCCAACGGGTTACCATCATCTCCTTGATCAAAAGTGCATGTGGCATGACACCTACTCCATATAGAGTACAAACAATCCATAGTCGGACAAATAAATTTATGGATACCGAGAGTTTTCCATGTTTAGATTTGGGCCAGACCACTCTCACCTCACATGGTGGATCAGTAACGGGCCCAATAAATCAGGGACATGCACAGCCCATAAAGAAAACGGGCAGTTCTAAAAAGGCAAGAAAATGGGCACCGAAAAAAGAAATAAAAGGGAGAGAGGAAACGAGAGAATATCTCGATCGTGGTGTGAGCTTTAACTCCCTTTCGCAGCGGCCGCTAGGGTTTCTCCTCTCCCTCTTTTCTCCCCTCCCCTCCCCTCCCCCAGAGCCCCGTCGCCTAGCTAGGGTTTTTGCCTCCCCGCCGCCACCGCCGCGCGCGCGCGAGAGAGAGACCACAGCGACCAACCCAGCCATGTCGGTGCGTCCGAGCGAGCGGGCCGACGCGCGGCGTAACCGCTACAAGGTGACGGTGGACGCCGATGAGGGGCGGCGGCGGCGCGAGGACAACATGGTGGAGATCCGCAAGAACCGCCGCGAGGAGAGCCTCCTCAAGAAGCGCCGCGAGGGGCTCCAGGCCCAGGCTCCTATCCCCGCCGCCGGCGTCGAGAAGAAGGTGAGGATACTGCACACTTCTGCCCTACTCCCCTTCCTAGCTTCCTGTTTCAGTGCTTCTGGAGTCTGAATCCTATGAATTGTACACGAGGTTCCAGATGAGTTAAGTATTTGCTTCGTCTGCAGTAGATTGGTTTAGTAACTGCTTCGTTATGCTCAAGAGATGTTTGCGTCCGCGCGACTGAACGCACGCATGTCTACTTGTGTGTGGGTGTGTGTTGCTTGCGTTGCGGCTTGAAGAAATATCAAGTCGTAGCCTCGTGGTAGTTCTTCAGATACTGACTAGTGACTATTGACTTGTGGGGATCGTTCAGAGGCCAGATTAGTTGGTGGTTTGATTAACATGCTTCGTTGGTCATGACTTTCTGAGGCACGCCTCCCCGCACCAGCCTTATGACTCGTCACCTCTCTCTGTCCTTTTGTTTTAGTTATGGTTATTGGAGACACAGTTAGGTGTTCGTCTTGCACTTCCAGTGGTTAATTTAATCAGTTCTTCAGTTTTCATTTGATTTGGGTGCTCTCATCTTTGCCAAAACTACCTTTGTTTAGAGCAGTGTGCTGTTTGCAGACCTTTTATGGCTTCGATACATTATTAACCTGATCATTTTTGTTTTCTGTTTGGATTTTGTAGCTTGAAAGCTTACCTGCTATGGTTGGTGGGGTTTATTCCGAGGATAACAACCTGCAGCTTGAGGCAACTACACAATTCCGCAAGTTGCTTTCTATAGGTACCAACTTCTCAGTTTTTGTTTGTTTGTAAAACTAATCTCTTATATCACTCAGTGAGTCAACATTAACTGAGGTTGTAACTTGTATTAATCAGAAAGGAGCCCCCCAATCGAAGAAGTTATCCAATCAGGCGTTGTTCCTCGATTTGTGCAGTTTCTTACTAGAGAAGATTTCCCCCAACTCCAGGTGCGTGTCAACGGAATCTTATTCTTGTAATCTGCTAGTCAGGACCCGTACCAACTAAACTTCTTTCCCTGGTGTTTTTGAATAACTTTTGCAGTTTGAAGCAGCGTGGGCACTCACAAACATTGCGTCTGGCACATCAGAGAATACCAAGGTTGTCATTGATCATGGGGCAGTTCCAATATTTGTGAAGCTTCTTGCGTCTGGCAGTGATGATGTTCGTGAGCAGGTATTTGATCACTTGCTTGGCTACTAGTTTTTATTGTCCTGGTTGAATGTTTGTTGTTGGGAGTCATCAATTCTGATACTTCTTGTAAATAATTTCAAGGCTGTCTGGGCATTGGGCAATGTTGCTGGTGACTCCCCAAAGTGCCGCGACCTTGTTCTCGCAAATGGCGCATTGATGCCTCTGCTAGCACAGTTGAATGAACATGCTAAACTCTCCATGTTAAGGAATGCGACCTGGACTTTATCAAATTTCTGCAGAGGAAAGCCACAGCCAGCATTTGATCAGGTTTTATACACTTTTGCATCTATATTCTCCTGTGATTAGTAGTCAACAGCAGTTACTTGACATATTCTTTATTTGTTACCATAGACTAAGCCTGCTCTGCCAGCACTTGCACGACTTATCCATTCCAATGATGAGGAAGTTTTAACTGATGCATGCTGGGCTCTTTCGTATCTCTCTGATGGCACCAATGACAAGATCCAATCTGTGATTGATGCTGGTGTCTGTCCCCGGCTTGTGGAGCTTCTCCTGTATGTTTCAACCCTGCGTTACAACTCTCTGCTATATGATTCTTTATCTTAATATATGTTCATTCACTCATTTCTGTTCTTTCAATATTGTTTACAACATGAAGCCATCCATCACCTTCAGTGCTTATACCTGCACTACGAACTGTTGGAAATATTGTCACAGGAGATGACTCGCAAACTCAGGTAACTCATTCATTTTCGTTTTGTTCTTTTGGATTCACTACATTTTGCACCATTAAATTTTTGTGACTTTTGAGTTATACTCTTACAGAGGATATTGTTATGGATATATTATAACCATCATGTTTGCCATTGTACATCAGATTTGACAAGTGTCTATAAAATATATTGGAAATTTGAATCACTCATCTTTGTTTGTTTACTGTACAGTTTCTTCTGATAGTTTGGTTGCTCACTTGACTACACTCTTACCCCAACAGTTGACTGAAATCCTGCCTAGTCTGTTTCCCTATTCAAGTAAACTGCTCGTCAAGTTTTACACAACCTGCTTTGTGATCACACTAATAAATAATTATGTGTTCACTTGCATGGCAAATTACAATTCGTATCTGTGATTACTAGCTTCGTTAGAGATTGTATAGTTTCGTTTGTTCATTTTTCCGTGTTATTAAGCTTGTCTTATATTCTACAGTGCATCATTGATCATCAAGCTCTTGGGTGTCTCCTAAGTCTGTTGACACAAAATCACAAGAAAAGCATTAAGAAAGAGGCCTGCTGGACTGTTTCAAATATCACTGCTGGTAACAAAGATCAGATACAGGTACGAGTTTCTGCATATTCTCACATGGTTTCTTCTCATGTTATGTCTAGGGGATTACCTTTGTTTGTATTAAATACTCAGGACATTGATTGATTTTAGTTTGATAACTGTATGTATTGTGTGGTGCATATATGTTAGATTGTGCTGTGTTCATTGTGGCTAGTGGGGAATATTGTAACTAATGTTATCAATATGCTAGTGGTACAAATAACTAATGCCGGTGACTCAAAAGTAACACGCCTAAGAACTAAGATTTCCTTCAATGTTGGTTCAACTAGATGTAAATGACAGTCCTTATTCTGTACAAACTGGTTGCTGACTCAAAACTGCTCTATTCCTTTTGGAATATTTGTAAGCATTATGACTTAGTTTGCCCAGTTGGGGTGCCTATGTACCTAATAGTCTCAACATAATGAGTTACTCCCTCCGTAGAGAAATATAAGAGTGTTTAAAGGATCCATGTATTAGTCATCAAGTTTGTTGAATCTATATGTTCTTAAAGGTTAATCATTGATCACATACCTTGCTATGCTGGCTTCTTAGGCTGTGATTACTGCTGGGATTATTGGTCCTCTGGTGCATCTGCTGCAAACGGCTGAATTCGATATCAAGAAGGAGGCTGCTTGGGCCATCTCGAATGCTACCTCCGGTGGTTCCCACGACCAAATCAAGTATGTTCTCATTCACTGTTATTCAGATTACATGCAAATTTTGCACTTCTATTTTGAGTTTTCCCGTGCTGATGTGTATGTATTATGTAAACAGGTATTTGGTTAGCGAGGGCTGCATCAAGCCACTGTGTGACCTCCTGCTTTGCCCAGATCCAAGGATTGTTACTGTTTGCTTGGAGGGTCTTGAGAACATTCTCAAAGTTGGAGAAACTGATAAGAATTTGGGTGCTTCTGGGGAGGGCAATGTCTATGCGCAGATGATTGATGAAGCAGAGGGCCTGGAAAAGATTGAGAACCTGCAGAGCCATGATAACAATGAAATCTATGAGAAGGCTGTGAAGATTCTTGAGGCTTACTGGATGGAGGAGGAAGATGATGCGATGGGGGCAACTATGGAAGCTCCGACAGGTGTTGCCTTTGACTTTGGCCAAGGTGGCAACCCTGATCTGAACCTGGGCTGAATACAGGTCGGTACTCTCAACATATAACCGTATTTGTTGTTTCTCTTGTCATATTCGCTCGATATGGTAGCGTGAATCAGCTTTTGAGCAAAGAGACAACCAATAATATAATTTGAAATTCCTTTTGCAGATTTGACCAATGGTGGTAATTCCCTTGTCGCTGCAGTTGCCACCATTTGGTAGTCGGTGCGTGGGGTAAGGTCATGGTTGTGGTGGGTCCAATAAGCTGAAGATTTTCAAGGAAGCAACTGGTCCTGGGTATCAATATCGCAGCGTTTGTAAGAGGAGTATAATCGTCAAACTTGAGGAGTCTGGGTCTTTTTTATCAGGCTACTATGTAGGGGTTGCATCTTTAGTATGGTGTGCACTATTTTGCTACTGTATAGCCTGAGTTTAAGCTTCTGCAACTCTGCGAGGCATTTAGGGGACAATTCTTGAATGGTTTGGTTTGTGGGGTTCTTCAGGAATGAAGTGAGTTGCAGTTTGTCCGAACATGTCAATGTCAGCTTTCACTTGATTATTAGTATACCTGTGTCGTTGCTCAGTTTTGTTCTCTGATCAATTTTGATTTGCATGTTCCAATCTTGACAAGGGCATTGTGATTACAGAGTTGGCAGGCCAAATGAACAGCATAATTAACAAGTTAAAACATGAATATTGTCCTTGAACAAACAAATTGTTTTACATATCAGCGAATAATAATCCAATTGCTACTTATATCACAAATGAGCAAGCAATTGTTCGAAAACGAAAAGGAATTTTACGTGCATTGTCTCTGCTCTTGTTTGACCATTCATTGCGTCAGGCTCATTGTCTCTGCACTTCTTACCATTCATTGGCTTAGGCTTTTAAACATCGGTGTACTCCTTGTCCTTGGTGATGCACCACGCGTTGCTGGACTGAACCTGGCAAGCGGCGGCCGTGATCTCCGGCGCATTCGGCGCCGGATGAGGGTGTGGGTGCGGGGCCGGGTGTGGTGGGTACGACACCGGCGGCTGCAGGTGGTGCTGCTGGACGCCGGGGTATGGTGCACCGCTGGGGTAGGGGGCGCTGCCGGGGTGCGGGGCGTAGTGGCCGCCGCCGTGCTGCCGCAGCAGCTTCTGCGTGTGCACTGCGGTCACGTAGACGACGAAGCCGACGACGACGGTGATGAGCCCCAGTATCCCCGCCGCCGCGAACATCCCCGGGCGCACCCGGTGGCACACCTGCCGCGGCCTCCGCCAGTCGCTGACGTGGCCGGACTCTACCCCGATCCCGATCATGAGCAGCACCTCCGCGAGCCCGAAGCAAATCCTGCACCCATCGACGAGTGTGCTCTTATTATTAATCCACACCACCATTCTTCTTGCCCAATGCATGGCATGGTTTCGCGGCGCTTGAAAGTAATTTCCGTACCATGTGACGAAGAAGAGGCAGCAGGTTTGCCAGGTGAGGGTGTTGGTGGCGGAGGACACGCGGGGGTGGTCCTCAGCGACGGCGAGGCCTGCGGCGGCGGAGTCCGGCGAAGCGACGGCGAGCAGCATGTAGGCGTGCACGGCGAACATGGCGACGGCCAGCAGCAGGAAGGCGCCGATGGAGAAGGCGAGCGCCGAGCGGCCGCTGCCGTTGTAGAAGCACAGCTCCACCTGCGCCCCGCTCCCGGCCACGGTCATCAGGTAGTTGGACACCTGCGGCGAGCCAAGAAGCCCAGGCAGCACCAGTCAGTCAGTCAGTCAGTCACAGTAACGGTCGAGCTAGCAAGGCCGCGTGCGTACGTGCGTGCGTGCGTACCTCGGAGCGCGAGCCCTCGGCGGCGAGGCAGAGGATGAAGCTGACGAGGCCGCAGAGCACGGAGAGCGCGACGAGGCCGACGGCGATCTGGCTGCCGGAGCGCCCCGCCCGGCGCTCCTGCGCCTTGCGGAGGGACAGGTCGTCGTGCGTCACGGCCGGCCGCATTGTGAAATCCTCACTTGATTTGATGCTGGTGATGTTAGTGCCCAATTAATTCACCTGCAGATTGCTAGCTAAGCCAGTGATACGATGTTGCCCAGTCACGTATGGTATATATGGGGCCGGTCGGTCTCTACCTGCGTCTAGCCGTCTAGGTAACGGCGACGACAGAATATGTGGTTGCGTTGGTGGGAGAGGAAGGAATTGGGGTTGATGGGTGTGGGTGGGGTTAGGAACTTGGGTTGGGAGACGCCGCACGGGAGGAATCCATGGCATGGCATGGCGATGATGCATGGGATGGGAGCGTGAGTGAGTGAGGGGGATCGGGGTTTCTTGCGCCGTGCCGCGGTGGGAGACATTCCGATTCGTTTCGCCTTTCCTTCTTTTTCACCTTTCACCGGTGATGATGAGGAGGAGGGGCACCTTCTTCTTTCCGCTGCTGTGGGTAATTCGCCGCGGTGCCTTTTGGGGAAAGCGACGCGCAGCATCTGCGCTTTGTAGCGCCAACGAGGCAACCTATAGGTAAGAGAAAGGGCTAGGATTTTTATTTTTTATTTGGAAGAAAACAGATGCAAGGTCGGCAGTGCCATGGCCCATGGGTACCCACTGCATTGGTGATGAATCAGCTTGCACTCCTACCGCTACCGACATGCACTTGTGTGGAGCTGAACAGTGGAGCGCATCTGACCATTATCTCGACTCCTGTTTATGTTAATAATAGAGGTCTTGCGCTTGATATTCAGCTTTGTGCTAGAACTTTAAAAATATGGAATTACAGTCTATTAACTTGACTCAAGCGTGCACATACGATCACAAAATACATATGCAGACCTATCCGTGTGTACGGACCTACATGTCAGTGAGTGAGGGCTCTAGGCCGAAGCAGTTTTGCACAAAAAACCTATGTATTTTTTTATTCCTAGGAAAAGCCAACCATAGCGACGCATTTTTGCACAAAACACCTATGTATTTTTTTATTCCTAGGAAAAGCCAACCATAGCGACGCATTTTTGCACAAACTCCTTACCATTTTTTAATTTCCGAAAAAACAAGCAGCACTGTACTGCAAAAATAAATACATGAAATGGAAGCTCGCGGACTCAAACACACGACCGAGCTTTATTAAAACAGAAATCCATCTAGCCACCAGAACCATCACGCTCACATGCCCATTACGGATAAACTGCATGTGCAGTAAACGAGAATGCATACGGAGCTTAAACAGCTGCAGATACCTCGTCCATTTTGCACAGGCAATTTTTTATATATATTTATAAAAGTGGAGTTCTTTAGCCATACGGCGCCATGTTGGCTAGTTTCTTTACCAGAGATTATTTGTATTCCTGACAACATTGTTATAATCCAATAAAGCCCTTTGCTTCCTAAGAAAAAGTAAGTATAAAAGTTTTGTTCAAATATTTGTGTGTTGAAAATACTATACATACAGACAATGGTTATTTCTCAAAAAACATTTAAAATATACCTGTGTATTATATAATTTTTTTAGTGGATATGGATATTAAAAACTTGATTAAATAAATATGTGTAATAAATTCATAAAAAGTTATACATTCATGGCTTATATTTCAATATACAAAATGATGAATAAAAACATGTACTAAATATTTTGACTATTCACTTGTGTATAATTTTTACTCATGCCTTATATTTAAAAATTATATAATTTCAATATTGTACATAATTGAATATTCAAATCGAAAGTTCAAATTCTAAATTATGAATAATGTTATTTATACAAAAAAATTATAATTCATCAATATTGTTTTAATTGTATATTTATTTTTTAAATAATAGAGGGAGAATTTTAAAAATAGATTATTTAGTTTGTACTCCCTCCACTCCTTTTTAGTCTGCATATAAGTTTTATCCGAAGTCAAAGTATTTCTACTTTGACCAAACTTATAGAAAAAAGTATCAACACTCATAATACTAAATCAACATTGTTAGATTCATTACGAAATGTAGTTTCATAGTATATATATTTGATATTGTAGATATTGATATTTTTAATATAAATTTGGTCAAACTTTGCAAAGTTTGACTTAACATTAAAATTACATGCTATATACAAATTTCAAGAAAAAAGAACAGGTGCAAAATGGGCTGCACTGGCCATAGCCCATTCCAGCTCCACGAGCGCCTTTATTCTAGTACATTCCTCTTGGTCATACATATAAATTTGTTACCCAAGTTAGTCCAGAAGTGTCATTGGCTGGAGTGGCTTTGCACCCTCGTGCTTTAAACGTAGGTCGCCGGATTGACACCCTGCAGCTCCATTCCATACTTAATTTTTCAGTGCAACTCCACGGGAACAACTGACCAGGGTAACTCCTATCTTCGCGAGGCTGCTGTCACCATTGCGTGGGTTCCGGGGCTGTCATCGCAATGCTCCTCTCTATGCATGAAATCTGGCCAAGACAATAACCAGGGACAAGCCAGTGAGTACTTTTAAATGTACTCGCAAACATTATGAACACAAGTATAATATAACAAATGATAATCATGCTCTGAAATAGTCTATGTTCACAACGCCAGTCACGAAATAACAATCCATGATGCACGCAAGCAGGGTTATTTATATACAACATGAATATGCAATAATGGAGTAGAAATAGAATGCACCGATCGGGTGTCTGAAGCGACGCCTCGAAAGGATAATAATTTAAATCATGCCTCAGTTGGGCGTCTGAGCGACACCACATAAAGGGCTTATAAATAATAGAAATAACAAGCATGCCACAGTCGGGCGTCTGACCGACACCACATAAAGGGCTTATAAATAAACGAAAAAACAAGCATGCCATAGTCGGGCGTCTGAGCGACACCACATAAAGGGCTTATAAATAAAAGAAAAAACAAGCATGCCATAGTTGGGCGTCTGAGCGACACCACATAAAGGGCTTATAAAAATAACAAGCATGCCACAGTCGGGCGTCTGTACGACGCCACATAAAGGGCTTATAAAAATAACAAGCATGCCACAGTCGGGCGTCTTTGCAACACCACATAAAGGGCTTATAAGAAAATAATCACAGTGAATATCCAGGAGGTAGAACCGTCCCAGGGATACTCAATAATTCAAATAATGTAAATGGTTAGTCCATAATAACAATAATCATAACCATCATGAGTCACAAGTCATGATCCATGTTCTGGTTTAGCAATTTTTCCTCCGAAGACCGACACTAAGACCGACACTTGACCCATCCCAGACTGTAGTCCTTTCCCATGGACACGGCTATTCGAATAGGTTTAATCTCTGCAGAGGGTGTACTCTTTACCCACAAGTAACGGATTCCTTTAGTCCATCGGGACTAATTCCATTTACGGTCTTTTAATTGAAAACACACCTGACCCGCACACACCAGCTTAACTTACCGGTGTCTGGAATCACCCACGACACCTGTCAAGCAAAACTCTAAGTGGGGAGGCTACAACCTCGATTAGCATGGGATCAAATTTATACCGCGTGCTACTAAGGGGTGCCCCCCTCTCGGTCCCAACCGGAAACACCCATGCCCCCGGACCAAGTGGCATGCCTACCGGATGCAGCCGGTATCTTCCACCATGGCCTCTCTGTACGGTGTGTGCCAAGAAAGGGGTTGACAACTTACTGAACTGTACCCTACTTGCGGCAGGGACAAGTGGTAGTACGAAACAAGTATTGGGGTTATTGGAACAAGACTCGATCTACGGTCGACTCAGGAGGTTTAAGTATTCCCTGCATGATTAGCATAACAAATATATTTCAACCAACAGACAGAATCACCACTCATCATACCTCATCATGCCATACCGGACACAATCGTCTCGACGAGGAACTAGAGACAAGCTCGTGTCTACCCAAGACAGAGACTTTCCCGGCTTCCTTCCGGTAGGCATGAAAGGCATACGAGGATGATTACTATCACAAGCATATCCATTTCCAACACCAAAGAAATCTTCATTATGCACTCATGCGTATGATCGTATCATCACATAAAATAACGAATGCTCCATGTCAAGGTGGTGTTGTAATCGTATCAAACAACACACAAAAATATTATGCCAGGGTTCAGAATGCTTGCCTTCAAGAGTATGCAAGTGGGGGTGCACTTTTGAGAGTTGTCTTCCTCTTCAAAATCCTATTTTATGAAAATTTAAATTAACACATAGTTTCGAAACAGTACAAAAAATTGTTTGGAAAATTTTCAAATAAATATGAAAATAAACTAGACCAAATTTGAGAAACAACGGAAAAGAATCAAATCATTTGGACTTATATTTAAAAAGTTATAGGCAGTCAAAGTTTAGTCAAAATTCTGTTTTTAAATAAAACTGAAAAAGAAAACGGTCCGATAATAAAAAAATACGAAGGAGACGTACTTCTGTGTTTACGCCTCCACTTAAAACAGCGCGGGCCGGCTCGGGGTCACTGACAGTGGGTCCATGGGGCCCACTGGTCAGGTTTGACCAGTCGCCCGCGTTCTTCCTCCTCTGTCCGAGCAGAGGCGGGGCTCCAGCGATAAACGCCGGCGAACGGCGGCTCCCCACTAGGTTCCGACGGCAGGGATGGATCCACCAGTCCAGGGCGGTCCTCCCTGTGGTCGACAGGCTGGCGGGGACGAAGGGAGTCGCCGGCGGCGAGCTCTGCGGCGGAGGTGGCTTCGGGAGGATTTGGGGGTTTGGGCTACGGTGGCTCCCGATCGAAGCTGAGAGGCTGGGCGGCTCCGCACGGTCGAGGGGAGGAGGATGGAAGCACGGGAGAGGTTAGGGGGCCTCGGTCCTGGCCGGATTTTACCGGATCGTGGCGGCGGCCGAACCTGCCGGAGATGGGGAAGGGAAGGGCTTCTGGCCAACTGGGGAGGAGAGGGGGCTTCCTACTGCTCGAACGAGGCTCCTGACGAGTTTAGGCATGATCGGGAGGGCTATATATAGCCCGGAGAGGTCGGTTCCCGTGGCCGTGGATAAGAACACCGACGAACCGCCGTTCTGTTGCAGTAGGGGGTGCGTGGCGGCGACGTGCGCTAGCGGACGCGCTCTTGGATAAGCTCGGGCTGCCCAGGGGCGAGCTAGCACACGGCTGTGGCTCGGGCGGTGCCGTCCATGGCAGAGGCTGTTGGAGCGGCGGTGGCGGCTTGCAGTGGTGGCGCTGTGGGGCGCCAGGAGGTGGCCAGGGTGGCTCTGCGATGAGGGAGGGGTCGGGCGTGTTGGCGGTGAGTGGCCAAGGGCCAGCACTAGCGCGGGGAGGGTGGCAGGGAGACGCGGCGGCTCGGTGCGCGCGCATGCAAAACGTGCGCTCTGGGCGCGCCCAGAGCACGCACGCCAGGCGTTCGACCAAATGCCATCGCATTCTATGCCCCTCTGTTGCCTCTACAACTAAACAGGGCTAGGCTAATGATCATATGGGAGCTAATAGACATGCTGGTAAGGCCATTAGGGCAACTTCATAATGCATGTCCAAAAGCATGCCAAAACTGGCCATGCTCCTAACCTGCTCGATGAAATGCCAAGGGCATCTAGGCATTTCTTGGGGTGGCCAAAATCTGCAGATCATAGTCTCTTTAGATGATAAAGAGGGTGGTAAGGTTAGTTTGTCAAAAACAAAAACTAGTTAGTGCAAGTTTTTGAGAAAACCAATTCTGGACAGAAAGAAAAGGGCATTATTGTATGTACTTAAAATCCTCCAATGGGCCGAATCTCCTAAACTTAAGGTTTTGGTAGAGTGGTCTCTAAGAAGGAGAAAGATCATGGGCACTAGAGCAAAACAAAATAGAGTTGCAGTAGAAAATGCCAAACTGGACCAGAGAGCAAAAGAGGATGGTTTGCTCAATTTTTTCAAAGAATATCAATGGGTTTTTGCACAAAGTTGAATTATATACTCCTACTGATATCCCCTAATTTTGGTGGAAGCTTTAAAGAAATATTTAAATAGGTTGCAATGCAAACCACAAACTGATCCAGATTTGAAAACTTGGGGTAGAGCTCAAAATCTCCAAATGCTAAAGAGAGGTTTTTTCATAAAAGTGATTTAGGAACATCAGATGTCATCCCCAAATTTTGGTGGGAAATTTATCAGAGGGTTGTAGTGCAAATGAGGCTCTAAAACTTATGAAAAATCATTTTGAAAAGAATAAAGCTCAGGGAAAACAATTATGCAAATAAATCCACTGATAAAAGAAATGTTTTCTTGAGAGGGTATACAAGTCCAATAACATTTTTGGAAAGTTTACACTTGGGGTAAAAACTCCACAATATCAAAGAAAAGAGAGGTTCTGAAATCAAAAGATAAATCCAGAAAATAAAAACTTTAATTTCGTGGCAAAATTTTAATCAATAAATCATGGTTAAATTTTTGGGGTGTTACAACACTACCCCCCTTAAGAAAAATCTCGTCCTCGAGATTTGCTAAGGGTTGTTTTAAAAATATTACTCCTATTAGCTGAAACCAAACAATTTACTCATAGCACAAACTTAGGGTACACTGCATGAGCTGCAACACATAAATAAATGCTGGGACAATAAACATAGTAGTGATGCCTATAATGAAAATGGTAAATGGACAGGGTCCTGAGAAAATGTCTCTGGTATTGGGGCACACTCCTCTTCTATCGGGGGAAGAGGATTGTCTAGTCGGTGAATGCGTCTCTCCTGGTTGGGCCTCAGTGATCTGCCAATGGCGATCTGAGGATTTAAATCAGCGAGGCTCTGGAGATAACCCATTACTCGCTGGGTTAAACGCTCTTGAGCGATAACATACTAGGCAAGGTTGGCCAGTACTGGGTCTCTCTCAACTCGCCCACCGGGAAAAGATGCTACTTCTCCGGGTGCTGCACGACTCGGGAAGTACTAATACCCTCATTCGCTGGCATAGGGTACCGCGAATCGAGGACGAGCAAGCGCTTCGTACGCAACAACTTCTATGGCCATATGCGGAGTCGGCATAGATTTTCCCACGAAGGAGACTTCTGTTGGGTCTTGGTTTGGGTTTGCGGGAGGAATGTGCGCCACTGCCCAATATTTCGAGGTGGATGGAGTGATCCTCGATTTGAGCAACTTGTACTGGGGTGGTAGGATAGAACTCATGGTACTGCGGGTAAAGTCCCACAATATTTTAACAAAGCTACCTGGGGTTGCATCTGGAGTTCTCAGATAAATACTAGGGCTCGGCATGGCAAAGAAATGGCTGTGAGAGTTGTGCACAAGGTGAGGGATACTTGGCAAGGTCACGAGGTGGCCTTTTATATAGCATCTGGGCTGGGTCATTTACCGTGGTGAAGGGTAACTAGTTTGTCGGTTCTGCTCTATGGGGTCGAGGTCAATGCTACAGATACACATATCTCACAAAAGTGATGTATTACTGTGGGTGTTGTCGGGGTGGTTTTGGTAGCTGCACCCGGAATTAAGAATGCAATCGTACACCAACATACTTATGCATGGCTACTATTTAAAATAGGGGCGCACAAGCAAACATCATTTAATTACGGCGATACAGGATCACACAGTTACAGGGCTTGGACATACTAAGACTCGGTACTACTCGAGTGACTTAGTCTACCTCGTTAATATCTAAGCGGGCGTGCCTTGTGGACGCCGAGGCTTCTCCATGGGTCTCACCGTCGGGGTTAGATGGAGGGGGTTGAGGGGCTGCAGGGTCGGGGTAGCGATGATGACCATCGCAGGGGTTGTTAGCCACAATCCCGTTGGAGCGTGTTCCCAAAAGGCGACGAAGCACTTCTGGGGACACCAAAGTATTTTGGTCGAGGGCTGGGGCAGGCCTCAAGGACTCGATCGGTTGTCCAAACAACATGACTGGGTTGTCGGCGTCGGGCTCATCTTCTCCTCTTGCCGGGGCTCGGCGAACTAGTTCTCCACGAGCTGCAATCGGATCAAGGGTGATTTGATCGAACAGTTCCTCTAGTGCACTTACATAGCGCACCAGATGTAACAATGCAGGGTCCGTCTCGTGATCGCCATTGGCAACTTGGGGTGGCCTACCATACCCATCATGGCTGGGGTAATAGTAGAACGAGCGACAGTTAACTCTGGGCGACAAGTGCCGGAGTTGAACTATTGCCTCTCGAGCAGCTAGTTGGATGGCTTGTGGCTCAAAGGAAGTTGTCCTTCCGGTGAACCTGTAGGGGTGTTTTGGCGATAGACCCCTACCATAGACGTGCACAGTGGCCCAGAATTGACAGCTCTCACCGCTCATGGGTCCTTGGTACACAACATATTCTGGGGGTTCTTCTAATGCAAAGGCACGGCGGGTGAGGTTTGCTAGCACGGTCACAAAATCTCCAAGGTTGGTTGCCGTGGTCTCATTGTGCACCATAGGGCCAGGCATTATAGCTCGGTTTGGGGAAGATGTTGTGCTGTGCTGGGTTGAGGCTATCGTGCCCTTTTTATAGAAAAAGGGGGCGGAGTCTTCCTTCACACGCTTGCGAATGAGACAATTTAGGTGTCGGTCACTGGCGTGTGATCGACAGGCTAGGCTGATAGGTTGGGCACCGACTGCTAATAGGTGTCGGGGTCACCGTGTGGCTATCTTACGTGAGAAGTTTGGCCGGGGTTAGGTTAAGGTCTGGTGGATTGGTTAACTAGGTTTATTGACCTGGCTAAGATAGGATTAGCCAATGGTCAGCCTGGCTTTGATACCAAGGTTGTCAGGACTGGATTTTCGGGATATCAATTTCCCAGAATATGGCCCTTGTGCTCACCAGCCCCAGGATTACTGTTAGCTGATGAGGCACCAACTTGATACAGAAATTCCCAGCAAAACAGAATGTGTAGTACAAGACCATTCTGGCCTATGAGTACAACAATTGGTTTCTAGTGGCTGATGGCGGAAGCGGTTTGTGGTTCATCTGCGTCTATGGGACTCCACTTCCCCAGGAACAGCTGACCAGGGTAACTCCTATCTTCGCGAGGCTGCTGTCACCATTGCGTGGGTTCCGGGGCTATCATCGCAACGCTCCTCTCCATGCAAGAAATCTGGCCAAGACAATAGCCAGGGACAAGCCAGTGAGTACTTTTGAATGTACTCACAAACATTATGAACACATGTATAACAAATGATAATCATGCTCTGAAATAGTCTATGTTCGCAACGTCTGTCACAAAATAACAATCCATGATGCACGCAAGCAGGGTTATTTATATACAACATGAATATACAATAATGGAGTAGAAATAGAATGCACCGATCGAGTGTCTGAAGCGACGCCTCGAAAGGATAATAATTTAAAGCATGCCTCAGTCGGGCGTCTGAGCGACACCACATAAAGGGCTTATAAATAATAGAAATAACAAGCATGTCACAGTCGGGCGTCTGAGCGACGCCACATAAAGGGCTTATAAATAAAAGAAAGAGCAAGCATGCCACAGTCGGGCGTCTGAGCGGCACCACATAAAGGGCTTATAAATAAAAGAAAGAACAAGCATGCCACAATCAGGCGTCTGAGCGACACCACATAAAGGGCTTATAAAAACAACAAGCATCGCACAGTCGGGCGTCTGTGCAACGCCACATAAAGGGCTTATAAAAATAACAAGCATGCCACAGTCGGGCGTCTGTGCGACACCACATAAAGGGCTTATAAGAAAATAATCACAGTGAATATCCAGGAGGTAGAACCGTCCCAGCGATACTCAATAATTCAAATAATGTAACTGGTTAGTCCATAATAACAATAATCATAACCATCATGAGTCACAAGTTATGATCCATGTTCTGGTTTAGCAATTTTTCCTTCGAAGACCGACACTAAGACCGACACTTGACCCATCCCAGACTGTAGTCCTTTCCCATGGACACGGCTATTCGAATAGGTTTAACCTCTACAGAGGGTGTACTCTTTACCCACAAGTAACGGATTCCTTTAGTCCATCGGGACTAATTCCATTTACGATCTTTTAATTGAAAACACACCTGACCCGCACACACCAGCTTAACTTACCGGTGTCTGGAATCACCCACGACACCTGTCAAGCAAAACTCTAAGTGGGGAGGCTACAACCTCGATTAGCATGGGATCAAATTTATACCGCGCGCTACTAAGGGGTGCCCCCCTCTCGGTCCCAACCGGAAACACCCATGCCCCCGGACCAAGTGGCATGCCTACCGGATGCAGCCAGTATCTTCCACCATGGCCTCTCTGTACGGTGTGTGCCAAGAAAGGGGTTGACAACTTACTGAACTGTACCCTACCTGCGGCAGGGACAAGTGGTAGTACGAAACAAGTATGGGGGTTATTGGAACAAGACTCGATCTACGGTCGACTCAGGAGGTTTAAGTATTCCCTGCATGATTAGCATAACAAATATATTTCAACCAACAGACAGAATCACCACTCATCATACCTCATCATGCCATACCAGACACAATCGTCTCGACGAGGAACTAGAGACAAGCTCGTGTCTACCCAAGACAGAGACTTTCCCGGCTTCCTTCCGGTAGGCATGAAAGGCATACGAGGATGATTACTATCACAAGCATATCCATTTCCAGCAGCAAAGAAATCTTCATTATGCACTCATGCGTATGATCGTATCATCACATAAAATAAAGAATGCTCCATGTCAAGGTGGTGTTGTAATCGTATCAAACAACACACAAAAATATTATGCCAGGGTTCAGAATGCTTGCCTTCAAGAGTATGCAAGTGGGGGTGCACTTTTGAGAGTTGTCTTCCTCTTCAAAATCCTATTTTATGAAAATTTAAATTAACACATAGTTTCGAAACAGTACAAAAAAGTTGTTTGCAAAATTTTCAAATAAATATGAAAATAAACTAGACCAAATTTGAGAAACAACAGAAAAAGAATCAAATCATTTGGACTTATATTTAAAAAGTTATAGGCAGTCAAAGTTTAGTCAAAATTCTGTTTTTAAATAAAACTGAAAAAGAAAATGGTCCGATAATAAAAAAATACGAAGGAGACGTACTTCTGTGTTTATGCCTCCACTTAAAACAGCGCGGGCCGGCTCGGGGTCACTGACAGTGGGTCCATGGGGCCCACTGGTCAGGTTTGACCAGTCGCCCGCGTTCTTCCTCCTCTGTCCGAGCAGAGGCAGGGCTCCAGCGATCAACACCGGCGAACGGCGGCTCCCCACTGGGTTCCGAGGGCAGGGATGGATCCACCAGTCCAGGGTGGTCCTCCCTGTGGTCGACAGGCTGGCGGGGACGAAGGGAGTCGCCGGCGGCGAGCTCCGCGGCGGAGGTGGCTTCGGGAGGATTTGGGGGTTTGGGCTACGGTGGCTCCCGATCGAAGCTGAGAGGCTGGGCGGCTCCGCACGGTCGAGGGGAGGAGGATGGAAGCACGAGAGAGGTTAGGGGGCCTCGGTCCTGGCCGGATTTTACCGGATCGTGGCGGCGGCCGAACCTGCCGGAGATGGGGAAGGGAAGGGCTTCTGGCCAACTGGGGAGGAGAGGGGGCTTCCTACTGCTCGAACGAGGCTCCTGACGAGCTTATGCATGATCGGGAGGGCTATATATAGCCCGGAGAGGTCGGTTCCCGTGGCCGTGGATAAGAACGCCAGCGAACCGCCGTTCTGTTGCAGTAGGGGGTGCGTGGCGGCGACGGGCGCTAGTGGACGCGCTCTTGGATAAGCTCGGGCTGCCCAGGGGCGAGCTAGCACACGGCTGTGGCTCGGGCGGTGCCGTCCATGCCAGATGCTGTCTGAGCGGCGGTGGCGGCTTGCGGTGGTGGCGCTGTGGGGCGCCAGGAGGTGGCCAGGGTGGCTCTGCGATGAGGGAGGGGTCGGGCGTGTTGGCGGTGAGTGGCCAAGGGCCAGCACTAGCGCGGGGAGGGCGGCAACGAGACGCGGCGGCTCGGTGCGCGCGCGTGCAAAACGTGCGCTCTGGGCGCGCCCAGAGCACGCACGCCAGGCGTTCGACCAAATGCCATCACGTTCTATGCCCCTCTGTTGCCTCTACAACTAAACAGGGCTAGGCTAATGATCATATGGTAGCTAATAGACATGCTGGTAAGGCCATTAGGGCAACTTCATAATGCAAGTCCAAAAGCATGCCAAAACTGGCCATGCTCCTAACCTGCTCGATGAAATGCCAAGGGCATCTAGGCATCTCTTGGGGTGGCCAAAATCTCCAGATCATAGTCTCTTTAGATGATAAAGAGGGTGGCAAGGTTAGTTTGTCAAAAACAAAAACTTGTTAGTGCAAGTTTTTGAGAAAATCAATTCTGGACAGAAAGAAAAGGGCATTATTGTATGTACTTAAAATCCTCCAATGGGCCGAATCTCCTAAACTTAAGGTTTTGGTAGAGTGGTCTCTAAGAAGGAGAAAGATCATGGGCACTAGAGCAAAATAAAATAGAGTTGCAGTAGAAAATGCCAAACTGGACCAGAGAGCAAAAGAGGATGGTTTGCTCAAATTTTTCAAAGAACATCAATGGGTTTTTGCACAAAGTTGAATTATATACTCCTACTGACATCCCCTAATTTTGGTGGAAGCTTTAAAGAAATATTTAAATAGGTTGTAGTGCAAACCACAAACTGATCCAGATTTGAAAACTTGGGGTAGAGCTCAAAATCTCCAAATGCTAAAGAGAGGTTTTTGCATAAAAGTGATTTAGGAACATCATATGTGATACCAAATTTTGGTGGGAAATTTATCAAAGGGTTGTAGTGCAAAAGAGTCTCTAAAACTTATGAAAAATCATTTTTAAAAGAATAAAGCTCAGGAAAAACAATTATGCAAATAAATCCACTGATAAAAGAAATGTTTTCTTGAGAGGGTATACAAGTCCAATAACATTTTTGGAAAGTTTTCACTTGGGGTAAAAACTCCACAATATCAAAGAAAAGAGAGGTTCTGAAATCAAAAGATAAATCCAGAAAATAAAAAAATTAATTTCCTAGCAAAATTTTAATCAATAAATCATTGTTAATTTTTTGGGGTGTTACACAAGCTGAATAGCGAGTGCAAGTTCTTTGACTTGATATTACCTGTCTAAAATGAGCACTCAGATCTGCTCGAACGCACCGACCC
This sequence comes from Triticum dicoccoides, assembly GCF_002162155.2. Lineage (NCBI taxonomy): Eukaryota > Viridiplantae > Streptophyta > Magnoliopsida > Poales > Poaceae > Triticum > Triticum dicoccoides. The sequence continues at coordinate 241,395,732 of NC_041385.1, forward strand.
AAACAGACGGTGGATTTGTCCGCTTTTTGTCCATTTGGGTCGGCCGCCTGCTCGCCGTCCGTACTGTTTAAGATTTGGGTCGACAGTGCGCCCAATGGCCGTGACCCATTTCTTGTCTGCACGCAAAATTCAGAAAGGCCCGCGGCCATAGATCATGTCGTCATCCGAAGTTCATGCCGGCACCATGCCAGCACCGGCATACAATGCCGGCTTCAGAAAAATAACACGTTTGAGTCAAGTTAAGTGACGTCAATTCCGTATTTTCAAAGTTCTAACACCAAACTGAATATCGAGTGCAAGTTCTATGGCTTTTAGTGATATTACCTCTCTAGAATGAGCACTCAGATCTGCTCCAACGCACCGACCCAAAAGGACGGCGGATTTTTCCGCTTTTTTTCCATTTGGGTCGGCCGCCCGCTTGGTGTCCGCCCTCTTTAAGATTTGGGTCGGCAGTGCGCCCAACGGCCAAGACCCATTTCATGTCCGCACGCAAAATTCGAAAAAGGCCCGCAACCATAGATCATGTCGTCGTCCGAAGATCATGCTGGCACCATGCCAACGTGATGCGGAGCATCCCTCGACTACTCGCACCGACACTCCATCACCACCGCAAGCACCGAGTGGACCAATGACAAGAGCACGTGTACGCGCCATCGAGAACGAGGTTGATTCTCTCCTCTTCGAGTTTCATTTGGTTTCACTTGAGAATGGGATTCTACCTCAAAGAGATACACTATGCGTTCTTAGGTACATTGGAGATCATCGTGAGGAAGCACGGAGGAAGACCCAAGCACCCATGGAGCAAGAGGAGGAAGGAGAGGACAAGAAGAACGAAGAAGGACGCAAGGAGGAGACACCCCTAGACACCCCGGGTGCCCGGCCTCCCGAACCCTGGGTGCCCGGCCTCCTGAACCCCGGGTGCCCGGCCTCACCACCTGGGAGCTGCCCTGGCTTGCCCCGGGTGCCTGGCCCCTTGGCCTCCGGGTGCCCGGGCCCTCTGCTCCCAGCCGCCTGCCGCCCCACCGGGTGCCCCGGCCTGGGACCCCCGGGTGCCCGGCCCCTCCCAGCCGCCCGCCTGGCGCCACCCCGGGTGCCCGGGCTTGGGGCCCCGGGTGCCCGGGCCACTCTCCAGCCGAGCCCCTGCACGGGCCGGGTGCCCGGACCCTTCGCCCCCGGGTGCCCGGCCGAACCTGATGATGGCCCTGACCGGTCCGAGTGCTCGAACCCCATGACCCCGGGTGCCCGGACGAAACCGTGGGCCTGCGTGCCTCCTCGGGGCTTTGCCCTTGTATCCCCCCTCCTCCCTCAGTTCGTCCCTAAACTATATAAGGGCATCTCCTAGTTCATTTGTAGGGGTAGCAAACATATTAGAACACAAAAGAGGGCTTTGCTCATCTTCCTCCTTTAGGAGATCTAGACCTCCACTTGGAGAAGCTCCTCTTGGAGATCAAGCCCTCTTCTTGGAGAGGATCCTCTTTGGATGCAAGACCTCACCTAGTGAGAAGACCTTTATCTTAGTGCTATTCCCCTTGGATTGATCTTGTAATCTTGTGGATCTCATGTATGCCCCTCTAGTGGATGTGATATTTGGGTTTGTTTGAGAGTTTTGTTCTTGTGTTCTTGAGTGTTTTTCCTCCTTTTACCCCTCCAAGTGTGAAAAGATCCAACCTAGGGTTTGACCCTACAACATCTTGGTATCATGAGCAAGGTTTATGCACATCTTGGAGTCCCATCCCCCCATTTGCTAGCTCGATTTTGTTGTTTTTCGTCCAAATTGGAAAATCCCCACAAAATTAGGCCCAAAATTTTTTCTTGAAATTTGTTGGTTCTTGTGAGATTTGGTTGTTTTGGTCCATGGATTTGAGGTTTGGCAAGTGGATCTAGCCCCTCCCCAACAATCCCCACCCTTCCTACCACGAAATCCACCGAATTTGGCCGTTCCCCAAAGATTTCCGCCCAAATCGGCCACCACCGGGTGCCCGCACCTCGAACCCCCGGGCACCCGCACCACCGGGCCATTTCCCCCTGACCACCCCGGGCACCCGCACCTCACACCCCCGGGTGCCCGCACCCCCCCAAATCAGCCCACTACCAACACCATTTTGGCCATAACTTCCACCTCCCATGTCCGTTTTTCGTGTTCTTTAGCTCGTTTAGAAGCTCTTGACATCCCCCATCAACTCATCCCTCTACCACCACCATTAGCCCCCATCCAAAAAATCATCACAAAAACACCCACCTTCCGCATTTGACCGATTTTGCGTTGCCTTTTTTGTTTCCTATGGTGTTTCAGCTACTTAGGAGCGTGTGACATCTTCGTCACCATCATCGACCCGGAGTCATCTTCATCGCTAACCGTAAGAAAGGATGGTAACCTCAACGACACTTACTCCTTACCTTGCTTTTGCATTGATAGCCCGAGCCACTTTGCGTCGCTTACCCATTGAGACTAGCAAGTTCAGAATTGCCGGGCCACGCTATTGTGCACCGTAGTGATCGTGTTATCATCTTTGTGCCATAAGTCTCTCCCGTGCATATCATACATACTTGTCTCATATCATATTCGGCTCGAGCATCAAGCATAGAGAAAAAAAAGAGAAGAAAAGCTTTTAAGCAAAAGAGGAGAAACAAAGAGCTTGTAAGCAATAGAGTTGAGCCACATGCATACCTATATCCTCTTGGTCATCGCATATATACCATAGTTGGGATTGAAGACGACACGGTTCTCTCATAGGTAGGTGCACAAGCGTATCTGGCCCATTTGAGCAATCGAGCTAGTGTCTCTCTAGCATTCGCACAACAAGAGCAATTTCCGTGGTTGCACATTTTGAGCTCACTCCTTGGTTGTGCGGATCCCATCTATCTTCCGTGCGTGTGTACGTAGTGATACCTTTGGGTTTGTTCTATTTTCTTTACTTGCATTTTCGTGAACCTTCTCAACCTTATCGATATCTTGACTAACATTTGCTTGAAATTTTTGCCACCATCCTAACCGAGCTACTCCATAAGCCTCTTACTTGTAGGTGTGAGAAACAAACCCGGTTCCAATTCTCCTATTGTGGCATTACATTGAGTGACAATCGTTACATCTTCAATCCTCGGAGAAGGTAACTTTGGTATTGTTCTCTCATTTTCCTACTCACCCCACTTGGTTATGATGGATAGGCCAAACTCGTCGTCGAACCCACTTTTCAAGGAGCAAGGTGATGATTCCGGCTTCATCTTCGAGAACCACTTCTTCATCGCGCAACGAGCGCTTCATCAAGAAAACGTCGCATTGGGTGAACGCTTGGAGCAATTCGCCTCCGACCTTCGTCAAAACATCGACGACAAATTCAACACACAAATGGAGGAGCTCGCAACATGATCATACGACGTCCGTCTTCCTCATCGGCTTCTTCAAGACGGCGCCACTCAAGTCACCGTACAAGTCGGCAATCTTCGGACTACTCCTGTTATGATGCAAGTCCGCCATGAGCTCGCCCTCCTCGACGTGATCATCATCAAGATCACCAAGCTCAAGAAAATCCATTCCATGGCAATGGCTTACAAGACCGAGTTCGAGCACGTGAACGGATGCGACACCAAGTCCCTCATGGAGAAATGGAGCAAGAGCAAATACCTCCACAAGTACCATGTCAAGCCCCTCAAGATGGTGATGCACTTCGACAAGCACAAGAGCAACGTGAAGCACAAGCCCTCGACCGTGAAGCACAAGCACTCAAAGCTCAACGCACACTCGCCGAGGCCACTAGAGCCGTCGAAGACCGCAACCGCCAAGTGCGAGAACAAGAGGAAGCTTTTCGTTGCGAGATACAAGAAGAAGCAGCCCAACGTGAAGAGCAACAAGAAAGGCGCAACCAAGCGCACATTCCTCGCCCTCCTCCAAGACAAGAGACACACCAAGTGGAACAAGTGCTTCAAGACCCTCCTCCATGCCAAGAGTGACATCACGAGGAATGAGCATTTGAGGACTTTCCAAGGCAAGAGCGGTATCACAACCGCTATCAAGATGAAGAACTCTGCTACGACAAGCTCAAGTTCACCATGCCAAAGTTCTTTGGAAGCGATGATCCCGAAGAATATCTCTCTTGGGTATTGAAGGTGGACAAGATTTTTCGCCTCCACAACTACGATGAAGAAAAGAAGATAGCCATGGCCTCCCTCAAGTTCAAAGACTACATCCTCATTTGGTGGGAACAAGTGATCGAGCGACGACATACAAGAGGCGAACCACCAATCACAACTTGGGAAGCAATGAAAGAAGTCATGAGAGCCTGCGTCGTGCCTACTCACTACACTTGAGATCTTTTCAAGAAGTTGCAACTCCTCAAGCAAGGCACAAAGACGGTGGAAGAATACTACCAAGAAATGGAGATTGCCATGATACGAGCCAATGTCAAGGAAGATGACGAGCAAACAATGACATGCTTCTTGAACGGCCTCAACCACCCAATCAAGCAGATCGCCGACTTCCAACCATACTCCAACCTTCTTGAGCTAGTTCACCAAGCGACCAACCCGAGCGACAAGTGCAAGATGACTTCAAATACGCCAAGTACTCGTCCAAGACCGACGGCTCCTACTCTCAAGCTCCCGCGACTTCGGCACCTCCTACATCAACTCGAGCATCACCAAGTACCAGCGACAAGTCAAGTTCCAAGCAAGTGGCACCTTCCTCGACTCGTCCTCCAGCAAGCACCTACAGATCCAAGACTCCTTCATCTTCGGCGCCTCCCGATGACCCCGTCAAGACAAGTTCAATCAAGTGTTTCACATGTGGCGGCCGAGGACACAAGTCCTTCCAATGCACCAACAAGCGAACGATGATCTTCAACGATGACGGCACATATGCCTCAATGAGTGAAGAAGAAATGGAAGCCATTAAGCACGTGGCCATGCACCGATGCGTGAACGAAGATGAAGATGACCAAGTCTTTTGTGACAATGATTCAAGTCCCTCTCTCGTGGTCTCCAAGGTCTTGACGCTCCAACACCACCAAGAAGAAGACCAACGATGCCACATCTTCCACACCAAGGCCGGCATCAATGGAAGGTCCGTCAAGGTCATCATCAATGGAGGTAGTTGCCACAATTTGGCAAGTGAAGAACTATGCTCCAAGCTTCAATTGGTCAAGAGGAAGCATCCGCGCCCTTACAAGGTTCAATGGCTAAGTGACTCCGGCACTATCCGAGTTGAGCATACGGTCCAAGTCTCCTTCAAAATTGGTGCATATGAGGACACTTTGGAGTGTGATGTGGTCCCAATGACCGTTTGCCACCTCCTTCTTGGTCGACCATGGCAATTCGACCGTGGTGTCATCCACAATGGGCGTACCAATCACTATAGCTTCAAGATGAAAGGGAAGGAATATGTGCTCCGACCTATGTCTCCTAGTCAAGTGATAGCTGACAAGCAAGCCACCCATCATGGAGAGAAAGTGAGAAAGTGATCCACCCAAATGTGAGTGAGAGCCACAAGCCAAACTTGAGCGCCTCTTCGCCTAGAGAGAAAAACCTCATACTATTTGCCACAAAAAGTGATATGAGAGAAGTGTGTGAGAACCCATCGAGTGTGATGCTCTTTGTCCTTGTGTGCAAGGATGGAGAACAAAAAACTAACACCTCCCACGAGCTACCTTTGGTGTTTCAATATCTTTTGCACGAATTCCAAGATGTTTTCCCCGATGAGCTACCTGCGGGTCTACCTCCTCTTAGAGGCATTCAGCATCGAATCGACCTCATCCCCGGCACACCTCTTCCAAACAAGGCTCCCTACCGCGTCAACCCCGAAGAAACAAAGGAGATCCAATGGCAAGTACAAAAACTCATCGACAACGGTCATGTACGTGAAAGCTTAAGCCCTTGTGCCGTTCCCGTTATACTTCTGCCCAAGCAAGACGGTATATTTCGCATGTGCTTGGATTGTAGACCTATCAATGCTATTACCGTTCGTTATAGGCATCCAATTCCTCACTTAGATGATATGCTTGATGAACTTAGCGGTGCCACCATTTTCTCAAAGACTGATCTTAAAAGTGGTTATTATCAAATCCGCATACAAGAAGGTGATGAATGGAAAACCGCTTTCAAAACTAAATTTGGATTGTACGAGTGGTTGGTTATGCCCATGGGTTTATCGGAAGCTCCCTGTACTTTCATGCGTCTTATGCATTTTGTGCTTCGACCTTATATTGGAGTTTTCGTTGTGGTTTACTTTGATGATATTCTTGTCTTTAGCAAATCCATGAAAGAGCATCTAAGTCATGTTAGGGCTGTTTTACAAACTCTTCGCAAGGAACGTCTTTATGCCAACATGAAAAAGTGCACGTTTGGTGTTGACAAGCTTGTTTTCTTGGGATTCGTTGTTTCTTCCAAGGGTGTACATGTTGATGAATCTAAAATTGAAGCAATTAAAACTTGGCCCCAACCCACCAATTTGCAACAAGTGCAAAGTTTTCTTGGCCTTGCGGGTTTTTATCGTCGCTTTGTGAAAGATTTTAGCACTATTGCCGCTCCTTTGCATGCTTTGAGTAAGAAGAATGCTCCTTTTCTTTGGGGACCTTTGCAATCAACCGCTTTTGATGAGCTCAAATCTTTGCTTACACATGCTCCGATTCTTGCTTTACCAAACTTTGACAAAACTTTTGAGGTTCATTGCGATGCAAGTGGTACCGGAATTGGTGGAGTTTTGATGCAAGAAAAACGAGCTATTGCATATTTTAGTGAAAAACTTTCCGGTGCTCAACTTGACTATCCCATCTATGACAAAGAATTGTTTGCATTAGTGCGTGTGTTACGTGTGTGGGAGCATTACCTTAGACCGCATGAGTTTGTCATACATACCGATCATGAAACACTTAAATACCTCAAAGGTCAAACCAAGTTGAATAAACGGCATGCTAAATGGAGTGAATTCATTGAATCTTTTCCCTATGTGATAAAGTACATTAAGGGAAAAGAAAACGTGGTGGCGGATGCCCTTTCCCGCAAATGCATGTTACTTACTCAACTTGAATTGAATGTCGTTGGATTTGATCATATCAAAGATTTGTATGAGGGTGATGTGACTTTTGCTACTCCTTATGCTAAGTGTGTGACGCATACTTCTTGAGAAAGATATTATATAAGAGATGGTTATCTTATGAGAGCTAACAAACTATGCATTCCCGAGTCTTCTCTTCATTTGCTCCTTCTGCAAGAGGCTCATGGAGGCGGACTCATGGGACACTTTGGACGCGACAAGACTTTTGCCACGCTCTCCAAGAACTATTATTGGCCCAAGATGTTTCGCGATGTCGCCCGCTTCACCAACAGGTGCTCTACATGTTGCAAAGCTAAGCCACACTCTCAATCCCATGGTTTACATATGCCTTTACCTATTCCACATCAACCTTGGGAAGACATTAGCATGGACTTTGTGCTTGGATTACCTAGGACTCAAAATGGCAAGGACTCTGTTTTTGTTGTTGTGGACCGATTCTCTAAAATGGCTCATTTTATTCCATGTAATAAGATAGACGAAGCTTCACATGTTGCCAATCTCTTTTGTAGGAAAATCTTGAGGTTGCACGGCGTGCCAAAGACAATTGTGTCGGATCGAGACGTCAAGTTCTTAAGCTACTTTTGGAAGACGCTATGCGCCAAGCTCGGGATCAAGCTACTATTATCCATAGCCTACCATCCTCAAACCGATGGCCAAACGGAAGTCACCAACCGGACGCTCACAACTCTTCTACATGTGTTGATCAAGAAGAACATCAAGGAGTGGGAGGAGTGCCTACCCATTGCCGAGTACGCCTACAACCGTGCAAGACAATCTACAACCGACAAGTCCCCCTTTGAGGTCGTCTATGGTTTCAACCCTTTGTCGCCATTGGACATCCTTCCTCTACCGCTTCAAGAACGAGCAAACATGGACGCAAGTGCAAGAGCCACCTACCTCAAGAAGATGCATGAAGAAACACGTTCCACGATCGAGCGCCAAGTGCAACGCCTCACCGCCAAGCTCAACATCAACAAGTCTCCGATGGTGTTCCAACCGGGTGATCAAGTATGGATACATCTCCGCAAAGACCGCTTCCCCAAGGAGCGCAAGTCCAAGCTACTCCCAAGAGCTAACGGACCATTCAAGGTGATCGCACGCTACAACGACAACGCCTACAAGGTCGACATCCCACGCGACAAGTACAACGTTAGCGACATCTTCAACGTCAAAGACTTGGCCAAGTACCATGGTGATGAAGAGCATGATCCGTGGACGGATCTCTCCCAAGGGAGGGAAGATTATGCAGAGCATCCCTCGACTAATCGCACCGACACTCCATCACCACCGCAAGCACCGAGTGGACCAATGACAGAGCATGTGTATGCGCCATCGAGAACGAGGTTGATTCTCTCCTCTTCGAGTTTTGTTCGGTTTCACTTGAAAATGGGATTCTACCTCAAAGAGATACACTATGCGTTCTTAGGTACATTGGAGATCATCGTGAGGAAGCACGGAGGAAGACCCAAGCACCCATGGAGCAAGAGGAGGAAGGAGAGCACAAGAAGAACGAAGAAGGAAGCAAGGAGGAGACACCCCTGGACACCCCGGGTGCCCGGCCTCCCGAACCCTGGGTGCCCGGCCTCACCACATGGGAGCTGCCCGACTCGCCCCGGGTGCCAGGCCCCTTGGCCTCCGGGTGCCCGGGCCCTCTGCTCCCAGCCGCCTGCCGCCCCACCGGGTGCCCGGGCCTGGGACCCCCGGGTGCCCGGCCCCTCCCAGCCGCCCGCCTGGCGCCACCCCGGGTGCCCGGCCCCTCCCAGCCGCCCGCCTGGCGCCACCCTGGGTGCCTGGGCTTGGGGCCCCGGGTGCCCGGGCCACTCTCCAGTCGAGCCCCTGCACGGGCCGGGTGCCCGGACCCTTCGCCCCCGGGTGCCCGGCCGAACCTGATGATGGCCCTGACCGGTCCGGGTGCCCGGACCCCATGACCCCGGGTGCCCGGACGAAACCGTGGGCCTGCATGCCTCCTCGGGGCTTTGCCCTTGTATCCCCCCTCCTCCCTCATTTTGTCCTTAAACTATATAAGGGCATCTCGTAGTTCATTTGTAGGGGTAGCAAACATATTAGAACACAAAAGAGGGCTTTGCTCATCTTCCTCCTTTAGGAGATCTAGACCTCTCCTTGGATAAGCTCCTCTTGGAGATCAAGCCCTCCTCTTGGAGAAGATCCTCTTTAGATGCAAGACCTCACCTAGTGAGAAGACCTTTATCTTAGTGCTATTCCCCATGGATTGATCTTGTAATCTTGTGGATCTCATGTATGCCCCTCTAGTGGATGTGATACTTGGGTTTGTTTGTGAGTTTTGTTCTTGTGTTCTTGAGTGTTTTTCCTCCTTTTCCCCTCCAAGTGTGAAAAGATCCAACCTAGGGTTTGATGGCGGTCACCGTGATGGCTTCCTCCCTCGCGTCCGCCACATGCCTCCGACCCTTTCACTTTGCTGATTCCCTTGCCCGCTTGTGGGCCATCAACTTCTTCTTCGGCTTGGGCGCGACAGCGGTCTTGCGGGGGGCGCGAGGCTTGCCTTTGCTGGAGGGGGCGGACGTGATGCCGTATGAGGCAAGGCCTGCGGCGGCATCGAGGTTGGCGTCCATGGGGAGTGGCGGGAACATGTGCGGGTGGGATGGTTTTGGGGAAAATGGAGGGAAATGGTGGAGGCTGCCATCGACCAGCGGGCTAGGGGGAGGAGTAGGCGGGCGCGCGTGCACGTCCGTCTCGTGTCCGCGCTGACGCAAATCCGTCTCAAAAATGGGCCAAGAATGGGTCGGTAGGCGGACAAGAAGCGGACACACATCCGTTTGGGTCGGTGCATTGGGCTGACTTTTTTGTCCGTGCCGACCCAAACGGACGCGCATATGAAATGGGTCGCCACGTTGGAGTTGCTCTCACATGTCAGCACCCATGACATGGCAATCCCATCTGGTGGTGACACTCCCACGTCACCGCAAGCCCAACACCAAGGTGGTTGGGCTAGAGTGAGTCCAGTGAGGCCCAACACGTCACCTTACCTACTAAACACCCACTGCAAGACAGTGACGACATCTAGAGGATCAAAGTCATCAACACAACGGCTAGGCTATCTTCTCCTCTCGTCATAATCCCTACTCGTGTAATCAGAACTTGTAGCCCAAATTTGTGAGTAATAGTAGTAGATGAGAGAGAGCTATTGTTGCCCTGTCATCTGGTATCAGAGATCAGTCACCACCCCTTTTGGTTGCCAAATCTTGAGCATTTCACCGAGTTACGACAATCTCGCTACATCTAGAGGCCATGGATCCGTCGATTAAGGACTACTTTGAGAAGTTTTCAGCCTTGATGGGGAATTCTGCAATGGGCTTTGCAACAACACCAACGCCATCCAATCACACTCTGCTCACCTCGATGATCTGGTCGCCCGGCGACTGGATCTAAGAAGTAGGTGTCCGAAATTGGCGTGGTAGTGGAAGCTCTTCAATTGGGACGAGTGTCTGCGATAGTGGCATTTAGTGCAACAACAATCAGTAAACCACATAATCCAAGCATTGCAGCGACCGGTGGCCCCATCGGCGGCGGGAACAACAAGAGGGAATTTCCCCACGGTTCGATGACCGCGGCGATGCATTCCTTCGTCGGGAGCAGATGCTGATGGCCACACTGGCGTCTCTCCCGGGCATAGAGCAATTTCCTCTTCAGTCACCTACTCCTGTCTTGTGTCCGTTCGCTCATGCTAGCCAGTTGCTCGCAGGTCTGGGTCAGGCTCATCCATCAATTTCTTCCATTCATGGGGTGAAAATCCAAAGCCCTAGAAAACCCTTTGCGAACAATATTTTAACATGTTTGGGATTCATTCACCATTTGGGGTGCCGATGGCCATGTTGAATTTCTCGGGTTCCGCTTCGGTATGATTACAGACAGTGCGAAACAAGTTGTCAGGGTTCGATTGGGAGTCATTTTCTGCACTGCTTTGTACTCGTTTTGGTCATGACCGTCACCAACTCTTGATCTGACAATTTTACACTATCCGTCAATCTTTTTATGTAGCTTATTATATTGAGTGATTTGAACTTGTTGTTAACCATCTAGCTTCATATACTGAGGCCATCTATCGTCATTATTGTTTGACTTGTTTTGTGGAGGGACTCCGCATGGATATCCGGGCTGTGGTGCTCACGCATCGGCCACCGGATTTGGACACCGCGTGCTTGTTGGCCTTGCTACAGGAGGAGATGGTGGATTTGGCGTATCCACCCCACGCGCCTCCTCCTACTCTGTGTGCTTTGGATGTAACATGCAGGCCGAGTGCTCCATTGCCTCTGCCAACCCAATCACCTTGACCCCCGCCGGCACCTGCACCAACACCGACAATAGTTCGGTGAGACGTCAAGGACGCACGTGCCGACAACTCCAACGTCAAGGCACTGCAAGATTACCGCTGCGCACGACCTTTGTTTCAAGTGCGGTGAATGGTGGGGGCATGACCACACGTGCCCCACATCGGTGCAACTCCACATGGTGGAGGAGTTGCTCGAGCTCTTCGGCATCAACACGGTTTTCGACAAGCAACCAACTACTCCAACATTGGCCACATACGACACTGCGGGCCATCTCGTGGCAAGCGCTCATAGGCGGCGTCTCGTTGTGCGCCTTCTAGCTGCATGTGTAGATCCAAGGCCACAAAATACTCATATTGGTGGACTCAGGTAACTCCACATCCTTTGTCGACTAGCAGCTGGCCACCAAGCTCAGATGAGTGGTTCCTCAGCAACAACATGGGCGTGTCAAGGTCACATGAGGTGAATTGAGCTGATACTCTGTCATACCACAACGCAACTAGTTTTTGAAGGGGGCATGTATTTGTTATAGATACGAAGGTGTTACCGCTGGGCACGTACAATGTAATCCTCGGTATGGACTATCTCGAGTAGCACAACCCCATGACAGTGGACTGGAAAGACAAACACATTGCAATCATGTCAAGCAAAGGAACTATTCATCTTCATCGACATTCATCAACACCAATTTCCAGTGTCATTAACAGTTTGCAACTTCAAAGCTTGTGCCATCAAGGAGCAGCATCTCACACGCAACATGTTGCAACTATATCAAGTGACAATTGCAGAAAAAGAGGGCGTTGACCAATTCCTTCATGTGCACAACAGGTCGTTGACCAATTCTCTATATTTTTAGCAAGCCTGAAGGACTACCAACAAGGCGCAATTGTGATCACCGTATCCCATTGGCGCACTTTTATGGTGACTCAAAATACATGGATAAGTCTCAGAACTAGATGGGTGTTCCGGTCACTCCATAGATTCATGTATGACATGTTTGGTAGCCCGCATTAGGTCTAACTAGATCCGCACAGTGCAAAATGGGCCGTTTGGTAGGTTGTATTCACTGTCAAACCTTCATAGCATGAAACTTAAAGCACCCCCAGCTAAAACCACTAGGAACTGTTGAATCGACCATTTCCCCTCAGGCGATGTAGGGGAGGGGCATGCGGTAGCGAGCTCATGTGAGCAGGGAGATGGTGTGAGCTCGTGCGCGCCCTTGAGGCTTGTGGCCTCCTCGGGACTCTTCTTGTCCAGCCCTTATGCTTTAAGGGTCTCTTTTGGTCCATAAAAAATCACCGTAAATTTTCAGCCCATTCCGAGAACTTTTATTTCTACACAAAAAATGACACCGCGGTAGTTCTGCTGAAAACAACGTCAGTCTGGGTTAGTTCTAATCAAATCATACCAAAACCATATAAAATTGTTATAAACATGGCATGAATACTTCATAAATTATAGATACGTTGGAGACGTATTAGCATCCCCAAGCTTAATTCCTGCTCGTCCTCGAGTAGGTAGATGATAAAATAAATAATTTACGTAGTGTGAATGCTAGCATAGTGCATAAATTTGATCAATGATAGTTCCAAACACTTTTTCTAGCATCATTATATATCATAAACAGTAGCTCATCTCATAAAACTTCTCATGATCAAGTAACAAGCTATTCACATGTTATGTATAAACCATAAAGTTTCTTGAAAACTAACAAACTATGCTTTCAGTCACCAAACAATTGAATTCATCTTATTTTCAGGAAGGGTCTATGTAAGTGCTTTGATTTAGCAAATTCCACATACTCAACTAGCATATACTCTTCCATGATTGCTAACACTCAAAGCATATTTTTAGAACAAATAATATCCGTCGAACACAGAGAAAGATAGGGGCTTAATGTTTCGCCTCCCAACTTATTTATCATATAGATAATTGTCAACAATAATAATTCATGATCAAATATATTTGAATGTCCATATATGCTTGGATCTTCCCCACCACATGATGCTTGCCAACTAAAGAATAAATGAGGTTTAACTAAGAAGGAATACTATTGACTCTTGCATAAAAGTAAATACATGAACGTAAAAGATAGGCCCTTTGCAGATGGAAGCATAGGTTGTCATGCGCTTTTTAACTTTGCATGTCCAAACCCTTAATGCAAAGGAAAGTCACGTTGTATTGCCCTTTGTGCTAGCAACCTTCATTATGTAGTCCATCGCTTTTATTTCTTTACCATCACAAGTTCGTACAACGCTTATTTTCCCTTACAATAAAAGATCATACATATTTAGGAGCAATTGTTATTGCTTTTTGCATCGATGACAACTTACTTGAAGGATCTTATTCAATCCATAGGTAGATATAGCGGACACTCATGGCAAGCAACGAGGTTTAAGGTTTTTGGATGCACAAGTAGTATCTCTACTTAGTACACTAGCAAAAGATCCTAAGCAAGCACCACATGTTGGAGGATCCATAACAATATAACTTCTATACAAATATACCCAAACATAACTCATTACGTTGTCTTCCTTGTCCAACTTCAACTAATTTGCTCAAGTTTGAAAATAATTAATGGGGCTCACAATCATAGAAGATGTCCAAGATAGTATATTTATATGTGAAATCTCTCTTACTTCAATATTCTTTCATGAATTGTTCAAGTGACCAATGCGGTGTTTGCTAACTTTCAATAAATTTTACCACCTATCCTTCTTATATGTGAAGTCATTACTCCCCATGGGATAAGCATATAGAACATATATAATTTCAGATTTATGATATTCACTTCATTCAACCATTTACTCATAGGATATAAGTGAAGCACGAGAGAAATAACAAAACTACTCCAAAAAGATATAAGTGAAGATCAATGCGTAGTCAAATAGTTAAATAGCCATGTGAGGACTCTCTATCATTCAGTCCAATGATTTTATTCAAACAACTAGTAAAATGAAAATACACTCCAAGCAAGACACATATCATGTGATGAATAAAAATATAGCTCCAAGTAAGGTATACCGATAGTGTTGAAGACGAAAGAGGGGATGCCTTCCGGGGCATCCCCAAGCTTAGTTGCTTGGGTCTTCCTTGAATATTACCTTGGTGTGCCTTGGTCATCCCCAAGATTAGTGTCTTTCCACTCCTTATTCTCCTCATATCGACATCTCACCCAAAACTTGAAAACTTCAATCACACAAAACTTGACGGAACTTCGTGAGATATGTTAGTATGATAAAGGGAAAACCATTCACTTTGGTACTGTCAAAGACAAGATTCATAATTGTTCTCACACAATGCCTATTGTACCTTACCTTATCATTTCCACAATTTATATTGAGCAAAATAAGCCATAGAAACTAGAAAACAAGCAAACTATGCATTGAAAATAGAATCTGTCAAACAGAACAATTTGTAATGATCTGGACAATGACCATACTTCAGTAAATCCAAAAATTCTAAAATATTATGACATCGTGGGAAATTTGTATTGCAATCTTGTGTAAAAAATTCATACTTTTATCATGTTCTAGTGAATTTAAACAATTCTGTTACTGGAAGCAAAGGTTTCTGTTTTTGCACAGAATCAAGTAAACTATCATCCACACTACCCCAAAGGCTTTACTTGGCACTTTATTGAAACAAAAACTATAAAACATGATTAATACAATAGCTTAATCATGTGAACACACAAAAACAGAAGGTATAAATGTTGGGTTGTCTCCCAACAAGCATTTTTTCTTTAAAGCTTTTCAGCTAAAAAGTGATATTTTAATGATACTCTTCCAAGCCCAATTTTGATGATAATTTTATTCATACTATAAAAGATATAAGTGAAGTTCATAGAGAATTCTACAATTAATATATATTGACCAATATCCAAGCTCAAACTGTATAAGTGAAGCACACGAAGCATTCTATAAAGCCATACTCAAAAGATTTAAGTGAAGCACAAAGAGCATTCTATAAAGCCATACTCAAAGTGAAGCACATGAATCATTCTATAAATCAATGAAGGACTGTCTCATACTATCATGGTGTATAAAGGAAAGAAAAGAAAAATAAACACAAAAGACGCATATCATGTGAACAAAACAAAAACCGAGGTATACCGATAATTGTTGAAGAAGAAAGATGGGATGCCAACCGGGGCATCCCCAAGCTTGAACCCTTGCCTCTCCTTATTCTTCTCATATCGATAACTCCTTGATCATCGAACACTTCATCCACACAAAACTTAACAAAAAAACCTTGTGAGATCCGTTAGTACAATAAAGCAAACTCATTCCAATTTCATATTAGCATTATATCTACTGTATTCCAACTTCACCATGGTTCATACCCCCCGATACAACCCATAGATTCATCAAAACAAGCGAACAACACATAGAAAACAGAATCTGTCAAAAACAGGACAGTCTGTAGCAATCTAGAAACTTCGTATACGTCTGTAACTCCAAAAATTCTGAAAAATTAGGGGAAAAAATACAAACTTTGCATAGCAGTACTGTGTAGAAATTTCAAGATTTTGTCATCTCCAGTAAAAAATGTAAATTCAATTACTACAGAAAAAGTTTCTGTTTTTGCAGCGCACATAGGAAATAAGCAATCTATTCATCCTAAAGCCAAATCTTGGTGCAATTATTTTTATAATACAATGGATATATACAAGGAGATAATTATTTTTGAGAAACTTCCATGAAAAATTCTCCATTGTTTCCATGAGCATGAACACAAGTGTTCAAGGTCGACCCTCACTCCTCCAATGCATAACCTTCCAATCACTTCTCTTTTTGAAGAAGTTTTTAAGCATAAGAGGCAAGTAATTTTTTTGTATTTTGCATTCTTCTAATAGTTTTTTTGTTTGCTTCACGCACAACTAAATAAAAAAACGAAAGGGAAAACAAAATCTACTTAGTGAAGAAAGCAAACAAGCACACATGAGAATATCAACCCCATGCTATTGCTCCCCGGCAACGGCGCCAGAAAAGAGCTTGATAATCCGCAAGTTCAAGGAATCATCGTAGCAATTTACAAAGGTGGGAGTGATAAGTATGGAGTGTTGAACCCACAAGGAGCTAAAGGTAAGATCAATATTCTCTCAAGTCCTATCTACCACTGATACGACTCTACGTACACTGAACGTTTACTTCCATCTAGAAACGAGAAATAAAACTACGTTGTGGGTATGAAGAGGATAGCTTTGCATGATATCGGGGAACTAAAATATAATAAAGGTGCTGTTAACATAAAGTTAGAATATATTACAATATATTGTAAATAGCAAGTGTGGAATAATGATGGGTCGGTGTGTGGAATTGTCCTAGGCAATTGTTAACAAGATCGGTAATCATCATTGCAATTTTATATGAGGGAGAAGCATAAGCTAAAATACTTTCTCTACTTGGATCATATGCACTTATGATTGGAACTCTAGCAAGCATCTGCAACTACTAAAGATCATTAAGGTAAAACCCAACCATAGCATTAAAGTATCAAGTCCTCTTTACTCCCATGCGCAAACAACCCCCTTATTCGGGTTTAAGCTTCTGTCACTCTAGCAACCCACTATAAGCGAATCATGAACATATTGCAAACCCTACAATGGGAATCCCTCACGCGTGCGCCGCGCGGAGGGCACTATAGGACAACACCAAAATAAAACATACAACTCAAACCAATCTAGATCATCAATCAACCCAAAACACAAAACAAATCTTCTCAAAACATCATAGGATGGCAACACATCATTGGATCATAATATGTGGCATAAAGCACCATGTTCAAGTAGGGGATTATAGCGGGGTGCGGGAGAGTGGACCGCTTAAAACAGATGAGGATGGTGATGAAGAAGGTGATGTTGATGAAGACGATCACCACGGCGATGGTTCCCCCGGCGGCACTCTGGTACCACCGAGAGAGAGAGAGAGGGGGAGAGAGTCTCCCCCTTGTGCTTCCTCCTCCATGGCCTCCCCCTAGATGAGGATAGGTTCTCCCTCTAGTCCTTGGCCTCCATGGTGATGATGGCCCCATATGGCTTCCTTTTCCATGGCCTCCGGTGATGATGGCCCCCTCTGGCAGGGTGCCAGAGATGGCCTGGATTGATTTTTCATGGCTACAGAGGCTTGCGGCGGCGGAACTTCCTATCTAGGGTTCTTTTTAGAGGTTTCTATATTTATAAGAACTTTTGGCGTCAGTCTCATGTCAAGGAGATGCCCGAGGGGCCCACAAGCCCTCAGGACGCGCCCCCTAGGGGTGCGCCCTAGAGGCTTGTGGCCTCCTCGGGACTCTTATGGTCCAGCTCTTGTTCTTCGGGGGTCTCTTTTGGTCCATAAAAATCACCGTAAATTTTTAGCCCATTCCAAGAACTTTTATTTTTGCACAAAAAATGACACCACGGTAGTTCTACTGAAAACAACGTCAGTTCGGGTTAGTTCTAATCAAATCATACCAAAAGTATATAAAATTGTTGTAAACATGGCATGAATACTTCATAAATTCTAGATATGTTGGAGACGTATCTATGTTGTGCCCTCCTCGGCCCACCCCCAGTTCCCATCTTCTGGTATATAGATCATTTTGACCTAGAAAAAACAAGGAGAGGACTTTCGGGATGGAGCGCCGCCGTCTCGAGGCGGAACTTGGGCAGGAGAACTTTTGCCCTCCGGTGGAGCGATTCCACCGGGGGAACTTCCCTCCCGGAGGGGGAAATCATCATCATCGTCATGACCAACAACCCTCTCATCTTTGGGAGGGCAATCTCCATCAACATCTTCAACAACACCATCCCCTCTCAAACCCTAGTTCATCTCTTGTGTTCAATCTTTGTACCGGAACCTTAGATTGGTACTTGTGGGTGACTAGTAGTGTTGATTACATCTTGTAGTTGATTGTTGTATGGTTTATTTGGTGGAAGATTATATATTCAGGTCTATTATGTTATTTAATACCCCTATGATCTTGAGCATGATTATCATTTATGAGTAGTTTCTTTTGTTCTTGAGGTCATGGGAGAAGTCATGTTGCAAGTAATCACGTGAACTTGATATGTGTTCGATATTTTGATGATATATATGTTGTGATTCCCTTAGTGGTGTCATGTGAACGTCGACTACATGGCACTTCACCATAATGCATTGTGGAGTATTTATTAGATGATGGGTTGCTAGAGTGACATAATCTTAAACCCTAGTTTATGCGCTACTTCGTAAGGGACCGATTTGGATCCAAAAGTTTAATGCTATGATTAGATTTTATCTTAAGACTTTTCTCTTAGTTACGGATGCTTGCGAGGGGGTTAATCATTAGTAGGAGATTTGTTCAAGTAAGAACAACACCTAAGCACCGGTCCACCCACATATCAAATTATCAAAGTAGCGAACACGAATCAAACCAACATGATGAAAGTGACTAGATGAAATTCCCGTGTACCCTCAATAACGATTTGCTTATCATAAGAGACTGTTTTGGCATGTCCTTTGCCACAAAGGGATTGTGCTACCTTGCTGCACTTTATTTACCGTTACCGTTACTTTCTCGTTACAAATTATCTTGCTATCAAACAACTTGTTACCGACAAGTTCAGTGCTTGTAGGCATTACCTTGCTGAAAACCGCTTGTCATTTCCTTCTGCTCCTCGTTGGGTTCGACACTCTTACTTATTGAAAGGACTACGATTGATCCCCTATACTTGTGGGTCATCAAGGCTCTTTTCTGGTGCCGTTGTCGAGGAGTGAAGCACTCTTGGTAAGTGGAAATCGGTAAGGAAAAATTATTATTACGTGCTGAAATTTATTGTTACTTTTTACTATGGAGAACCATCCTTTGAGGGGTTTGTTCGGCATATCTTTACCTCAACCGGGTCCACAATTAGTTTCCCCTCAACCTACTGCACCTATTGAAAATATTGGTTATGAAATTCCTTCGGGTATGATAAAACAACTGCTAGCTAATCCTTATGTAGGAGATGGAACTGAACATCCTGATATGCACTTGATATATGTGGATGAAATTTGTGGATTGTGTAAACTTGCAGGTTTATCCGGAGATGAAGCTAAGAAGAAGGTTTTCCCTTTATCTTTGAAGGGAAAAGCACTGACATGGTATAGGCTATGCGATGATATTAGATCTCGGAACTGGAATCGATTGAAATTGGAATTTCACCAAAACAATTATCCTATGCATCTAGTTCATCGTGATCGGAATTATATATATAAATTTTGGCCTTGTGAAGGAGAAATTATCGCTCTAGCTTGGGGCAGGCTTAAGTGTAACATCCCAAATTTTCAATTTGGAATATTATACATTAGATCATCATTGCATATCATATTTTATTGCATTTTTGGCTTGATCCTAGAAATTGTACGCAACTCAAGGACCCACGGAGAGAGTTGGGGATTTCGTTATTTTCATATTTGAGTTTTCTCAAATTTTGAAAAGAGGATCGTTTGATTTTAATTATTTTTCTCTTCGAATATTTCCAATATGAAAATAAAAGAGAGGGTATAAAATGACTTCCCCAAAATAAAGAAATATTGGAGGTTAAATATTAAAATCAAATAAGAATTTTATTCAAAGTTTTATCGCTATTTTATTTGAATTAGGAAAAATATGCATTTTTCAAAATTGCATTAGAGGCCCAAATAAATGTTCACTTTGTCCGATATATATTTAGAGGACGGGAAAAATTTATTTCAGGATTTTTGGAGTTTGTTTAGTATTTCTTTTAATCATTTTTCTGCGCGTTGGAATTATTTGAAAAAAAGTCAACTGACTTAACAAGCCGTGTCTGACCGGACGCTGCGCCCGGCCAGCCCTTTAAGAGCCGGGAGGCACGAGCCGCCAGTCCCGCCCCCCGAAACCCTAGCGCCGCCCGAAACCCGCGCCACCCCGCCAGAGTTCGCCGCCGCCGGAGTTCGCGCCGCCCGCGCCGCCCCGCCGGAGTCCGACGCCGCCGCCCCGCCGCCACCGCCGGATCCACCCCGCCGTCGGAGTACGCCGCCGCCGCCGTCCAGATCCACGAGGTAGCCGCCGGTTTTATTTCAAAAAACCGTTCGGTTTTTATTCGAAAACCTAGATGCGTTTTTTATTTAGATCGGTTTATTTTTTCCCGGTTTAGTTATGTAGCGAACGCCCGTTCGTATGTTCTTTTAACAAACAGTTTTCACCCGTTAGCCGCAGATAGCGAACGTTCAGTCGTTAGCCTGTTCATTAGTTTTCTTTTTCCGGGGATTTTCCGTGATTATTTTCGATCGCGATTTCTGCCCTGATTTTCGTTTTAGTTTATCTTTTCGCTCGTTTATTGGAATCAGGCGATTCGAGCGCCCAGATCTTCGTCTCGAAGACCTCTTTCTATTTGATCAACTTGAACAAGATTTTGGTACTGTAAAATTCGACTTTAGTACAGAATAGTAAACGGATCTTGTTTCTTTCGCAGTTTGAGTTTCGTTGCTTCGTTTGATTTGATTCTTTTTTGCAAACCGGAATTCTTAAGTTGAACTTTCTGGTTAGATCTCTTATTTGAGTTTTACCCGTGCTTATAGTTGAGTGCTTATTGTATGCTTGTTTGTTTGCGATAGAGTACCCGGAGTGCGAAGCGTGCTACTACGAGTCTCTAGGTTTCACGGATCATCAGCGAGGCAGGTAACACTTTGATCATATCTCTTTACTACCCAGTTTTATTGCATTAGATCAATCCTCAAACAATTGCATGATTAGGATCTGATTAATATGTGGGTTTTGGGAAGTAGATGATGAGGTAGAACCTATTGCCCTGTTTATTATCAAACCTTTGGGAGTTACTTCTACATTGCTTATATTTCTATGCTATGCTCGTAGACGCGGTTTGGTTTGAGTGATTCATGACAGATGTGAGTGTTGTTACTTAATGGTTAACTTAAGGTGGCTACTTAAATACACATCTCGATGGATTGCTTGAAGGCACCCTGGAGTACCCAGTGGTTGTCAGGGCACCTGGAGAATCCAGTGTTGTCCTAGGATATCCCGGAGTACCTGTGTGATCATCCTACGGTCCGCCACCCAGGCTCAAAGGGATCATAAGATTATTCATGCTAGAAACTTCCGTGTGCAGCCACAAGCTATTATGGGCTCTAGCATAGTTGAGTAAGTTGCAAGACCTCTTTCAGTGGTGGGCTAGCAGATGTAGGGGAAAGTAGGTGTAACTATCCACCCAGAGTAAAGAGTTATTGTTTCAGAAAGATTGTGTCTCGATTGTCCGAACATGGATGTATTCGAGTCTTGTGGGGAAAAGTGCGCAAACCTCTGCAGAGTGTACAAACTAATCATGGTTAGCCATGTCCCCGGTTATGGACATTTTGAGTACCTAGTTCTTGGATTATCATGTTGATCTCATCACTCTAAATATAATTTGATTGGGTTAATGATGATGCTTAATTGGTATTGAGTTGGAGGAACCTTCTGAATGTTTAACAACCACCATGATAGTTAAATAAATTTATTCCTTTGTTGTAGGAAAAAATTGGGTTTATGCAAAAAAATTGTAACCATAGAGCTTTCCACCAGCCATATATGCATGTAGTGATAGCATTTATTCTGTTCATTACTCTATGTGTTACATTGCCAGCATATTCCATCTGCTGACCCGTGTCGGGCTACAACGTTCATGTTGCAGACTTTTCAGACGACAAGTAAGGTGCCGTAGGCCGTTGTCTTTCACTCAGTGATGCTGTTGGAGTTGATGGACTCACTTTATCTTCCAAGCCTTCCGTTGTTATCGATTTCAGATGGCCTTAAGCCATATCATTGTAATAAGTTCTCGTTTGAGACATTCGATGTAATAAGTGTGTGATTGCTACTCTGTTATAAATCCTCAAGTACTATGCGTGTCAGCATTACCAATCCAGGGATGACACTGATGCACAGAGATCAGACTGTTTGAGGTCTGGTCGCTACAAGATGGTATCAGAGTTCACACTGACTGTAGGACACGACCACTAAGCTAAAAGCCTAGATCACTACTCTCTTCTCATTTCTGACTCCTCTCCTTTTTCTACTCTTTAGTATGTCGGATGCAAGGAACAAGTTCACTCAACCGGATGAAGATACACCTTTCGGACGACACTTGAAGGAAGTTACATGATACCTGAACATCGGAATACCAAGCTTCACCAGGACCTACATCGCCACTTTACCAGAAGAGGAGCGTTGGATGATTCGAGTTCAAGTTCCAGGAAGGACGTTCATGCTAGTCACTGAGCCCATAGAGTTTTCCTTTGATGCACCAACCTGGAGTCTAGGTAAGAGCATGGCAGCCCACATCACCATGGGACGCATCGGAGAAGTTTACCACAAGGATCTCAAGGATACTATCTACCGGATTTGTGGGCGTCGAGATGAGCAATGGGAGATGATCAGCACCAGGAAGGATAGATCCATTGCAGCTTTCATCCAGGAGTTAAACCAGCACATTCATTGCCAGGAGAACCAGATGTGCGCATGCATGATAGATCTGAAGAAGGCAATGACCAGGATCATGGAGCTGGAGGAAGAACTCAAGTCTACACGCGATGGATATGAGGAGGAAATGACGATACTCGTGGAGAAGAATGACGATTTGACGAAGAAGCTAGGAGTATTCATGGGAGACCCCGCCAGGAGGAGAAGACGATAATTCCACTTGCCCGGAGAACTACATCATCATCGACGACACCGACTCAGACCCTGATGATAGCGATGATGACTATGTCGATGAAGCTGGAGCAGATATCATGGAGTCTTCCACCGATCAAGTTTTCTAGTCGACCACCATATCAGTAGTAGTATTTCCCCATGTATATAGTATAGTCCGAGCACTTTTGTAATGTTAGTTAGCCCGATGTATGCCCTTGTTTGAATTGATTGAAGTGATATGTTTGTGTTTGTCTCATGTGCATATGGGTAGTGTCTTCCCTCTAGATCTCATTCTATTCTATTTTCTCATCTTTTCTAAACCCATCAGATGCCTCCGAGACGTGACAATGGATTTGCTTTCCCACCGGAGCTCACCCAGTTGATCCAGCAGCAGAATGCCTTGATGCAGATACTAGTCCAGAATCAGAATCAGGGGAACAACAACAACCCACCACCACCACCACCTGTTGATCACTTAGCCCGTTTTCTAAGGCTGAATCCGCCGGTGTTCTCCAGTAGCACCGAGCCGATAGTTGCAGATGATTTGCTCCGCAAGATTGGAAGGGAGTTGACCACTGCAGGATGCACAGATGCGGAGAGAGTGCGTTTTGCCGCACATCAGCTTGATGGACCCGCAATACCATGGTGGGAGAATTTCACAGCCACTTACCCCATCGACACTGTCACATGGGACCAGTTTCAGCAAGCTTTTCATACTTCCCATGTTTCAGCAGGAGCAATGGCATGAAGAAGCGTGAGTTTCGCAACTTGAGCCAAGGAGGACGCACAGTGGGCCAGTATGTGGATGATTTTAGTAAGCTAGCATGTTATGCCCCCAAATGACGTTGCTACAGATGCAACTAAGCAGGAGAAGTTTCTGGAAGGACTGAATGATGAGCTGAGCATGCAGTTGATGGTGGCAAGCTTCAACAACTACCAAGAGTTGGTAGATAGAGCTCTCATGATTGAAGGGAAGCAGCAGCAGATTGACAACCGCAAGAGGAAGTATGAACAAGGGAAGTACAATTCAGGAGCTCAGCAGAGGCCCCGTTTTATCCTGAACTCGGGAGGACCCCTTCACCATAACCATGGAGGTCACAATCATAATGGAGGGAGTTCGCATAACTATAATGGCCCCAAGACTTGGAATGGTAATGGAGGAAGCAACGGTCAGAAACGTTCCAACCCAGCAACACCCGCCAAGAAGGATTGCTACGTCTTGAGCTTGCGTTGGTTTCCCTTGAAGAGGAAAGGGTGATGCAGCAATAGAGTAGCGTAAGTATTTCCCTCAATTTTTGAGAACCAAGGTATCAATCCAGTAGGAGGCTCCTCAAAAGTCCCACGGACCTACACAAACAAACATGCAACCAACGCAATAAAGGGGTTGTCAATCCCTTCAAGGCCACTTGCGAAAGTGAGATCTGATAGAGATAATATGATAAGATAAATATATTTTTTGTATTTTATAATATAGATTGGTAAAGTAAAGATGCAAATAAAAGTAGATTGAAAGCTTATATGATAAGAGATAGACCCGGGGGCCATAGGTTTCACTAGTGGCTTCTCTCAAGATAGCATAAGTATTACGGTGGGTAACAAATTACTGTCGAGCAATTGATAGAAAAGCGAATAATTATGAGATTATCTAGGCATGATCATGTATATAGGCATCACGTCCGTGACAAGTAGACCGACTCCTGCCTGCTTCTACTACTATTACTCCACACATCGACCGCTATCTAGCATGCATCTAGAGTATTAAGTTCATAAAGAACAGAGTAACGCATTAAGAAAGATGACATGATGTAGAGGGATAAACTCATGCAATGTGATATAAACTCCATCTTTTTATCCTCGATGGCAACAATACAATATGTGCCTTGCTGCCCCTGCTGTCACTAGGAAAGGACACCACAAGATTGAACCCAAAGCTAAGCACTTCTCCCATTGCAATAAAGATCAATCTAGTAGGCCAAACCAAACTGATAATTCGAAGAGACTTGCAAAGATAACTTAATCACACATAAAAGAATTCAGAGGAGATTCAAATATTTCTCATAGATAAACTTGATCATAAACCCACAATTCATTGGATCTCGACAAACACACTGCAAAAAGAGTTACATCGAATAGATCTCCAAGAAGAACAAGGAGAACTTTGTATTGAGATTCAAAGAGAGAGAAGAAGCTATCTAGCTAATAACTATGGACCCGAAGGTCTGTGGTAAACTACTCACAACTCATCGGAGAAGCTATGGTGTTGATGTAGAAGCCCTCCATGATCGATTCCCCCTCCGATGGAGCGCCGGTGAAGGCTCCAAGATGGGATCTCGCGGATACAGAAAGTTACGGTGGTGGAAATAGTTTTTCATGGTCACTTCTGATGTTTTCGGCGCACATGGGTATATATAGGAGGAAGAAGTAGGTCGGTGGACGCCCGAGGGGCCCACGAGGGTGGGGGGCGCGCCCAGCCCTAAAGGGCGCGCCGGGCACCCTCGTGGCTGCCTCGCTTGTTTCTTGACTTCCACTCCAAGTCCTCTGGATCACGTTTGTTCCAAAAAGATCTCTCCCGAAGGTTTCATTCCGTTTGGACTCCGTTTGATATTCCTTTTCTTCGAAACACTAAAATAGGCAAAATAGCAGCAATTCTGGCTGGGCCTCCGGTTAGTAGGTTAGTCCCAAAATGATATAAATGTGTGAAGTAAGACATCCAAAACGGGTAATATAATAGCATGGAACAATAAAAAATTATAGATACATTGGAGACTATCAAGCATCCCCAAGGTTAATTCCTGCTCGTCCTCGAGTAGGTCAACGATAAAAACAGATTTTTTGATGTGGAATGCTACCTAGAAGAGTTCTCAATGTAATTTTCTTTAATATGTCATGAATGTTCAGATCCAAATGATTCAAAATAGAAGTTCATATTGACATAAGAAATAGTAATACTTCAAGCATACTAATCAAAGTAATCATGTCTTCTCAAAGTAACATGGCTAAAGAAAGTTATCCCTACAAAATCATATAGTCTGGCTGTTGCTCTATCTTCATCACACAAAGTATTTAATCATGCACAACCGCGATGACAAGCCAAGCAATTGTTTCATACTTTAGTAATCTCAAAATTTTTCAACTTTCACGCAATACATGAGCGTGAGCCATGGACATAACACTATATGTGGAGTAGAATGGTGGTTGTGGAGAAGACAAAAAGGAGAAGATAGTCTCACGTCAACTAGGCGTATCAACGAGCTATGGAGATGCCCATTAATAGATATCAATGTGAGTGAGTAGGGATTGCCATGCAACGGATGCACTAGAGTTATAAATGTATGAAAGCTCAATAAAAGAAACTAAGTGGGTGTGCATCCAACTCGCTTACTCACGAAGACCTAGGGCACTTTGAGGAAGCCCATCATTGGAATATACAAGCCAAGTTCTATAATGAAAAATTACCACTAGTAAATGAAAATGACAACATAGGAGACTCTCTATCATGAAGATCATGGTGCTACTTTGAAGCACAAGTGTGGTAAAAAGGATAGTAGCATTGTCCCTTCTCTCTTTTTCTCTCATTTCATTTTTTCTTTTATCTTTTTTTTTCTTTTCCCTTTTTTTCTTTTTCTTTTTTTTCTTTTTGGGCCTCTTCTTTTTTCTTTTGGCCTTTCTTTTTTTCTTTTTTTCTCTTTTTTTATAAAGTCCAAAGTCTCATCCCAACTTGTGGGGGAATCATAGTCTCCATCATCCTTTCCCACTGGGACAATGCTCTAATAGTGAAGATCATCACACTTTTATTTACTTATAACTCAAGATTACAACTCAATACTTAAACAAGATATGACTCTATATGAATGCCTCCGGTGGTGTACCGGGATATGCAATGAATCAAGAGTGACATGTATGAAAATTATGAAGGTGGCCGATGTCAACTACATGATCATGCAAAGAGCAATATGACAATGATGATGTGTGTCATAATAAACGGAATGGTGGAAAGTTGCATGGCAATATATCTCGGAATGGCTATGGAAATGCCATAATAGGTAGGTATGGTGGCTGTTTTGAGGAAGGTATATGGTGGGTGTATGGTACCAGCGAAAGTTGCGCGGCACAAGAGAGGCTAGCAATGGTGGAAGGGTGAGAGTGCGTATAATCCATGGACTCAACATTAGTCATAAAGAACTCATATACTTATTGCAAAAATATACAAGTCATCAAAAACAAAGTATGACGCACATGTTCCTAGGGGGATATATTGGTAGGAAAAGACCATCCCTCGTCCCCGACTGCCACTCATAAGGAAGACAATCAATAAATAAAATTGTGCTCCAACTTCATCACAAAGCGGTTCACCATACGTGCATGCTACGGGAATCACAAACTTCAACACAAGTATTCTTTAAATTCATAATCACCCAACTATCATGACTCTAATATCACCATCCTAATATCTCAAAACAATTATCAAGTATCAAATTGATCATAGCATCCAATTCCCTTTCTATGATAGTTTTTATTATACTCAACTTGGATGCCCATCATTCTAGGACCAATTTTATAACCATAGCAAATACCATGCTGTTCTAAGAGACTCTCAAAATAATATAAGTGAAGCACGAGAAATCAAAAATTTCTTCATAATTAAGCCACCGCCGTGCTCTAAAGGATTTAAGTGAAGTACTAGAGCAAAAACTATCTAGCTCAAAAGATATAAGTGAAGCACATAGAGTGTTCTAATAAATTCTAATCAAGTGGGCTTCTACCAAAAGGTGTGTACAGCAAGTATGATTGTGGTAAACTAAAAATCAAAGACTAATATCATACAAGACGCTCCAAGCAAAACACATATCATGTGGTGAATAAAAATATATCTCCAAGTAAAGTTACCGATAGACGAAGACGAAAGAGGGGATGCCTTCCGGGGCATCCCCAAGCTTAGGCTTTTGGTTATCCTTGAATATCTTGGGGTGCCATGGGCATCCCCAAGCTTAGGCTCTTGCCACTCCTTATTCCATAGTCCATCAAATCTTTACCCCAAACTTGAAAACTTCACAACACAAAACTCAACAGGAAATCTCATAAGCTCCATTAGTGCAAGAAAGAAAAACCACCACATAAGGTACTGTAATGAACTCATTATTTATTTATATTGATGTTAAACCTACTGTATTCCAACTTCTCTATGGTTCATACCCTTACATACTAGCCATAGATGCATCAAAATAAGGAAACAACACACGAAAAACAGAATCTGTCAAAAACAGAACAGTCTGTAGCAATCTGTAACTCTCGAATACTTCTGGAACTCTAAAAGAAACTAAAAAAATAGGAAGTCCTGGGAAATTTGTATATTGATCTACAGCAAAAAGAATCAACGCAAAAGCACGTTTCTGTGAATTACTAAAATTATTTTCGTGCGCGCAAAGTTTCTGTTTTTCAGCAGAATCAAATTAACTATCACCATAGGTTATCCTATATGTTCTACTTGGCACAAACACTAACTAAAACATGAAAACACATCAAAACAGAAGGCAGATGAAAAATTTATTACTAAACAGAAGCAAAAACAAAAAACATAAATAAAATTGGGTTGCCTCCAACTAGCGCTATTGTTTAACGCCCCAAGCTAGGCATAAAAGCGAGGATAGATCTAAGTAGTGCCATCTTTGGCACTCAATTCATAAGTAGCTCGCATGATAGATTCATAAGGTAATTTAACTTTATTTCTTGGAAAGTGCTCCATGTCTTTCCTTAATGGAAATTGGAATCTAATATTCCCTTCCTTCATATCAATTTTCGCACCAATCGTTCTAAGGAAAGGTCTACCAAGAATAATAGGACATGAAAGATTGGAATCTATATCAAGAACGATAAAATCTACGGGCACCAAATTCCTATTTGAAATAATGAGAACATCATTGATCCTTCCCATTGGATTTTTAATGGTGGAATTCGCAAGGTGCAAATTTAAAGAGCAATCATCAAGATCATGGAAACTTAGAATATCACATAAAGTTTTCAGAATTGTGGAAACACTAGCACCCAAATCACACAAAGCATAACACTCATGATCTTTAATTTTAATCTTTATAGGAGGTTCCCACTCATCATTAAGTTTTCTAGGTATAGAAACTTCCAAATTAAGTTTTTCATCATAAGATTGCATCAAGGCATCAAAAATATGTTTGGTAAAAGCTTTATTTTGACTATAAGCATGAGGAGAATTCAAAACAGATTGCAACAAGGAAATACAACCTTCTAAAGAACAATTATCATAATCAAATTCCTTGAAATCTAGGATAGTGGGTTCAATGCTATTTAAAGTATTGACCTCTCCAATCCCACTTTTACAAAATTTAGCATCAAGATCTAAGGACTCCGAATTATTGGGACACCTTTTAACTAAAGTTGACTCATCTCCAGTCCCATCATTATCAAGATACATAATGCAAAACAAAGATTTTAATAGGGGACACATCAATAACTTTTAGATCTTCATCATTATTTTCATCTAACTTTACTGGTTTGGCAGCCATCTTATTGACTAAGGTAGCTTGCTTATCAGAAATTTGGGCTATATATTTTTCAAGCCGAGTAATTTGAGATTCAAACCATAAAATTCTTTAGACATATCATCAAGCTCTTTGTTCATAAACCCCATAAAACCTTTTTGTTCTTTAAGCTCCTTTCTGAAGAAATTATTATGCTCAAATTGTAAAGTCATAAAACTTCTAACGTTTGATTCAATCTCTTCCAACCTTCTAAGATGAAGGTCGGTGTTCTTAAGCAAAGCCATATGGGCAAACAGGCACACAAGCAAACAAAAAGGCAAGCCAAATAGAGAGGGGATTGGGGAAGAGAGGGCGAATAAAACGGCAAGGGTGAAGTGGGGGAGAGGAAAACGAGAGGCAAATGGCAAATAATGTAAGTGTGAGGGAGATGAGTTTGTGAAGGGTACTTGGTATGTCTTGACTTGAGCGAAGACCTCCCCGGCAACGGCGCCAGAAATCCTTCTTGCTACGTCTTGAGCTTGCGTTGGTTTCCCTTGAAGAGGAAAGGGTGATGCAGCAATAGTAGCGTAAGTATTTCCCTCGGTTTTTGAGAACCAAGGTATCAATCCAGTAGGAGGCTCCTCAAAAGACCCACACACCTACACAAACAAACAAGAACTCGCAACCAACGCAATAAAGGGGTTGTCAATCCCTTCAAGGCCACTTGCGAAAGTGAGATCTGATAGAGATAATATGATAAGATAAAAATACTTTTGGTATTTTATAATATAGATTGGTAAAGTAAAGATGCAAATAAAAGTAGATTGAAAGCTTATATGATAAGAGATAGACCCGGGGGCCATAGGTTTCACTAGTGGCTTCTCTCAAGATAGCATAAGTATTACGGTGGGTGAACAAATTACTGTCGAGCAATTGATAGAAAAGCGAATAATTATGAGAATATCTAGGCATGATCATGTATATATGCAT
Organism: Triticum dicoccoides; assembly: GCF_002162155.2. NCBI lineage: Eukaryota > Viridiplantae > Streptophyta > Magnoliopsida > Poales > Poaceae > Triticum > Triticum dicoccoides. Next base: position 241,426,217 of record NC_041385.1, read on the forward strand.
CATGTCCGTGACAAGTAGACTGACTCCTGCCTGCATCTACTACTAGTACTCCACACATCGATCGCTATCCAGCATGCATCTAGAGTATTAAGTTCATAAAGAACAGAGTAACACATTAAGAAAGATGACATGATGTAGACGGATAAACTCATGCAATATGATATAAACCCCATCTTTTTATCCTCGATGGGAACAATACAATACGTGCCTTGCTGCCCCTGCTGTCACTGGGAAAGGACACCGCAAGATTGAACCCAAAGCTAAGCACTTCTCCCATTGCAAGAAAGATCAATCTAGTAGGCCAAACCAAACTGATAATTCGAAGAGACTTGCAAAGATAACTTAATCACACATAAAAGAATTCAGAGGAGATTCAAATATTTATCATAGATAAACTTGATCATAAACCCACAATTCATCGGATCTCGACAAACACACCGCAAAAAGAGTTACATCGAATAGATCTCCAAGAAGATCAAGGAGAACTTTGTATTGAGATTCGAAGAGAGAGAAGAAGCCATCTAGCTAATAACTATGGACCCGAAGGTCTGTGGTAAACTACTCACAACTCATCGGAGAGGCTATGGTGTTGATGTAGAAGCCCTCTGTGATCGATTCCCCCTCCGGCGGAGCGCTGACGAAGGCTCCAAGATGGGATCTTGCGGATACAGAAGGTTACAATGGTGGAAATAGTTTTTCGTGGTCGCTTCTGATGTTTTCGGGGTACATGGGTATATATAGGAGGAAGAAGTAGGTCGGTGGACGCCCGAGGGGCCCACGAGGGTGGGGGGCGCGTGATGACCCACAAGTGTAGGGGATCTATCATAGTCCTTTCGATAAGTAAGAGTATCAAACCCAACGAGGAGCAGAAGGAAATGATAAGCGATTTTCAGTAAGGTTTTCTCTACAAGCACTGAAATTGTAGGTAACAGATAGTTTTGTGATAAGATAAATTGTAACGAGTAACAAGTACATAAAGTAAATAAAGTGCAGCAAGGTGGCCCAATCCTTTTGTAGCAAATGATAAGCCTAGACAATTTCTTATAATGAGAAAAGAGCTCCCGAGGACACATGGGAATTATCGTCAAGCTAGTTTTCATCACGCTCATATGATTCGCGTTCGGTACTTTGATATTTGATATGTGGGTGGACCGGTGCTTGGGTACTACCCTTACTCTTACAAGCATCCCACTTATGATTAACCCCTATTGCAAGCATCCGCAACTACAAAAGAAGTATTAAGGTAAACCTAACCACAGCATTATACATATGTATCCAAATCAGCCCTAACGAAGCAACGCATAAACTAGGGTTTAAGCTTCTGTCACTCTAGCAACCCATCATCTACTTATTACTTCCCAATGCCTTCCTCTAGGCACAAATAATGGTGAAGTGTCATGTAGTCGATGTTCACATAACACCACTAGAGGAAAGACAACATACATCTCATCAAAATATCGAACGAATTCCAAATTCACATGACTACTAATAGCAAGACTTCACCCATGTCCTCAGGAACAAACGTAACTACTCACAAAGCATATTCATGTTCATAATCAGAGGGGTAATAATATGCATTAAGGATCTGAACACATGATCTTCCACCAAGTAAACCAATTAGCAACAACTACAAGGAGTAATCAACACTACTAGCAACCCACAGGTACCAATTTGTGGTTTTGATACAAGATTGGATACAAGAGATGAACTAGGGTTTTGAGAGGAGATGGTGCTAGTGAAGATGTTGATGGAGATTGACCCCCTCCCAATGAGAGGATCATTGGTGATGACGATGGTGATGATTTCCCCCTCCCGGAGGGAAGTATCCCCGGCAGAACAGCTCTGCCAGAGCTCTAGATTGGTTCTGCCTCATGCCGACGGAGTTTCGTCCCGTAAGCTTGCCCACGATTTTTTCCAGGGTAAAAGCCTTCATATAGAAGAAGATGGACACCGGGGGGGGGGGCACCAGGGGGCCTAGGAGACAGGGGGCACGCCCAGTAGGGGTGGGTGCGCCCCCTACCCTCCTGGCCAGGGTGTGGGCCCCCTGAGGTGTTTCTTCCGCTCAATAATTCTTATTTATTCCAAAAATAGGTTTCGTGGAGTTTCAGGATTTTTGAAGCAGTGCAGAATAGGTTTCCAATGTTTGCTCCTTTTCTAGCCAGAATTTCAGCTGCTGGCATTCCCCCTCTTCATGGTAAACCTTGTAAAATAAGAGAGAATAGCCATAAGTATTGAGATATAATGTGTAATAACAGCCCATAATGCAATAAATATTGATATAAAAGCATGATGCAAAATGGACATATCAACTCCCTCAAGCTTAGACCTCGCTTGTCCTCAAGCGGAAGCCGAAATCGAAAAATATGTCCACATGTTTAGAGTTAGAGGTGTCGATAAAAATAAAATATGGACATGAGGGCATCATGATCATTCTTATAACAGCAACATATATAGATTTTATCATATGATTTCTTGTACTCAAGTAACAATCAATTCACAATGTCAAGTATGATTCAGAAACTTCATTGGGAACTAACAAAGTATAATCTCACTCACTGAAGCAATTGCAATTTATCATAACAGCAGAAAGAGTCAAGAATAGAGCTTTTTAGCAAGTTCACATACTCAACTATCATGTAGTCTTCTACAATTGCTAACACTCACGCAATACTTGTGGTTATGGAGTTTCAACCGGACACTGAGAAAGATAGGGGCTTATTGTGTTGCCTCCCACCGTATTCACCTTTAGGTGATGTCAACAATAATAATCCATGCTAACTTACATCC
>NC_041385.1:241429269-241494803 GCF_002162155.2 Triticum dicoccoides
GTGCGTTGCAACGGCAGAAAAACAATATTGTAGGACATAGTGCAATAAACATGACCCAATAATATGTGCATGCCCTAATATTTGAACATAGGTACCCATATGTACCGTTCACTTCAAAAAAAAACGTGTTATGGCACTGCTAATAGAACGTTATAGCATTCTGAGTAATGTCTCGCTAATAGCATGCTATTGTTGCTTATCCTCCTTGTCTCGCCGACCAGTGGTCATGGTATACACTTGCAAATATAACAAATGTACCTCACTACATCTACGGTGAATCAAGGAACTTCTACAATTGACATGAGCTGATGAACAATATATGCTCACCTCAAGAAACAAAGCCAGGTCCATTTAGATGCTACCTCCAAGTTAATATGCCATAGCGTCACACCTTGTGAAAGGAACATTATGTTAAACCGTGAGCCACAAACAGTCTAGTTTATTGACATAATTAAAGTAATCAATTGTTTGATTTGTTCCAGAACGTATGCAAGGTAGCCAACCATTGCAGACCTCTCTTCCCTATAAATAATTCAAAGTAGACAGAATTTTTGGGCAAAAAGTCTAGTTTATTGACATAATTAGAGTAAATTAATTATTTACTTGATCCAGAACCTATGCAAGGTAGCCATCCGCCGCAAACTGTTCCTATAAATAATCCAAAGAAGACAAATTACCAACTTTTGGGCAAGCAAATTACCGTTGAAACGGTGCCGTTATAAATAATTCTCAAGTGGTTGCTTGTTTATTTTTGACAAATGCAACAGGCACCGCTTTTCATTAGTTAAGAGGGAAACAGACATGTTACAGAGTATATAGGCCATTGTAAAGTGACCGAAACAGAAGAGAAAAGGCAAACAATATTAGTTACAAGCTAGAAGGTTCACTGCAGACCATAAGACGACTACCCCATCCATTTCACTCCTTTCATTCCCTGCATGAAGGAAGGCTCAGAGCTCTTCCGAGATTGAGGTGAATCATTAACCCACATGCCACTGCTATCTAAAATAAAGATCAATGGAACCAATGTTTTATTGGGCTTGGCACTCATTTTAAAAATTATTAACATGCATGATAATAGCATATTTGGAATCTACACATTTTTCTGATGGATTTTCATATATGACATGTTAGATTTGGAGTTAGGATTTAAAAGGTATGAATATTTTTAAAAGTATTTGATCATTTAAAAAAAGAAAAGAAAAAGGGTTAACCCACATGCCACTGCTATCTAAAATAAAGATCAATGGAACCAATGTTTTATTGGGCTTGGCACTCATTTTAAAAATTATTAACATGCATGATAATAGCATATTTGGAATCTACACATTTTTCTGATGGATTTTCATATATGACATGTTAGATTTGGAGTTAGGATTTAAAAGGTATGAATATTTTTAAAAGTATTTGATCATTTAAAAAAAAGAAAAGAAAAAGGGTTAAAGGGAGTTCGAACCCATGATCTCCAGTGTGGTAGCCAAAGGCCCCAACCACTGCGCTACATGCATGATTTTTCTATTGGATGGGATTCCGACTTATTGACCTAAGCTGACCACGGCAAAATAAATATAAGAAACGAAACGTTTTTTTCTACTTATTACTGGTGGCATGGTGGGTAAATATTCACAATTTGGGGGGTAATTTAGATGACGGACGACAGAAACACTATTTGCTTTATTATTAGGTAGATATATATATATATATATATATATATATATATCATGATCTTTCAAACACGAAGAGCTTGCCAAAGGATAAAATGAAAAGGTAAAGGTGAGTATCACCTTGACTCAAGCATAAAATAAAACATAAAGTAAAAGTAGGCCCTTTGCAGAGGGAAGCAGAGGTTGTCATGTGCGTTTAGGGTTGGATGCACAAAATATTAATGCAAAAGAACGTCACTTTATATTGCCCCTTGTATGTGGACCTTTATTATGCAGTCCATCGCTTTTATTGCTTCCACAACAAGATCGTATAAAGCTTATCTTCTCTGCACTAATAAGTCATACATATTTAGATAGCAATTTTTATTGCCTGCAACATGATAACTTACTTGAAGGATCTTACTCAATCCATAGGTAGGTATGGTGGACTCTCATGGCAAAACTGGGTTTAAGGACATTTGGAAGCACAAGTAGTATCTCTACTTGGTGCAAGGAATTTGGCTAGCATGAGGGGGAAAGGCAAGATCAACATGTTTGGAAGGTCAATGACAATATACTTTAACTAAGATGTGAGAAAACATAAACCATTACGTTGTCTTCCTTGTCCAACGCCTACTATTTTAGCATGTCATACTTAATGAGTGCTCCCAATCGTAAAAGATGTCCAAGATAATATATTTGTATGTAAGCCTCTCTTTCCTTATTACTTCATATTAATTGCAACGATGACTAAAACTACGTTTGCCAACTCTCAACAACTTTTATGCCTCATACTTTCTATGTGTGAAGTCATCACTAACCATAAGATCAATATGAACTCTTTTATTCTCTACTTTCTCAAGATCATAGCAAGATAGCAAAGCCCTTGACTCAACACTATTCTTTATAATAGATAGCTCACGGATTTGATTACATAAAGAGATCACAAAGCAAAACTCAAAACTACTTGATATCAAAACTTCAATCTACTAGATCAAGATACTACTAAAAGGATCGAACTAAATAAAATGGTAAAGATAGGAGTGTGATGGTGATACGATACCGGGGCACCTCCCCCAAGCTTGGCAGTTGCCAAGGGGAGTGCCCATACCCATGTGATTATGTCCTCGAAGGTGGTGAAGTAGGAGTTGTTGATGATGTAGGCTTGTCGTCCATCTTCCATGGCATAGGCGCACCATCATAGAAGGATGATCGAGTCTCCGGGATCCTTAAATCTGCAGCCAAACTCATCCTCTTGAATCTATATTCATACTCACAGTTCTGGTTTTGCAGGTCATAGATCTGGGCTTGGAGGTGCTCGATTTTCTCTTGAAGCTTGAAGATGGTCTCCCCAATGACCTTGGCATCTAGCTTGTGGTTGTTGGTGAACTCCGTGATCATCATCTCGTTGGCGTTGAGGCCACGCTCCACCATCCCTTGGCACTTGAAAACTTGCTGCTCCACGACTTCGAGCTTTGTCTCCACGCTTCCGGTACGCCTTGGTCCCTCCACATCGCGGATGTGCAGCACCCCCTTACGCATCTCAATGGTTTGAGGGTGATGCAACACCTCGCGAGATAGGGGTTGATAACCCTCTCGAAAAACTTGTCCTTGGGAGCACTTGGAGACACCATGATGCTCTAGATCTGAAATAGAAACAACTTGAAACAAAAACAGAGGATATTTGTGTGATACGGTGGTCAAAACCTTTGGGAGTTTATATAATGAATTTTTACCGACCAAAATACGTAACGTGCAAGAAAACGGAGTCCGGGAGGCACACGAGGTGTCCACGAGACAGGGGGGCGCGCCTAGTAAGGGTGGGCGCACCCTCCACCCTCGTGGAGGCCTCGTGTCCCTTTCGGACTACTTATTTCTTCCTAAAATTCTTAAATATTCCAAAACTGATAAAAATTGCCATTAAAATTGTTTTGGAGTCGGTTTACTTACCGCACCACATACCTATTCCTTTTCGGAGTCTGAAACGTTCTGGAAAGTGTCCCTTATGTATTCCTCCGGGGTTACGGTTTCAATAATATTAGTTTCAACATTGATAGGATTACCTGAGATATAATGTTTAATTCTTTGACCGTTCACCACCCTTGGACTTGTGCCTTCGAAGTTGTTGATTTTTATGGCACCAGAACGATAGACCTCCTCGATAACGTAAGGACCTTCCCATTTAGAGAGAAGTTTTCCTGCAAAAAATCTTAAACGAGAGTTGAATAATAACACATAATCACCTATGTTAAACTCACGCTTTTGTATCCTTTTGTCATGCCAACATTTGACTTTTTCTTTGAATATCTTGGCATTCTCATAGGCTTGGGTTCTCCATTCATCAAATGAGCTAATATCAAACAACCTCTTCTCACCGGCAAGTTTGAAGTCATAATTGAGCTCTTTAATAGCCCAATATGCTTTATGTTCAAGTTCAAGAGGTAAATGACAAGCTTTTCCATAAACCATCTTATAAGGAGACATACCCATAGGATTTTTGTATGCAGTTCTATAGGCCCATAATGCATCATCAAGTTTTTTGGACCAATTCTTTCTAGATCTATTGACAATCTTTTGCAAAATTAATTTGAGCTCTCTATTGCTCAACTCTACTTCACCACTAGACTGCGGATGATAAGGAGATGTGATTCTATGATTAACATCATACTTAGCAAGCATCTTACGGAAAGCACCATGAATAAAATGTGAACCACCATCAGTCATAAGATATCTAGGGACTCCAAATCTCAGGAAAAATAACTTCTTTAAGCATTTTAATAGAAGTGTTATGATCAACACTACTAGTTGGAATAGCTTCTACCCACTTAGTAACGTAATCAACAGCAACTAAAATATGTGTGTAACCATTAGAGGCAGGAAAGGGTCCCTTATAATCAAAGACCCAAACATCAAACAGTTCAATAACAAGAGAATAATTCATAGGCATTTCTTGACGTCTACTAATATTACCAATTCTTTGACATTCATCACAAGATAAGACAAACTTACGAGCATCTTTGAAGAGGGTAGGCCAATAAAAACCAGATTGCAGTACCTTGTGTGCAGTTCTATCTCCAGCGTGGTGTCCTCCATAGGATTCAGAGTGACACTTGCATAGGATCTGTTCCTGTTCATGCTCAGGCACACAACGTCTAATAACACCACCTACTCCTTCTTTATAAAGGTGTGGGTCATCCCAGAAGTAATGTCTTAAATCATAAGAGAAGTTTTTCTTTTGCTGGTATGTGAAACTAGGTGGTATAAATTTAACAACAATATAATTAGCATAATCAGCATACCAAGGAGCAGTACGAGAAGCATTAACAACCGCTAATTGTTCATCAGGAAAGCTATCATCAATAGGCAGTGGGACATCAAGAGCATTCTCTAACCTAGACAAGTTGTCTGCAACGGGGTTCTCAACTCCCTTTCTATCAATAATATGCAAATCAAATTCTTGGAGCAAGAGAACCCATCTAATGAGTCTAGGCTTAGCATCTTTCTTTTCCATAAGATATTTAATAGTAGCATGATCAGTGTGAATAGTAACTTTGGAATCAACAATATAAGGTATAAACTTATCACATGCAAACACAACTGCTAAGAATTCTTTTTCAGTAGTAGCATAATTTCTCTGGGCAATATCAAGAGTCTTACTAGCATACTGGATAACATTCAATTTCTTATCAACTCTTTGCCCTAGAACAGCACCTACAGCATAATCACTAGCATCGCACATAATTTCAAAAGGTAAATTCCAATCAGGTGGCTGAACAATAGGTGCAGTGATCAAAGCTTTCTTAAGTATTTCAAATGCTTCTACACAATCATCATCAAAGACAAAAGGAATATCTTTTTGCAATAAATTAGTCAGAGGCCTAGAGATTTTAGAAAAGTCCTTAATGAACCTCCTATAAAAACCGGCATGACCAAGGAAACTTCTTATACCTTTTATGTCCTTGGGACATGGCATCTTTTCAATAGCATCAACTTTGGCTTTATCAACTTCAATACCTCTCTCGGAGATCTTGTGCCCCAAGACAATGCCTTCATTAACCATAAAGTGGCACTTTTCCCAATTCAAGACGAGACTAGTGTCTTCGCATCTCTGCAAAACTCAATCAAGGTTGCTCAAGCAATCATCAAAAGAGGATCCATAAACGGAGAAATCATCCATGAATACCTCAGAAATCTTTTCACAAAAGTCAGAGAATATAGCCATCATGCATCTTTGAAAGGTAGTAGGTGCATTACATAAACCAAAAGGCATACGTCTATAAGCAAAAGTACCGAAAGGGCAAGTAAAAGTAGTTTTAGATTGATCCTTTGCTGGCACAGGTATTTGAGAGAAACCAGAATAACCATCTAGAAAGCAGAAATGTGTGTGTTTGGATAGTCTTTCTAGCATATGATCAATAAAAGGTAAAGGGTAATGATCTTTCTTAGTAGCTTTATTTAATTTACGGAAATCAATTACCATCCTATAACCTGTAATAATTGTTTGCGGGATTAATTCATCTTTATCATTAGGAACAACGGTAATACCTCCCTTTTTAGGAACACAGTGGACAGGGCTTACCCATTCACTATCAGCAACGGAATAAATTATACCTGCCTCAAGGAGCTTTAGTATCTCCTTTCTTACCACTTCTTCATCTTAGGATTCAATCGTCATTGAGGATCTCTAACTGGTTTGGCATCATCCTCCAAATTAATTTTGTGTTGGCATAACGTGGGACTAATGCCTTTAAGATCATCCAGAGTATATCCAAAAGCAGCGCGGTGCTTCTTCAGAGTTTTCAATAATCTTTCTTCTTCTTGCTCTGAAAAGTTAGCACTAATAATAACAGGATATATTTTCTTTTCATCAAGATAAGCATACTTAAGATTATTAGATAATGGTTTGATTTCAAACACGGGATCACCCTTGGGTGGAGGGGGATCCCCAAGAATTTCAACGGGAAGGTTGTGTTTCAGCATAGGTTCCTGTTTAACGAACACTTCATCTATTTCCCTTCTTTCCTTCATAAACATATCATTTTCATGGTCTAGCAAATATTTTTCTAACGGATCAGTAGGAGGCACGACAATAGAAGCAAGACCAATAATCTCATCCTTACTAGGTGATTATCTATCATGAGGTTGTCTACAAAATTTAGTAAAATTAAAGTCATGAGACATACCTTTTAAGCCAATTGTGACAGTATCCTTTTCACAATCAATCTTAGCATTAACTGTATTCAAGAAGGGTCTACCAAAAATAATGGAACAAAAATCATCTTGTGGGGAACCAAGAACAAGAAAATCCGCAGGATATTTAACCTTCCCACACAAGACTTCACATCTCTAACTATCCCAACTGGTTTAATGGTATCCCTATTAGCAAGCTTAATAGTAACATTGATGTCTTCTAATTCAACGGGTGCAATATTGTGCATAATTTCTTTATATAAGTCATAGGGTATTGCACTAGCACTAGCACCCATATCACATAAGCCATGATAACAATGATCACCTATTTTAATAGAAATAACAGGCATGCCTACCACAGGTCTATGTATCTTAGTATCTGGTCTAGCAATATTAGCAGTCTCACCACAGAAATAAATAACATGCCCATCTAAATCATCATCCAAGAGATCTTTAACCATAGCAATACTAGGTTCAAATTTGATTTGCTCAGGAGGTGTATAAGTCCTAGTATTACTTTTACGAACAACAATCGAAGTTTTAGCATGATCCTTTATCCTAACAGGAAAAGGAGGTTTCTCAACATAAGTAGTAGGAACAATAGGATCACTATAGGTGACAGTCTTTTCTTCAACTGTAATAGGTGTGATTACTTTTACTTCAACGGGAGGATTATATTTAAACCACTTTTCTTTAGGGAGATCAACGTGAGTAGCAAAAGATTCACAAAAAGAAGCTACTATCTCAGAGTCAAGTCCATACTTAGTGCTAAATCCACGAAAAGCATCGGTATCCATAAAAGATTTAACACAATCGAACTTAGGTGTCATACCTGACTCCTTACCATCGTCGGAACCCCAATCTTCAGAGTTGCATTTAATTCTTTCCAATAAGTCCCATTTGAAATCAATAGTCTTCAGCATATAAGAACCAACACAGAAAGTATCGAGCAGGTTGCGATCATTGAGAGAAAGCCGAGCATAAAATTTTTGAATAATCATTTCTCTGGAGAGCTCATGATTGGGGCATGAATATAACATTGAATTAAGCCTCCCCCAAGCTTGAGCGACACTTTCTCCTTCGTGAAGCCAGAAATTATATATATAATTATGATCACGATGAACAAGATGCATAGGGTAGAACTTCTGGTGAAATTCCAACTTCAATCATTTATAATTCCAAGATCTCGTATCATCACATAGCCTATACCATGTCAATGCATCTCCCTTCAAAGATAAAGGGAAGACCTTCCTTTTGACAACATCATCGGGAATACTTGCAAGCTTAAATAATCCACAAACTTCATCCACAAAGATAAGGTGTTAATCGGGATGCAATGTTCCATCTCCTACAAATGGATTAGCTAGCAGTTTCTCTATCATACCCGAAGGAATCTCAAAGTAAATATTTTCAAGAAGTTCAATAGGTTGAGGAGCAACTCTTTGCTCTTCTGGTCGGGGTGAAGATACCCAAACAAGCCCCTCAAAGGATTAGTTTCCATAGTGACAAGTAATAGAAAATTTCAGCACACTATATAAATGTTTCCTTACCAAGTTCCACTCACCAAAAGTGCTACACTCCCTGACAACAGTGCTAGAAAGGAGTCTTGATGACCCACAAGTGTAGGGGATCTATCGTAGTCCTTTTGATAAGTAAGAGTGTCGAACCCAACGAGAAGCAGAAGTAAATGATAAGTGGTTTTCAGTAAGGTTTTCTCTGCAAGCACTGAAATTGTAGGTAACAGATAGTTTTATGATAAGATAAATTGTAAGGAGTAACAAGTAAATAAAGTAAATAAAGTGTAGCAAGGTGGCCCAATCCTTTTGTAGCAAAGGATAAGCCTGGACAATTTCTTATAATGAGAAAAGAGCTCCCGAGGACACATGGGAATTATCGTCAAGCTAGTTTTCATCACGCTCATATGATTCGCGTTCGGTACTTTGATATTTGATATGTGGGTGGACCGGTGCTTGGGTACTGCCCTTACTTGGACAAGGATCCCACTTATGATTAACCCCTATTGCAAGCGTCCGCAACTACAAAAGAAGTAGTAAGGTAAACCTAACCACAACATTAAACATATGGATCCAAATCAGCCCCTGACGAAGCAACGCATAAACTAGGGTTTAAGCTTCTGTCACTCTAGCAACCCATCGTCTGCTTATTACTTCCCAATGCCTTCCTCTAGGCCCAAATAATGGTGAAGTGTCATGTAGTCGATGTTTACATAACACCACTAGAGGAAAGACAACATACATCTCATCAAAATATCAAACAAATACCAAATTCACATGACTACTAATAGCAAGACTTCACCCATGTCCTCAGGAACAAACGTAACTACTCACAAAGCATATTCATGTTCATAATCAGAGGGGTAATAATATGCATTAAGGATCTGAACATATGATCTTCCACCAAGTAAACCAATTAGCATCAACTACAAGGAGTAATCAACACTACTAGCAACCCACATGTACCAATTTGTGGTTTTGATACAACATTGGATACAAGAGATGAACTAGAGTTTTGAGAGGAGATGGTGCTGGTGAAGATGTTGATGGATATTAACCCCCTCCAGATGAGAGGATCGTTGGTGATGATGATGGTGATGATTTCCCTCTCCCGGAGGGAAGTGTCCCTGGCAGAACAGCTCTGCCGGAGCTCTAGATTGGTTCCGCCAAGGTTCCGCCTCGGCGCGGCGGAGTTTCGTCCCCTAAGCTTGCCCACGATTTTTTCTAGGGTAAAAGTCTTCATATAGCAGTAGATGGACACCGGGGGCCACCAGGGGGCCCAGGTTACAAGGGGGCATGCCCAGTAGGGGTGGGCGCGCCTCCCACCCTCCTGGCCAGGGTGTGGGCCCCCTAAGGTGTTTCTTCCGCTCAATAATTCTTATTTATTCCAAAAATAGGTCTCGTGGAGTTTCAGGATTTTTGGAGCAGTGCAGAATAGGTTTCCAATGTTTGCTCCTTTTCCAGCCAGAATTCCAGCTGCCGGCATTCCCCCCTCTTCATGGTAAACCTTGTAAAATAAGAGAGAATAGCCATAAGTATTAAGATATAATGCGTAATAACAGCCCATAATGCAATAAATATTGATATAAAAGCATGATGCAAAATGGACGTATCAGCGCGCCCAGCCCTGGGGGGCACGCCGGGCACCCTCGTGGCTGCCTCGCTTGTTTCTTGACTTCCACTCCAAGTCCTTTGGATCACGTTTGTTCCAAAAAGATCGCTCCCGAAGGTTTCATTCCGTTTGGACTCCGTTTGATATTCCTTTTCTTCTAAACACTGTAATAGGCAAAAAAATAGCAATTCGGGCTGGGCCTCCGGTTAGTAGGTTAGTCCCAAAAATGATTCCCATAAACATCCAAAATGGGTAATATAATAGCATGGAACAATAAAAAATTGTAGATATGTTGTAGACGTCTCAAGGATCTAAGTCACATTACTTGTTTCAAGTGCAGGAAGAATGGACATTACGCCACGGAGTGTTCTGAAGCAAAGAATGGAAATGGCAATGGAAGCTCTGGGAAGAAGCCCAACCCTTTCAACAGGGGACAAGTGAACCACAATAACGTGGAGGAGGTTGAAGCGCAACCAGATGCAGTAATAGGTAAGTTTTTGGTTAAGTCATTTACTACAATCATTCTTTTTGATACTGGTGCATCGCATTCATACATATCAAGGGGATTTGTGGATAAGTATAAGTTGCCCACCAAAGTTCTTAGAACACCTATGTTAGTAAGCTCGTCGAGAGCAGAGCACATGGCAAGTCAAGGATGTTTTCAGATGCCATTGACCATAGGTAGGCATGTTTTCCCCTCAGACCTGATAATTTTGGAGTTGCAAGGTTTGGATGTGATTTTGGGTATGGATTGGTTATCGATGTATGGAGGAAACATCGATTACGCCAGTAAGTCGATTAAGTATGTATCCCGGCATGTGCCGAAGATGACTCAAGTGAATTCCTTATCAGGAGTTGTACAGGAGGAAGTACCAGTGGTGAAGGATTTCCCTGATATATTTCCAGGAGAGTTGCCAGGCATGCCATCGGATAGAGACATTGAGTTTTTGATTGAGCTTTTGCCAGGCACGGGGTGATACATCTCCAACGTATCTATAATTTTTGATTGTTCCATGCTATTATATTACCCATTTTGGATGTTTCTGGGCTTTATTTTACACATTTATATCATTTTCAGGACTAACCTACTAACCGGAGGCCCAACCCGAATTGTTGTTTTTTTGCCTATTACAGTGTTTAGAAGAAAAGGAATATCAAACGGAGTCCAAATGGAATGAAACCTTCGGGAGCATGATTTTTGGAACGAACGTGATCCAGAGGACTTGGAGTGCAAGTCAAGAAGCGATCGAGGCGGCCAGGAGATAGGAGGGCGCGCCCACCCCCTCTGGGCGCGCCCCCTGCCTCGTGGGCCCCTCGGGCGGCCACCGACATACTTCTTCCTCCTATATATACCTACGTACCCCGAAAACATCCAGGGAGCCAACAAAAAACAATTTCCACCATCGTAACCTTCTGTATCCGCGAGATCCCATCTTGGAGCCTTCGCCGGTGCTCCGTCGGAGGGGGAATCGACCACGGAGGGCTTCTACATCAACACCATAACCCCTCCTATGAGTTGTGAGTAGTTTACCACAGACCTTCGGGTCCATAGTTATTAGCTAGATGGCTTCTTCTCTCTTTTTGGATCTCTGTCGGTGTCAAAACCGGCGGATCTCGGGTAGGGGGTCCCAAACTGTGCGTCTAGGCGGATGGTAACAGGAGACAAGGGACACGATGTTTTTACCCAGGTTCGGGCCCTCTCGATGGAGGTAAAACCCTACTCCTGCTTGATTGATATTGATGATATGGGTAGTACAAGAGTGGATCTACCACGAGATCAAGGAGGCTAAACCCTAGAAGCTAGCCTATGGTATGATTGTTGTAATGGTTGTTCGTCCTACGGACTAAAACCCTCCAGTTTATATAGACACCGGGGAGGGCCAGGGTTACACAGAGTCGGTTACAATGGTAGGAGATCTACATATCCATATTGCCAAGCTTGCCTTCCACGCCAAGGAAAGTCCCATCCGGACACGGGACGAAGTCTTCAATCTTGTATCTTCATAGTCTTGGAGTCCGGCTGACGATGATAGTCCGGCTGTCCGGACACCCCCTAGTCCAGGACTCCCTCAGTAGCCCCTGAACCAGGCTTCAATGACGATGAGTCCGGCGCGCATAATGTTCGGCATTGCAAGGCGGGTTCCTCCTTCGAATAATTCATAGAAGATTGTGAACACCAGGATAGTGTCCGGCTCTGCAAAATAAATTCCACACTCCCCATAGAGAGAATAATATGTACACAAGTTCAATCGGCTGACGTGTTTTGTGGCATGACGTCACACCACTACCAAGCCTTTACTTGAATCATTTTTTACTATACCACCTCAGCGCGTTTAGCGAAGCGGTTTCCTTGGCACGTCTTGTCGAAGCAGAGATCGTGTTCCCCTTATTCCGGGATTCTCATCAATACGGACGTGGGTAACCCAACCGCGCCATTGATGGTGGCGCTTGGGAGATAAGCGAGTTTTACCAGGCCGGTGGGGACGCATAGTTTTCATCCGCCCATATATAAGGGGATAAGGATCCACCTTTTCACCTACGCCTTCTTCCTCCTTTGCTTATCCATCTCCGCGCACTCGAGCTCCAGCGCCCAAGTTCACGCATCTCGCCTCGACCTTCTCCGACCATGTCCGGAGAGGGAGGCAAATGATTGGCCTCCTCCGTTACGGAGGAGCACATCGCAAAACTGCGCAGCGCCGGATATCTTTCCGGCGACATCGCGCACCGGCTGCCCGACAAGGGGCAGCTCATCCCCACCCCCAGGCCCCATGAGAGGGTCGTATTCCTTCCCCACTTCCTCCGCGGACTGGGCTTTCCACTTCACCCCTTTGTCCGGGGGCTCATGTTCTACTACGGCCTGGATTTCCACGATCTGGTGCCGAACTTCATTCTCAACATCTCAGCGTTTATCGTCGTGTGCGAGGCCTTCCTCTGCATCCAGCCCCACTTCGACTTGTGGCTCAAGACCTTCAATGTCAAGCCGAAAGTGGTGAAGGGGACTCAAGCGGAGTGCGGAGGCGCCATGTTGGGCAAGATGCCCAACGTCATCTGGCTCGAAGGGGCCTTCGTGGAGTCCATCAAGGGGTGGCAATCGGGGTGGTTCTACATCACCGAGCCGCGCGACCCTAAGTGGGCGGCGGCCCCCGAGTTCAGATCTGGTATCCCTATGCAGCTCACCTCCTGGAAAGAGAAGGGCTTGCTATGGGGTAATTCGGAGGTGCTGATAGGACTCCAAGCCTGTATCCAGAAGCTGGTGAGCAAGAAGCTCAGGCTTGTCAATGTGGTCCAAGTCATGCTCATCCACCGGATTCTCCTGTGCCAAGAACGGGCATTTAAATTGTGGGAGTTCAATCCGGCACAGCACCAGGCATTGAGCGGGCTCTTCGACACGACGTACGAAGGCGCCTGGAGGGTGCTGTTCAAGGGCGCCGAAGCTCCCGCATCCGCCACTGAAGATCGCGGATTTTGCTCGCAGCGTCCAGCTGACGAGGTAAGTGATTCTACCCCTTTACGGGACACTTGTTTTTAATAATTTGTCCCTACGCGGGTTTCAATCTCCCTTTTCCTTTGACAGGACTGGATGAAGAAGGCCGAGCAGATCATATGTCCGGCTCCCATGCCAGAAAACCCAGTAGACGCCCGTCTAGCGGGGCTGCTGGCTCCGGCACCGCATGTGGTGCCGGAGAAGAAGGCCAAGAAGGTGGCCCCGGGTACTCGAAAGAGTTCCCGTTTTCAGGTGTACAACGACTCTGAGGCGGACTCCTCCCCCGAAGGTGAGGAGGAGGAAGAAGACTCTCTCCCAGAGGAAGGAGAGAGGAAAAGGAAGGCTTCCCCAACAGGGGAGGCCGAAGGGTCCAAGAGGGGAAGCACTATTCCCCCGGACAGCTCCGCCAACGCCAACGTTGGCGACGAAGAGTGGCCCTCAAGGGCCAGGCCTCCGGCAAGATCGTAAGTATCCGGATTCCTGAATGATTTATAATTTCTCTTTTGTGTCACATAGTGTCCTTCTAATGCCACACACTGCGTGCAGTCCGGTCGATGATGATCTCCCCGCTTCATCGAGCGGGTCGTTGGCTCCGTCGGATGTAGATTCCATCCCGACTGCCTCCACCCCTCGCGACGCTGAGGACGCCGAGGCGGGATCCCGAGAAGGGACCCATCAGGAGGAGGCTCCGGAGGCGCCACAAGGCAGCCTCCCGGACTTTGCGCTGGACTCTACGCCGGAACCCATAGTGGTTCCGGATTCCGGCAGGCAGCCCCTTCGCAAGAAGGGCAAGACCGTGACGCCGGCGGCTTCCGTCCAACCGGAGGCGCCGGACAACTTGTTGGAGGCGCTCAAAGGCGCTTCCATCGAGGAAGAACACCACACTATTATGAGTGCGGTGATTCAGAAGGTTCAGCTCGCCAAGAGCGGGCTGACCGAAGCCTGCAGTAGTCTTGGAGTCCGGCGGACGATGATAGTCCGGCTGTCCGGACACCCCCTAGTCCAGGACTCCCTCCGTAGCCCCTGAACCGGGCTTCAATGACGATAAGTCCGGCGCGCATAATGTTCGGCATTGCAAGGCGGGTTCCTCCCTTGAATAATCCAGAGAAGATCATGAACACCAGGATAGTGTCCGGCTCTGCAAAATAAATTCCACATTCCACCGTAGAGAGAATAAAATGTACACCAGTCCAATCTGCTGACGTATTATGCGGCGTGACATCACACCGCTACCAAGCCTCTGTTTGAATCGTTTTTTACTATACCGCCTCAGCACGTTTAGCGAAGCGGTTTCCTTGGCACGTCTTGTCGAAGCAGAGATCGTGTTCCCCTTATTCCGGGATTCTCATCAATACGGACGTGGGTAACCCAACCGCGCCATTGATGGTGGCGGTTGGGAGATAAGCGAGTTTTACCAGGCCGGTGGGGGACGCATAGTTTTTGTCCGCCTATATATAAGGGATAAGGATTTACCTTCTCACCTACGCCTTCTTCCTCCTTTGCTTACCCATCTCCGCATACTCAAGCTCCAACGCCCAAGCTCGCGCATCCCGCCCCGACCTTCTCCGAATATGTCCGGAGCGGGTTGCAAATGGTTGGACTCCACCGTTAAGGAGGAGCACATCACCAAGCTGCGCAGCACCGGATAGCTCTCCAGCGATATCGCGCATCGGCTGCCCGACGAGGGGCAGCTCATCCCTACCCCTGGGCCCCATGAGAGGGTCGTCTTCCTTCCCCACTTCCTCCGCGGACTGGGCTTCCCACTCCACCCATTCGTCCGGGGGCTCATGTTTTACTACGGCCTGGATTTCCACGATCTGGCGCCGAACTACATCCTCAACATCTCGGTGTTTATCGTCGTGTGCGAGGCCTTCCTCTGCATCCGGCCCCACTTCGGCCTATGGCTCAAGACCTTCAACGTCAAGCCGAAGGTTGTGAAGGGCACGCAAGCGGAATGTGGAGGCGCCATGTTGGGTAAGTTACCCAACGTCCTTTGGCTCGAAGGGGCCTTCGTGGACTCCGTCAAGGGGTGGCAATCGGGGTGGTTCTACATCACCGAGCCGCGCGAGCCCACATGGGCGGCGGCCCCCCGAGTTTAGATCTGGCATCCCCACGCAGCTCACCTCCTGGAAAGAGAAGGGCTTGCTGTGGGGCAATCCGAAGGAGCTGACGGGACTCCGAGCCTGCATCCAGAAGCTGGTGAGCAATAAGCTCAGGCTCGTCGACGTGGTCCAAGTTATGCTCATCCGCCGGATCCTCCCATGGCAAGAACGGGCATTCAATCTGTGGGAGTTCAATCCGGAACAGCACCAGGAGCTAAGCGGGCTCTTCGATACGACATACGAAGGCGCCTGGAGGGTGCTGTTTAAGGGCGCCGAAGCCCCCGCATCCGCGACGGAAGATCGCGGATTTCGCTCGCAGCATCCGGCTGACGAGGTAAGTGATTCAACCCCTTTACGGGACACTTGTGGTAATCAAATAGATTCTAAGAGGGTTTCAATTTCTCTCTTTTCCTTTGACAGGAATGGACGGAGAAGGCCGAGCAGCTCATCAGCCCGGCTCCCCTGCCAGAAGACCCAGTGAACGCCCGTCTAGCAGGGCTGCTGGTTCCGGCACCGCACATGGTGCCGGAGAAGAAGGCCAAGAAGGTGGCCGTGGGGACTCGAAAGAGTTCCCGTAATCAGGCGTCCGAAGACGAGGCGGACTCCTCCCCCGAAGACGAAGAGGAGGAAGAGGACTCTCTCACGGAGGAGGGAGAGAAGAAGAGGAAGGCTTCCCCAATAGGGGAGGCCGAAGGGTCCAAGAGGGGGAGAACTATTCCCCCGGACAGTTTCGCCAACACCATCGTTGGCGAGGAGGAGTGGCCTTCAAGGGCCAGGCGTCCGGCAAGATCATAAGTATCCGGATCCCTGATATGCAATTTCTTTCATGTCGCGTAGTGTCCTTCTAATGCCGCATTCTGTCCGTAGTCCGGCCGATGATGATCTCCCCGCTTCATCAAGCGGGTCGTTGGCCCCGTCGGATGTGGATTCACTTCCGACTGCCTCTACCCCCCGCGCCGACGAAGACGCCGAGGTGGGATCCCAGAGAGGGACCCATCAGGAGGAGGCTCCGGAGGCGCCGTCAGGCAGCCTCCCGGACTTTGCGCCGGACTCTACATCGGAACCCGCAGTGGTTCCAGAGTCCGGCAGGCGGCCCCTTCGAAAGAAGGGCAAGACCGTGACACCGGCGGCCTCCGTCCAACCGGAGGCACCGGATAACTTGTTGGAGGCGCTTAAAGGCGCTTCCATCGAGGAAGAACACCGCACTATCATGAGTGCGGTGATTCAGAAGGTTCAGCTCGCCAAGAGCGGGCTGACCGAAGCCTGCAGCAGCCTTCTAACAGGCTTTGAGGTAAGAAGTTAAAATTATGTAATGTAATACCGCATAGACAGTAGCCCCTGATGCTCAGTTCGGTGTTCGGAAAGAAAAGCCGGACTGAGGATCTAACAAGATATACGCAGGGTTGTTTAAAATATGTCAATATGGGTTTGCAGGCTGCACTGCTGACCTCTGCCGCATTGACTGCGGAGGTCAGTGTGCTGAAGCAGGATCTCGAGCGGTCCGAGCAAGAGCTCGGCCATGCCAAGAAGCAGCTCGAGGACAAAGAAGGCGAGTAACACCACTTTGAATAGTTACCTTACAGAAAAGGATTTTGGTTGCAATAAAATTAACAAGGATAATATGGGTATTGCAGGGGCCACGAACGAGGTGGTAGCCCTGAAGGAGGCTGTGTCCACAGCCGAACGCAGTGCGGCCGCGGAGTGGGCAGAGCGAGAAAAGCAGGAGGCACGGGTGGCGGAAGTACGGCAAGAGCTCCAGGCTCTCATGGAGAAGCATGAGAGTTTGGAGCGTGACTCCAAGACTCGAGAGTCCGAGCTTGCCTCGGCTCTCAAAAGTGCCAAGTCTGCCAAGGCCGAGGCCCGTAAGGCCCTTCAGGAGGTTGAAGATGTAAAGAAGATAGCGGCGGGTGAGGCATTTTTCATGCAAAGCAGGCATGTTAATGTAAACTACCTGACACTTACCCGCATTCGGAGCTCTCCAGGGGCGTTTGCAGATCTGCCGCGTAGTGCGTCCGATGCCGCCGCATTCTATCGTGGCAAGGAGGGGAGCTCGACAGAGAAGGTCTTCTGGTCTCAGTACGCTGAGGCCGGCCATCCGGTGCCCCCAAGCGACCAGCTGAAGCAGCTAGTCGAACTCCACAAGGTAGCTGAGGAGACCATGAAGGGCCTTATAGTCCGGCTGTGGCCTGGACAGGCCATGCCTGGGAGCTACTTCGGCCTCGTGCAGCGGCTGGTGGATGCGTGCCCCTGGGTGGAGGTCATCAAGCGCTCCGCCTGCATTGAAGGTGCTCGTTGAGCCCTTGCCCGCACAAAGGTGCATTGGGGCAGGTTGGATGCGGAGAAGCTTCTCACGGACCCACCGCCACCGGGCAAGGAGTATCGCACGCCCGAGATGTATTATAAAACTGTCCTGAAGGGAGCCCGCGATATTGCGGATGAGTGCCCCAGAAATGTAATCCTTGAGTAAACTCGCTATGTATTATCCTGTGCGCTGAAAACTTCGTTCATATGCGCCTTGGGCAACGCTTGTTTTAATTTAAAATATTACCTTCTGTGCGGCCGTTTATAAAATCTGAGAGATGGCAAGTCGTTGGCTTCAGCCCCCGAGCCACGAGTGCTGGGGTGTTCGGGATAAACTTGAGCACTCTTGTTCCCATTTTTGGGTCCATCTAGGGAGGCGCTCAACACAACGAACAAGGCGACCGGACTTATAATGCTTGAACACTCTCACTTAGCCATAGAATTGTATAATTTTAAATTTCGGCGAAGCCCCTGGTATTCGGAAGGCCGAATCCGGGGCGCTATCCACGCCTTCGTCGGACATTATCCGGAACTTCGCTCGAAGCGGCGTGAGTCTTTAAGGACCCAAAAAAACCTCTCGAACAGCGACCAGTCTCTCGCCTTATCATGCCGGTCAGTTTTAGCTTTCTCCACTGAGGCGCTCGCCCAGCTCAACCGGGGCGCAATCGCAGTGGTTCTCCCAGTGCCACCTTAGCCGACAGAATGGAACGTAAGGCACCAAAACGTGGGAGCCGGGCAAACCCAACTATTGACCCAAGACATGATTCGGAGCCTATTCATATAATGCTATAAGTTCGGGGTGCCGCACTTATGAAAGTGTTCGGACTTATCACACCATAGTGTGGGGGACATAAGCCCCTGGTGTATTAGGCCGTACCAAAGTATACGGGTGCAAGATGTCATGTAATGAACATATATATATAAAAGGTAATGTAATTGCAGTCAAAAAGGTGCTGCATTATTTATTAAAGAAAGTCTGCTATGAGTGCGGACTGATACAAATGGTGCGGTAAGCAAGGGATTTGGACTAATTAAACATGTCCCCCTCCAGGGGTGAGCTGCGGACTTGGTGTATATAATCGAATTTAATGCTCGTAATTGAGACCACCTGAGTGTTCGTCGCAGCCTTCTTTTTTCCCTGGTTGTTGCATCATGAGTTCGGCAGGTTCACCGCCGGACAGGGCCTCTGGTTGACGGAGTCCTGTGTACACAAAGAAGGAAAATAATAAAAAAAGAGGGGGGCACACTTGTGAGCCCCTGGTGTGGTCGAACCGCACTCTGGGTCCATTGCGATCGTGCCCCTTCCCCTGCGCCCATGGTATCTCCAAAGCGTAATGATGGTGTTATTCTTGCGATCATGCGCGGGCGGGGGTTGGGGCCGCATTGCTACGCGTGCTCCGATTGTGCCAGGTGGTCTTGGTTGGTATTGCTTCGGGCGCGTTTTGCTGTATCCGGCCATTTAACGGCCGGACTCGAGAATTGCCTTAAAAGGCTGCTCTGTACTTCTGCCGCGAGAGCCACTGTATGTTCCTCTGTACGGAGGGAGCGTTTCGTATTCCCGTTGACCGTGATGACTCCCCGAGGGCCTGCCATCTTGAGCTTGAGGTATGCATAATCCGGCACCGCGTTGAATTTTGCAAACGCGGTTCGTCCGAGCAAAGCGTGATAGCCGCTATGAAACAGGACTATGTCGAAGATTAACTCCTCGCTCCGGAAATTGTCCGGGGATCCGAAGACCACTTCCAGTGTGACCGAGCCTGTACAGTTGGCTTCCACACCTGGTATGACACCTTTAAAGGTTGTCTTTGTAGGTTTAATCCTTGAGGGGTCTATGCCCATTTTGCGCACTGTATCCTGATAAAGCAGGTTCAGGCTGCTACCGCCGTCCATCAGGACTCTCGTGAGGTGAAATCCATCGACGATTGGGTCTAAAACCAATGCGGCGAATCCGCCATGGCATATGCTGGTTGGATGGTCTCTTCGATCGAAAGTGATCGGACAAGAGGACCATGGATTGAACTTCGGGGCGACTGGCTCCATCGCATAGACGTCCCTTAGTGCGCGCTTCCTCTCCCTCTTGGGTATATGGGTCGCGTAAATCATGTTCACCATCCGCACTTGTGGGGGAAAACCCTTCTGTCCTCTATTGTTCGGCGGTCGGGTCTCCTCCTCGTCGTCGCTGTTTAGCCCCTTGTCATTGTTTTCGGCAATTAACTTACCTGCCTGCTTGAACACCCAGCAATCTCTATTAGTGTGATTAGCTGGCTTTTCAGGGGTTCCATGTATCTGGCATAAGCGGTCGAGTATTCTGTCCAAATTGGACGGACCCGGAGTGGTTCTTTTGAATGGCTTCTTCCGTTGACCGGGTTTAGAGCCTCGGAATCTGGCGTTGACTGCCGTATCCTCCTTATCGTCACCGTTAATGCGGCGTTTGTTTTTGTTTCAACGTGACCTGCGGTTGTTGTCCTTAGTATCCGGACTGCCAGAATTTTTACGGAGATTGTTGCTGCGAGCTAGCCAGCTATCCTCTCCCGCGCAAAAGCGGGTCATTAATGATGTGAGTGCTGCCATGGATTTTGTCTTTTCCTGTCCCAGGTGCCGGGCTAGCCATTAATCGCGGATGTTATGTTTGAAGGCTGCAAGGGCCTCTGCATCCGGGCAGTTAACGATTTGGTTTTTCTTTGTTAAGAACCGTGTCCAGAATTGTCTGGCCGATTCGTCTGGCTGTTGAATGATGTGGCTTAGGTCATCGGCGTCTGGTGGTCGCACATACGTGCCCTGGAAGTTATCGAGGAATGCGGCTTCCAGGTCTTCCCAACACCCAATTGACTCTACGGGCAAGCTGTTGAGCCAGTGCCGAGCTGGTCCTTTAAGCTAGAGTGGGAGATACTTGATGGCATTGGGATCATCGCCGCGGGCCATATGGATGTGGAGAAGGTAATCTTCGATCCAAACCGCGGGGTCTGTTGTGTCATCGTAGGATTTGATGTTTACGGGTTTAAACCCTTCAAGGATTTGATGATCCATTACTTCGTTAGTGAAGCATAGCGGGTGTGCGGCGCCTCTGTATTGAGCAATATCACGACGCAGCTCGAGAGAGCGTTGTCTGCTGTGTTCGGCCCGGCCGGGGTTATTGTATCCGGCGCGACGGTATTCGTCATGGGTCGTGGGGCGCCCACGTGATCCGTAGATGGATCTGGATTGCCTTGCTTTGTCCTCCAATATATCTCGCAAGTCTGGCGCGTTCCCTCTTGGCTTCGCACATTTGGAGCGATGCCGGGGTACGGTCTTGGTTGGGGGCCTGGATGCCTCTTTGTCACGACCACGGGGTGGTCGGTCAGCCGTGTCGTGCGCTGGTGATGGAGGTATGTATGCTTCCTCCTCTAATCGGGGGAGCAGCTTGCGTCTTGGGTAGCTTTTGGAGGGGCGTTCGAGTTTATACTCTTCGGCCGCGAGGACCTCGGTCCATCAATCAGCCAGCAGGTCCTGATCAGCTTGAAGCTGCTGCTGCTTTTTCTTTAGGCTGTTTGCCGTGGCGATAAGCCTGCATTTAAAACGCTCTTATTCGACGGGATCCTCGGGCACGACGAATTCGTCGTCGTTGAGGCTTGCCTCGTCTTCGGAGGGAGGCATATAGTTATAATCCTCAACCTCTTCGTCTGCCACCCTCTCTTGAGGGCTTGCTTCTCCATCCTCCTGCGCTGAGTCTTGCTGGAGGGGGTTATCTTCGGCACTTTCTGGGGTATTATTATCTCCTGTGCCGGAATCTCCATTCTTGCTGTGGCGGGGTTTAGAGCGGCGCCGCTGACGCCGGCGCTTGGGCTGTTTCTTTAAAGAATCTGCCTCCGCTGTTTCTTCGCCGTCCACGTCTTTTGGGGTGTCCACCATGTATATGTCATATGACGAGGTGGTCTTCCAGTGCCCTGTAGGCGCTGGTTCCTGTTTCGTCTCCGGCGTCGTCATCCATAGCGTCGATGTCTTCGGAGTCGAAGTCTAGCATGTCGGTTAGATCGTCGACAGTGGCTACAAAGTGGGTGGTGGGTGGGCTCTGAATTTCTTCGTCGTTCGTACCCCAACCATCCTGGCCATAGTCCGGCCAGGACTCTCCCGATAACGAGAGGTGCTTTAGCGAATTTAAGATGTCGCCAAAGGGTGAGTGTTGGAAGATGTCCGCGGCGGTGAATTCCATAACCGGCGCCCAATCCGATTCGATTGGTAGGGGCGTGGGAGGTCCGGAGTCCGGCAAGGAGTCCGGCACCTCGGAATCACGAGTTTCGTGAGGGACAAGATTAGCGTTCGGCTCCATCGCCGTGGAAGTTGAAGCCCCCGAGGCGATGTCCATCCACCGATCCTCGATCTGGGCGATGGGCTCCAGACCAAAGGCCGAAGCGGATTCGTGTGCGGCCACCAAGGCACTGTTCGGCGGCAGAGCTAGATCATGCCCATCGTAACAGTGCGGCGCGCTTGGCTGTGGCTCGAGCCCGTCGAAGATCAAGTCTCCGCGGACGTCGGCCGTGAAGTTTAGACTTCCGAATCTGACCTGACGGCCAGGGACGTAGCTTTCGATCTGCTCCAGATGGCCAAGCGAATTAGCCCGCAGTGTGAAGCCGCCGAATACGAAGATCTGTCCGGGGAGAAAAGTCTCACCCTGGACAGCGTTGTTGGTTGAAGATGCCATCGAGCCTATCGGTGACGACACAGAGGAACTCTCAATGAAAGCACCAATGTCGGTGTCAAAACCGGCGGATCTCGGGTAGGGGGTCCCGAACTGTGCGTCTAGGCGGATGGTAACAGGAGACGAGGGACACGATGTTTTACCCAGGTTCGGGCCCTCTTGATGGAGGTAAAACCCTACGTCCTGCTTGATTAATATTGATGATATGGGTAGTACAAGAGTGGATCTACCACGAGATCAAGGAGGCTAAACCCTAAGGCTAGCCTATGGTATGATTGTTGTAATGTATGTTGTGTCCTACGGACTAAAGCCCTCCGGTTTATATAGACACCGGAGGAGGCTAGGGTTACACAGAGTCGGTTACAATGGTAGGAGATCTACATATCCGTATTGCCAAGCTTGCCTTCCACGCCAAGGAAAGTCCCATCCGGACACGGGACAGAGTCTTCAATCTTGTATCTTCGTAGTCTTGGAGTCCGGCGGACGATGATAGTCCGGCTGTCCGGACACCCCCTAGTCCAGGACTCCCTCAGGTGGGCTGCGAAATGCTGTAATAAACAGATTTAATGCTTGTAATGGAGACCACCTGAGTGTTCGTCGTAGCCCTTTGTTCCTCCCTGGCTGTTGCATCGTGAGTTCGGCCGATCTACTGCCGGACAGGACCTTTTGTAAACGGAGTCCTGTGTATAAAAAGAAGAAAATAAAAATAAAAAGAGCGACACACTTGGGAGCCCCTGGTGTGGTCGAGCCGCACTCTGGGTCTGTTGTGGTCGTGCCCCTCCCCCTATGCCCATGGTATCTTCTGAGCGTAATGATGTACGCGGAGGGCTGGTCTTGCAATCATGCAACGTCTGGGGTTGGGGCCGCATTGCTACACGTGCTCGGATCGTGCCAGGTGGTCTTGATTGATGTTGCTCCGGGCGCGTTTGGCCGTGTCCGGTCGTTTAACGGTCGGACTCGAAAATTGCCTTAGAAGGCTGCTCTGTACTTCTGCCGCGAGAGCCGCTGTATGTTCCTCTGTTCGGAGGGAGCGTTCCGTATTTCCGTTGACCGTGATGACTCCACGGGGGCCTGGCATCTTGAGCTTGAGGTATGCATAATGCGGCACCGCGTTGAATTTTGCAAACGCGGTTCGTCCGAGCAGAGCGTGATAGCCACTGCGGAACGGGACTATGTCCAAGATTAACTCCTCGCTTCGGAAATTATCCAGGGATCCGAAGACCACTTCCAGTGTGACTGAGCCTGTACAATTGGCCTCAACACCTGGTATGACGCCCTTGAATGTCGTCTTTGTAGGTTTAATCCTTGAGGGGTCTATGCCCATCTTGCGCACTGTATCCTGATAAAGCAGGTTCAGGCTACTGCCGCCGTCCATCAGGACTCTCGTGAGGTGAAATCCATCGACGATTGGGTCTAGAACCAATGCGGCGAATCCGCCATGGCGGATACTGGTCGGATGGTCTCTTCGATCGAAAGTGATCGGGCAAGAGGACCATGGATTGAACTTCGGGGCGACTGGCTCCATCGCATATACGTCCCTTAGTGCACGCTTCCGCTCCCTCTTGGGTATATGGGTTGCGTATATCATGTTTACCGTCTGCACTTGTGGGGGGAAGCCCTTCTGTCCTCTATTGTTCGGCGGCCGGGTCTCTTCCTCGTCATCGCTGTGCAGCCCCTTGTCATTGTTTTCGGCAATTAATTTGCCTGCCTACTTAAATACCCAACAATCTCTGTTGGTGTGGTTAGCTGGCTTTTCGGGGGTGCCATGTATTTGGCATGAGCGGTCGAGTATTCGGTCCAAATTGGCCAGACCCGGAGTAGTTCTTTTGAATGGCTTCTTCCGTTGACCGGGTTTAGAGCCTCTGAATCCGGCGTTGACTGTCGTATCCTCATTGTTGTCGCCGTTAACGCGGCGTTTGTTTTTGTTTCGACGTGACCTGCCATTGTGGTCCTTGGTATCCGGACTGCCAGCATTTTTGCTGAGGTTGTTGCTGCGAGCTAGCCAGCTATCCTCTCCCGCACAGAAGCGGGTCATTAATGATGTGAGGGCTGCCATGGATTTCGGCTTTTCCTGTCCTAGGTGCCGGGCCAGCCATTCACCACGGATGTTATGTTTGAAGGCTGCGAGGGCCTCTACATCCGGACAGTCGACGATTTGATTTTTCTTGGTTAAGAACCATGTCCAGAACTGTCTGGCCGATTCATCTGGCTACTGAATTATGTGGCTTAGGTCATCGGCGTCTGGTGGTCGCACATATGTGCCCTGGAAGTTGTCGAGGAATGCGGCTTCTAGGTCCTCCCAACACCCAATTGACTCTGCAGGCAAGCTGTTAAGCCAATGCCGAGCTGGTCCTTTAAGCTTGAGCGGGAGATATTTGATGGCGTGGAGATCGTCGCCGCGGTCCATATGGATATGAAGGAGATAATCCTCGATCCAAACCGCGGGGTCTGTTGTGCCATCGTAGGATTCAATGTTGACGGGTTTAAACCCTTCAGGGATTTGATGATCCATTACTTCGTCTGTGAAGCATAGTGGGTGTGCGGCGCCTCTGTATTGAGCAATATCACGACGTAGCTCAAGAGAGCGTTGTCTCCTGTGTTGGGCCCGGCCGGAGTTGCTGTATCCGGCACGACGGTATTCGTCGTGGGTCGTGGGGCGCCCGCGTGATCCATAGATAGATCTGGATTGTCTTGCCTTATCCTCCAATATATCCCGCAAGTCCGGCGCGTTCCCCCGTGGCTTCGTACTTTTTGAGCGGTGCCGGGGTACGGTTCTGGTGGAGGGCCTAGATGCCTCTCTGTCGCGGCCACGAGGTGGTTGGTCTGACGTATTGTGCGCTGGTGATGAAGGTTTATATGCTTCCTCCTCTAGTCGGGGGAGCAACTTGAGTTTTGGGTAGCTTTTGGAGGGGCGTTCGAGTTCATACTCTTCGGCCGCGAGGACCTCGGTCCATCTGTCGGCCAGCAGGTCTTGATCAGCTTGAAGCTGTTGCTGCTTTTTCTTTAGTATGTTCGCCATGGCCATTAGCCTGCATTTAAAACGCTCTTGTTCGACGGGATCCTCGGGCACGACAAATTCGTCGTCGTTGAGGCTTGCCTCATCTCCGGAGGGAGGCATGTAATTGTGATCCTCTCACTCCTCATCTGCCGCTCTCTCTCGAGGGCTTGCTTCCCCGTCCTCCTGTGCTGAGTTGTACTGGAGGGGGTTGTCTTCGGCACTTTCTGAGGTGTTATTATCTCCGGTACCGGAATCTCCATTCTTGCTGTGGCGGGATTTAGAGCGGCGCCGCTGACGTCGGCGCTTGGGTTGTTTCTTTAAGGAATCTGCCTCCGCTGCTTCTTCGCCGTCCCCATCTTTTGGGGTGTCCACCATGTATATGTCGTATGACGAGGTGGTCTTCCAGTGCCCTGTAGGCGCTGGTTCTTGATCGTCTCCGGCATCGTCGTCCATACCGTCGATGTCTTCGGAGTCGTAGTCTAGCATGTCGGTTAGATCGTCGACAGTGGCTACAAAGTGGGTGGTGGGTGGGCTTTGAATTTCTTCGTCGTCCGCATCCCAACCATCCTGGCCGTAGTCCGGCCAGGGCTCTCCGGATAGCGAGAGATGCTTTAGCGAATTTAGGATGTCGCCAAAGGGTGAGTGATGAAAGATGTCCGCAGCGGTGAACTCCATGATCAGCGCCCAATCGGATCCGATTGGCAGAGGCGCTGGAGGTTCGGAGTCCGGCAGGGAGTCCGACACCTCGGAGTCACGAGCTTTATAAGGGACGAGGTCAGTGTTCGGCTCCATCACCGTGGAAGTTGCAGCCCCCGAGGCGGTGTCCAGCCACCCGTCCTCGATCTGCGCGATCGGCTCCGGACTATGGGTCGGAGCGGATTCGTGTGCGGCCTCCAAGGTACTGTCCGACGGCAGAGCTAGATCATGCCCATCGTGACAGTGCGGCACGCTCGGCTGCGGCTCGGATCCATCGAAGATCAAGTCTCTGCGGATATCCGCCGTGAAGTTTAGGCTCCCAAATCTGACCTGACGGCCAAGGGCGTAGCTTTCGATCTGCTCCAGATGGCCAAGTGAGTTGGCCCGCAGTGCGAAGCCACCGAATACGAAGATCTATCCGGGGAGAAAAGTCTCACCCAGGACTGCGTTGTTGTTGATTGATGAAGCCATCAAGCCTATCGGTGACGACACAGAGGAACTCTCAATGAAAGCACCAATGTCGGTGTCAAAACCGGCGGATCTCGGGTAGGGGGTCCCGAACTATGCGTCTAGGCGGATGGTAACAGGAGACAAGGGACACGATGTTTTTACCCAGGTTCGGGCCCTCTCGATGGAGGTAAAACCCTACTCCTGCTTGATTGATATTGATGATATGGGTAGTACAAGAGTGGATCTACCACGAGATCAAGGAGGCTAAACCCTAGAAGCTAGCCTATGGTATGATTGTTGTAATGGTTGTTCGTCCTATTGACTAAAACCCTCCGGTTTATATAGACACCGGGGAGGGCCAGGGTTACACAGAGTCGGTTACAATGGTAGGAGATCTACATATCCGTATTGCCAAGCTTGCCTTCCATGCCAAGGAAAGTCCCATCCGAACACGGGACAAAGTCTTCAATCTTGTATCTTCATAGTCTTGGAGTCCGGCTGACGATGATAGTCCGGCTGTCAGGACACCCCCTAGTCCAGGACTCCCTCAATCTCAATACCATGTTCTCCCCCTCTCTTGTGGAGATCTATTTGATGTAACTCTTTTTGTGGTGTGTTTGTCGAGATCCGATGAATTGTGGGTTTGTGATCAAGTTTATCTATGAGAAATATTTGAATCTCCTATGAATTCTTTTATGAATGATTGAGTTATATTTGCAAGTCTCTTCGAATTATCAGTTTGGTTTGGACTACTAGATTGATCTTTCTTGCCATGGGAGAAGTGCTTAGCTTTGGGTTCAATCTTGCGGTGTCCTTACCCAGTGATAGCAGGGGTTGCAAGGCACGTATTGTATTGTTGCCATCGAGGATAAAAAGATGGGGTTTATATCATATTGCTTGAGTTTATCCCTCCACATCATGTCATCTTTCTTAAGGCGGTACTCTGTTCTTATGAACTTAATACTCTAGATGCATGCTGGATAGCGATCGATGTGTGGAGTAATAGTAGTAGATGCAGGCAGGAGTCAGTCTACTTGTCGCGGACGTGATGCCTATATACATGATCATGCCTAGATAATCTCATAATTATTCGCTTTTCTATCAATTGCTCGACAGTATTTTGTTTACCCACCGTAATACTTATGCTATCTTGAGAGAAGCCACTAGTGAAACCTATGGCCCTCGGGTCTATCTTTTATCATATAAGCTTTCAATCTACTTTTATTTGCATGTTTACTTTTCCAATCTATATTATAAAATACCAAAAATATATTTATCTTATGATACTATCTCTATCAGATCTCACTTTCGCAAGTGGCTGTGAAGGGATTGACAACCCCTTTATTGCGTTGGTTGCGAGTTCTTTGTTTGTTTGTGTAGGTGTGTGGGACTTTTGAGGAGCCTCCTACTGGATTGATACCTTGGTTCTCAAAAACTGAGGGAAATACTTACGCTACTATTGCTGCATCACCCTTGCCTCTTCAAGGAAAATCAACGCAAGCTCAAGACGTAGCAAGAAGGATTTCTGGCGCCGTTGCCGGGGAGGTCTTCGCTCAAGTCAAGACATACCAAGTACCCATCACAAACTCATCTCCCTCGCATTTACATTATTTGCCATTTTCCTCTCCCCCACTTCACCCTTGCCGTTTTATTCGCCCTCTCTTTCCCAATCTTTTCCTCTCTCTTTTCCGTTTGCCTTCCCGTAGCCATGCCCGAATCAAAAAGAACTAAGGGTTCTCTCCCGGGTTCTAGTACCTTGGATAACCCCTCTATCCTCTCTAAGCTCATAAATAATGATGCTATGGAAAGACCCACCGGGGTCACCAATGAGAGCTTGAATAATTTTGATGAAGATGACTCCGGAATTTTTCGCTATTTGCTTGATGAGTGTTTAAAAGACGCTTGCGATAGGTTATTAAGGATTCGGGCTAGCTATGTGCCACAATATCAAATTGAAGTTTACTTAAAAAGTTTCTATGTTGGTCTACCCGCTTCTTTCAAGCAAGTCCTAGATTCTATTTTTGAAGAAGGTTTTCTTGAAGGGGATGCTATAGATACCTATGAAAGAATGAAAACTATATTTGGGCACCCCATGAATGATAAGGTTGAATCTACCACCCTCTTATGCTTTTATCAAAACGAAATTATCAAAGAGATGAAGTCTAGTTTAGATGCAAATTTCCATAATGTGCTTAATCTTACTTCCTCCATTAATGGAAATGTGCTTTCCCAAAATAGAAGGATGAATGCCATATAAAGGAAATTTGCTCTTTTCTTTTCGAGTGCCAAAGATGGCACTACTTAGATCTATCTTCGCTTTTATGCCTAGCTAGAGGCGTTAAACGATAGCGCTAGTTGGGAGGCAACCCAATTTTATTTGTGTTTTTTGTTTTTGTTTCTGTTTAGTAATAAATTTTGCATCTACGTTCTGTTTACATATGTTTTTATGTTTTAATTAGTGTTTGTCCCAAGTAGAACCTATAGGATAACCTATGATGATAGTTAATTTGATTCTGCTGAAAAACAGAAACTTTGCACGCACGAAATTAGTTTTGTTAAATCACAGAAACGTTCTTTTTCGTTGATTCTTTTTGATGCTGATCAATAGACAAATTTCCCACGACTTCCTATTTTGGTAGGATTTTTAAAGTTCCAGAAGTTGGCGTTAGTTATAGATTTCTACAGACTGTTCTGTTTTTGACAGATTCTGCTTTTCGTGTGTTGTTTGCTTATTTTAATGCATCTATGGCTAGTATTAAGTGGTATGAACCATAGAGAACTTGGAATACAGTAGGTTTAACACCAAAATAAATAAAGAATGAGTTCATTACAGTACTTATGTGGTGGTTTTCTTTTCTTTCACTAACGGAGCTTATAGGATTTCCTGTTGAGTTTTGTGTTGTGAAGTTTTCAAGTTTTGGGTAAAGATTTGATGGACTACGGAATAAGGAGTGGCAAGAGCCTAAGCTTGGGGATGCCCATGTCACCCCAAGATATTCAAGAATAGCCAAAAGCCTAAGCTTGGGGATGCCCCGGGAAGGCATCCCCTCTTTCGTCTTCGTTCATTGGTAACTTTACTTGGAGCTATATTTTTATTCACCACATGATATGTGTTTTGCTTGGAGCATCGTGTATTATATTAGTATTTGCTTTTTAGTTTTCCACAATCATCCTTGCTGTACACACCTTTTGTGAGAAGCCTACTTGATTGGAATTTATTAGAATACTCTATGTGCTTCACTTATATCCTTTGAGCTTGATAGTTTTTGCTCTAGTGCTTCACTTATATCTTTTAGAGCACGGCGGTGGCTTAATTTTGTAGAAATTGCTAGTCTCTCATGCTTCACTTATATTATTTTGAGAGTCTTTTAGAACAGCATGGTATTTGCTATGGTTATAAAATTGGTCCTAGAATGGTAGGCATCCAAGTTGGGTATAATAATAACTATCATAGGAAGTGAATTGGATGCTATGATCAATTTGATACTTGATAATTGTTTTGAGATATGGAGGTAGTGATATTAAAGTCATGATAGTTGGGTGATTATGAATTTAAAGAATGCTTGTGTTGAAGTTAGCAAGTCCCGTAGCATGCACGTATGGTTAAAGTTGTGTAACAAATTTGAAACATGAAGTGTACATGGATTGTGCATCCTTATGAGTGGCGGTCGGGGACGAGCGATGGTCTTTTCCTACCAATCTATCCCTCTAGGAGCATGCGCGCAGTGCTTGATTTTTTATGTTCTAAATTTTTGCAATAAGTATATGAGTTCTTTTGACTAATGTTGAGTCCATGGATTATACACACTTTTACCTTCCCATCATTGCTAGCCTCTTCGGTACCATGCATTGCCCTTTATCACCTTGAGAGTTGGTGCAAACTTCGCCGGTGCATCCAAACCCCATGATACGATATGATCTATCACACATAAACCTCCTTATATCTTCCTCAAAACAGCCACCATACCTACCTATTATGGCATTTCCATATCCATTCCGAGATATATTGCCATGCAACTTTCCACCATTCTGTTTATCATCATGACATACATTACTTTTGTCATGTTGCCATTGCATGATCATGTAGTTGACATCGTATTTGTGGCAAAGCCACCATGCATAATTTTTCATACATTTCACTCTTGATTCATTGCACCATCCCGGAGGCTCATATAGAGTCATATCTTGTTCTAGTTTCGAGTTATAATCCTTGTGTTGTGATCAATAAAAGTGTGATGATCATCATTATTAGAGCATTGTCCCAAAGAAAAAAAAAGGCCAAAAAGAAAAAAAGAAAGGCCAAAGAAAAAAATAAAAGAAAAATAAATAAAAAGGGGTAATGTTACTATATCTTTTTCCACACTTGTGCTTCAAAGTATCACTATGTCCTTCATATAGCGTGTCTCATTTTTTGTGTGCTTCAAAGTAGCACCATGTTTTTCATATAGTGAGTATCATATGTTGTCACTTTCATATACTAGTGGGAATTTTTCATTATAGAACTTGGCTTGTATATTCCTACGACGGGCTTCCTCAAATGCCCTAGGTCTTTATGAGCAAGCAAGTTGGA
Source organism: Triticum dicoccoides (assembly GCF_002162155.2). Classification (NCBI taxonomy): domain Eukaryota; kingdom Viridiplantae; phylum Streptophyta; class Magnoliopsida; order Poales; family Poaceae; genus Triticum; species Triticum dicoccoides. The sequence continues at coordinate 241,460,505 of NC_041385.1, forward strand.
TGCACACCCACTAGTTTTCTTTTGTTGAGCTCTCATTCTTTCATAGCTCTAGTGCATCCGTTGCATGGCAATCCCTACTCGTCATGTTGACATCAATTGATGGGCATATCCATAGCCCGTTGATTATCCTCGTCAATGTGAGACTTTCTCCTTTTTTGTCTTCTCCACACAATCCCCATCATCATATTCTATTCCACCCATAGTGCTATATCCATGGCTCACGCTCATGTATTGCGTGAAAGTTGAAAAAGGAGATTATTTAAGTACGAAACAATTGCTTGGCTTGTCATCGGGGGTGTAGAATTTGGGAACATTTTTGTGTGACAAAAATGAAGCATAGCCTAACTATATGATTTTGTAGGGATGAACTTTCTTTAGCCATGTTATTTTGAGAAGACATGATTGCTTTGATTAGTATGCTTGAAGTATTATTATTTCTTGTGTCAATATGAACTTTTATTTTGAATCATTTGGATCTTAACATTCATGCCACAATAAAGAAAATTACATTGAATTATGCTAGGTAGCATTCCACATCAAAAATTCTGTTTTTATCATTTACCTACTCGAGGACGAGCAGGAATTAAGCTTGGGGATGCTTGATACGTCTCCAACGTATCTATAATTTTTGATTGTTACATGCTATTATATTACCCCTTTTGGATGTGTATGGGCTTTATTTTACACATTTATATCATTTTGGGGACTAACCTACTAACCGGAGGCCCAGCCCGTATTGCTGTTTTTTTGCCTATTTCAGTATTTCAAAGAAAAGGAATATCAAACGGAGTCCAAACGGAATGAAACCTTTGGGAGCGTGATTTTTGGAACGAACGTGATCCAGAGGACTTGGAGTGCAAGTCAAGAAGCGATCGAGGCGGCCAGGAGATAGGAGGGCGCGCCCACCCTCTCTGGGCGCGCCCTTGTCTCATGGGCCCCTCGGGCGGCCACCGACGTACTTCTTCCTCCTATATATACCTACGTACCCCGAAAACATCCAGGGAGCCAACGAAAAACAATTTCCACCATCCTAACTTTCTGTATCCGCGAGATCCCATCTTGGAGCCTTCAGGCGCTCCGCCGGAGGGGGAATCGACCACGGAGGGCTTCTACATCAACACCATAGCCCCTCCGATGAGTTGTGAGTAGTCTACCACAGACCTTCGGGTCCATAGTTATTAGCTAGATGGCTTCTTCTCTCTTTTTGGATCTCAATACCATGTTCTCCCCCTCTCTTGTGGAGATCTATTTGATGTAACTCTTTTTGCAGTGTGTTTGTCGAGATCCGATGAATTGTGGGTTTATGATCAAGATTATCTATGAGAAATATTTGAATCTCCTATGAATTCTTTTATGTATGATTGAGTTATCTTTGCAAGTCTCTTCGAATTATCAGTTTGGTTTGGCCTACTAGATTGATCTTTCTTGCCATGGGAGAAGTGCTTAGCTTTGGGTTCAATCTTGCGGTGTCCTTACCCAGTGACAGTAGGGGTTGCAAGGCACGTATTGTATTGTTGCCATCGAGGATAAAAAGATGGGGTTTATATCATATTGCTTGAGTTTATCCCTCTACATCATGTCATCTTTCTTAAGGCGTTACTCTGTTCTTATGAACTTAATACTCTAGATGCATGCTGGATAGCGGTCGATGTGTGGAGTAATAGTAGTAGATGCAGGCAGGAATTGGTCTACTTGTCGCGGACGTGATGCCTATATACATGATCATGCCTAGATAATCTCATAATTATTCGCTTTTCTATCAATTGCTCGACAGTAATTTGTTCACCCACCGTAACACTTATGCTATCTTGAGAGAAGCCACTAGTGAAACCTATGGCCCCCGGGTCTATCTTTTTATCATATAAGCTTACAGTCTACTCATATTTGCATCTTTACTTTTCCAATCTATATTATAAAATACCAAAAATATATATCTTATCATACTATCTCTATCAGATCTCACTTTCGCAAGTGGCCGTGAAGGGATTGACAACCCCTTTATTGCGTTGGTTGCGAGTTCTTTGTTTGTTTGTGTAGGTGCGTGGGACTTTTGAGGAGCATCCTACTGGATTGATACCTTGGTTCTCAAAAACTGAGGGAAATACTTACGCTACTATTACTGCATCACCCTTTCCTCTTCAAGGAAAACCAACGCAAGCTCAAGACGTAGCACAGGGCCAATATCTAAGAAACCGTACAGGATGCCCGCAAAGGATTTGGAGGAAACTAAGAAGCAGATTGAGGAGTTACTGGATAAAGGCTATATTCACCCAAGTTCGTCACCTTGGAGATCACCAGTACTTCTAGTGGAGAAGAATGCTGGATCATTGAGGATGGTTGTTGATTATCATGGATTAAATGAAGTGACAATCAAGAACAAGTATCCACTGCCGATGATCAATGATCTGTTTGACCAGTTGCAAGGAGATAAAGTATTTTCCAAGATCGATCTGTGATCAGGATACCACCAGCTGAAGATTCGAGAGCAGGATATACCTAAGACAGCTTTTACCACAAGGTATGGGCTATATGAGTATACCGTTATGTCATTTGGTCTGACTAATGCACCTGCCTATTTCATGAATATGATGAACAAGGTGTTTATGGAGTTCCTGGATAAGTTCGTCGTGGTGTTCATTGATGACATACTAGTCTACTCAAAGAATGAAGAGGAGCATAAGGAGCATTTGCATTTGGTACTTGGGAAGCTCAAAGAACATCAGTTGTATGCCAAGTTCAGCAAGTGTGAGTTTTGGTTTAAGGAAGTTGGATTCCTCGGACATGTTATATCTGGAGAAGGAATAGCAGTAGACCCCACCAAGGTTGTCACCATAACAAATTGGTAAGCACCCACGTCAGTTGGAGAGATATGGAGTTTTCTTGGACTCGCAGGATACTACCAGAGGTTCATTGAGAATTTCTCTAAGATTGCAAAGCCCATGACAAAGTTATTGAAGAAGGACACCAAGTTCAAATGGACTGAGGAATGTGAGGCCAGTTTTCAGGAGTTGAAGAAACATTTGGTTACAGCACCAGTGTTGATTCTTCCAGATCAATGCAAGGATTATCAAGTGCATTGCGACGCTTCTCATCGAGAGCAGTACTTATGCAGGAGGGAAGAGTTGTTTCATATGCCTCACGACAGCTTAAACCCCATGAGTTGAATTATGCTACACACGATTTGGAGTTAGCAGCCGTAGTGCATGCGTTGAAGACATGGAGACATTTTCTCATCGGAAACCATTGTAAGGTGTACACGGATCACAAGAGTTTGAAGTATATCTTCATGCAGAAGGAGTTGAATCTCAGGCAGAGGAGATGGTTGGAGCTCATCAAGGATTATGATATGAGGTTGCATTATCATCCCGGAAAGGCTAACGTAGTAGCTGATGCATTGAGTCGCAAGAGTCACATCAATACACTCATGACCGGAGAGTTACCCAAGGAGTTAGTAGAGGATCTTCGCGAGCTAAGTTGGAAATAGTTCCGAGGGGTTATGTAGCAGCATTGGAGATTCAGTCTACTTTGATGGATAAGATCAGAGAAGCTTAGAAGACGGACAAGGAGATTGCCGAGATAAAGGAAAGGATGAGCAAAGGAAAAGCTAAAGGATTTCGTGAGGATGAGCATGATACCTTATGGTTTGAGGACCGCATATATGTGCCTAATGACCCTGAGATCAGGAAGTTGATTCTGCAGGAGGCCCATGATTCACCGTATTTGATACACCCAGGAAATACCAAGATGTATATGGATTTGAAGGATAGTTTCTGGTGGACCAGAATGAAGAAGGATATTGCGGAATATGTAGCAGTTTGTGATGTATGTCACAGAGTGAAGGCAGAGCATCAGAAGCCAGCAGGATTGCTACAGCCATTGCCGATACCCGAATGGAAGTGGGATAAGCTAGGCATGGATTTTATCACGGGATTGCCCAGGACTCGTTCAGGCTATCACTCGATATGGGTTGTAGTCGATCGGTTGATGAAAGTAGCTCATTTCATCCCAGTGAAGAGCACTTACACCAGAGCTAAGTTGGCAAAGATAGACATGACTAGGAACGTGTGTCTGCATGGAGTTCCAAGGACCATTCTATCAGATAGAAGAACCCAGTTTACCTCAAAGTTCTGGAATCAGTTACATGAGACTTTGGGTACCAAGCTAGAGTTCAGTACAACCTTTCATCCACAGACAGATGGACAGACCGAGAGAGTCAATCAGATTCTGGAGGATATGTTGAGAGCTTGTGCGCTAGATTATGGATCTAGTTGGGACGATAATTTGCAATATGCAGAGTTCTCTTACAACAACAATTATCAAGCTAGTTTGAAGATGGCCCCTTTCGAAGCTTTGTACAGAAGGAGGTGCAGGACACCGTTGTTATGGGATGAGTTGGCGACCGTCAGTTGTTTGGACCAGATTTGATTAAAGAGTCTGAAGAGAAGGTTAAACTGATTCGCGATAGACTCAAGGTAGCCCAGTCTAGGCAGAAGAGCTATGCAGATTCGAAATGCAAGGAGACAGTTTACGAAGTCGGAGACAGAGTTTATCTTCGTGTGTCCCCGCTTCGAGGAGTTAAACGTTTTGGAGTTAAGGGAAAGTTAGCACCACGTTTTGTGGGACCATACAAAGTTTTGGAACGTATGGGAGAAGTTGCTTACAAGTTGGAGTTGCCTGAAGGATTGTCAGGAGTTCATGATGTGTTCCACGTTTCCCAGTTGAAGAAGTGCCACGCAGAGATGGCTGATATTCCTCTGAGAGATACAGTACCACTGGAAGCGATTCAGTTGGATAGCGATTTGACCTACGAGGAGAAACCAGTGAAGATTCTCGAGTTTTCCAGCCGAGTCACACGCAGCAAGATTATCAAGTTTTGCAAAGTTCAGTGGAGCCACCATACCGAGGATGAAGCCACCTGGGAACGAGAGGAAGACCTACGGAAAGGTCACCCGCACCTATTTTCTAGTCAACCCGAATCTTGAGGGCGAGATTCATCTTAACGGGGGTAGGTTTGTAACATCCCAAATTTTCAATTTGGAATGTTATACATTAGATCATCATTGCATATCATATTTTATTGCATTTTTGGCTTGATCCTAGAAATTCTATGCAACTCAAGGACCCACGGAGAGAGTTGGGGATTTTGTTATTTTCATATTTGAGTTTTCTCAAATTTTGAAAAGAGGATCGTTTAATTTTAATTATTTTCTCTTCGAAAATTTCCAATATGAAAAAATAGGGGATAAAATGACTTCCCCAAAATAAAGAAATATTGGAGGTTGAATATTAAAATCAAATAAGAATTTTATTCGGAGTTTTATCCCTATTTTATTTGAATTAGGAAAAATATGTGTTTTTTAAAATTGCATTAGAGGCCCAAATAAATGTTCACTTTGTCCGCTATATTTTTAGAGGACGGGGAAATTTTATTTTAGGATATGTGGTGTCCGTTTAGTATTTCTTTTAATCGTTTTTCTGTGCGTCGGAATTATCTTTAAAAAAAGTCAACCGACTTAACGGGCCGTGTCCGACCCGGACACTGCGCCCAGTCGGCCCTTTAAGAGCCAGGAGGCCCGAGCCGCCAGTCCCGCCCCCGAAACCCTAGCGCAGCCCGAAACCCGCGTCGCCTCGCCGGAGTTCGCCGCCGCCGCCCGTTCCGCGCCGCCGGAGTTCGCGCCGCCCTGCGTCGCCCCGCCGGAGTTCGCCGCCGCCGCGCCACCGCCACTGTCGGACCTGCCCTGCCGCCAGAGTAAGCTGCCGCCGCCGCCGTCCCGATCCGCGAGGTAGCTGCCGGTTTTATTTCAAAAAACCGTTCGGTTTTTATTCGAAAACCTAGATGCATTTTTTATTTAGATCAATTTATTTTTTCCCGGTTTAGTTATTTAGCGAACGCCCATTTGTACGTTCATTTTAACGAATGGTTTTCACCCGTTAGCCGCAGACGGCGAACGTTCGTTCGTTAGCCTGTTCGTCAATTTTTTTCCGGGGTTTTCTGCGATTATTTTTGATCGCGATTTTTGCCCTAATTTTCGTTTTAGTTTATGTTTTCGCTCGTTTATCGGAATCAGGCGATTCAAGCGCCCAGATCTTCGTCTCGAAGCCCTCTTTCTATTTAATCAACTTGAATATGATTTTGGTGCTGTAAAATTTGACTTATTCTAGAATAGTAAACGGATCTTGTTTCTTTCGTAGTTTGAGTTTCGTTGCTTCGTTTGATTTGATTCTTTTTGCAAACCGGAGTTCTTAAGTTGAACTTTCTGGTTAGATCTCTTATTTGAGTTTTACCCGTGCTTCTAGTTGAGTGCTTATTGTATGCTTGTTTGTTTGCGATAGAGTACCCGGAGTGCGAAGCGTGCTACTACGAGTCTCTAGGTTTCACGGATCATCAGCATGGCAAGTAACACTTTGATCATATCTCTTTACTAACCAGTTTTATTGCATTAGATCAATCCTCAAACAATTTCATGATTAGGATCTGATTAATATGTGGGTTTTGGGAAGTAGATGATGAGGTACAACCTATTGCCCTGTTTATTATCAAACCTTTGGGAGGACTTCTACGTTGCTTATATTGCTATGATATGCTCGTAGACGCGGTTTGGTTTGAGTGATTCATGACAGATGTGAGTGTTGTTACTTAATGGTTAAGTTAAGGTGGCTACTTAAATACACACCTGGGTGGATTGCTTGAAGGCACCCTGGAGTACCCAGTGGTTGTCAGGGCACCTGGAGAATCCAATGTTGTCCTAGGATATCCCGGAGTACCCGTGCGATCATCCTACAGTCTGCCACCCAGGCTCAAAGGGATCATAAGATTATTCATGCTAGAAGCTTCCGTGTGCAGCCACAAGCTATTATGGGCTCTAGCATATTTGAGTAAGTTGCAAGACCTCTTTCAGTGGTGGGCTAGCAGATGTAGGGGAAAGTAGGTGTAACTGTCCACCCAGAGTAAAGAGTTATTGTTTCAGAAAGACTGTGTCCCAATTCTCCGACCATGGATGTATTCGAATCTTGTGGGAAAAAGTGCGCAAACCTCTCGAGAGTGTACAAACTAATCATGGTTAGCCGTGTCCTCGGTTATGGACGTTTTGAGTATCTAGTTCTTGGATTATCATGTTGATCTCATCACTCTAAATATAATTTGATTGGGTTAATGATGATGCTTAATTGGGATTGAGTTGGAGGAACCTTTTCAATGTTTAACAACCACCATGGTAGTTAAATAAAATTTATTCCTTTGTTGTAGGGAAAAATTTGCTTTATGCAAAAAAACTGTAACCATAGAGGTTTCCACCAGCCATATATGCATGTAGTGATAGCATTTATTCTGTGCATTACTCTATGTGTTACATTGCCAGCATATTCCATGTGCTGACCCGTTTCGGGCTACAACGTTCATGTTGCAGACTTTTCAGACGACGAGTAAGGTGCCATAGGTCGTTGTCTTTCACTCAGTGATGCCGTTGGAGTTGATGGACTCACTTTATCTTCCAAGCCTTCCGCTGTTATCGATTTTAGATGGCCTTAAGCCATATTATTGTAATAAGTTCTCTTTTGAGACATTCGATGTAATAAGTGTGATTGCTACTCTGTTATAAATCCTCAAGTACTGTGCGTGTCAGCATTACCGATCCAGGGATGACACTGATGCACAGAGATCAGACTGTTTGAGGTCTAGTCGCTACATTAAGGAAATGTTATATTCATGCCCCAATCACGAGCTCTCAATAGAAATTATTATTCAGAATTTGTATGCTTAGCTCTCTTCTGATGATCAATCCATACTCGATACTTCTTGTACGGGTTCTTCTATGAAGAAGACTATTGAATTCAGGTGGGATCTTTTGGAAAGAATTAAACGCAACTCTGAAGATTTTGAACTTGACGAAGGTAAAGAGTTAGGTATTAAGCTCAAGTTTGATTGTGTTAACTCTTTTGTGAATACCGATGCTTTTCAAAAGTTTTGCACTAAATTTGGACTTGACTCTGAGGTAGTAGCCTCTTTCTGTGAATCTTTTGCTACTCATGTTGATCTCCCTAAGGAGAAGTGGTTCAAATATCACCGACCTATTAAAGAAGAAATTAAAGAACCGGTCATATCTAGATGAAACTAATATTTACAATGTTGATCCGGTTGTGCTTACTGCTTATATTGAAAAACCACCTTTCCCTGTTAGGATTAAGGAACATGCTAAGGTTTCAATTGTGGTTCGTAAAAGTAATATTAGAGCACCTAAACCTGCTGAACAAATTAAAATAGTACCTAGTGTTGCTATGGTTAAAGATCTCTTGGTAGAAAATATTGATGGGCATGTTATTTACTTCTGTGATGAAGCTGCAAGAATTGCTAAACCTGGTGAAAAAGATAAACATAGACCTGTTGTTGGCATGCTTGTTGTCTCAGTTAAAATAGGAGGTCATTGTTATCATGGTTTATATGATTTAGGTGCTAGCGTGAGTGCTATTCCTTTTACCTTATATCAAGAAAATATGAATGACATAGCACCCGCTGAAATAGAAGACATAGATGTTACTATTAAATTTGCTAACAGAGAAACCATCACACCACTTGGAATTGTTAGAGATGTTGAAGTCTTGTGTGGGAAAATAGAATACCCTGCTGATTTTCTAGTTCTTGTTTCCCCACAAGATGAATTTTGTCCCATTATCTTTGGTAGACCTTTCTTGAACACTGTCAATGCTACTATATATTTCATAAACAAGCTGTCAGTTTTAACTTTGGTGATGAGTCTCATGAATTTAATTTCTCTAAGTTTAGTAGATAACCTCATAAAAAGAATTACTTAGTAAGGACGAAATAATTGGTCTTGCTTGTATTGTCGTGCCTCCTACTGATACACTAGAACAATATTTGCTAGACCATGAAAATGATATGCATATGCATGAAATACATAAAATCTTCTTTGAATAATGACCCCTAGTTAAACACAATTTGCCTATTGAAACTCTTGGAGGTCCTCCTCCACCTAAAGGTGATTCGGTGTTGAATTAAAAAAATTGCCTGGCACTTTGAAATATGCCTATCTGGATGAGAAAAAGATATATCCTGTTATTATTAGTGCTAACCTTTCAGAACATGAAGAGGAAATATTACTGAAAATTCTCAAGAAGCACCGTGCTGCTATTGGATATACTCTTGATGATCTTAAGGGCATTAGTCCCACTCTCTATCAGCACAAGATTAATATGGAACTTGATGCCAAACCCGTTGTTGATCATCAACGACGTTTGAATCCTAAAAGGAAAGAAGTGGTAAGAACTAAAATACTAAAGCTTCTGGAAGCAGGTATAATCTATCCCATAGCTGATAGTAGATGGGTAATTCCCGTTCATTGTGTCCCTAAGAAGGGAGGTGTTACTGTTGTTCCTAATGGTAAAATGACACAAAGAATTGTTACTAGATACAAAATGGTAATTGATTTTAGAAAACTAAATAAAGCAACTAGAAAAGATCATTACCCTCTGCCTTCTATTGATCAAATGCTAGAAAGACTATATAAGCATACACACTTTTGTTTTCTTGATGGATATTCTGGTTTCTCTCAAATACCTGTTTCACAACCCGATCAAGAGAAAACCACCTTTACTTGCCCTTTTGGAACTTATGCTTATAGACGTATGCCTTTTGGTTTATGTAATGCACCTGCTACCTTTCAAACATGTATGACTACTATATTCTCTGATTTTTGCGAAAAGATTGTTGAGGTTTTTATGGATGATTTTTCTGTTTATGGAACTTCTTTTGATGATTGCTTGAGCAACCTTGATCGAGATTTACAGAGATGTGAGCAAACTAATCTTGTCTTGAATTGGGAAAAGCGCCACTTTATGGTATTTGTGAATGAGGTATTGAGGTGGATAAAGCTAAAGTGGACGGAATTGAGAAAATGCCATGTCCTAGAGATATTAAAGGTATTCGTAGTTTCCTCGGCCATGCTGGTGTCTATAGGAGCTTTTTTAAAGACTTCTCTAAAATTTCTAGGCCTCTTACAAATATTTTACAAAAGGATGTTCCATTTGATTTTGATGATGATTGTGTAGAAGCCTTTGAAACACTTAAGAAAGCCTTAACTACCGCACCTATTATTCAACCACCCGATTAGAACTTGCCCTTTGAAATTATGTGTGATGCTAGTGATTATGCTGTAGGTGTTGTTCTAGGACAAAGAGTTGATAAGAAATTGAATGTTATTCATTATGCCAGGAAAACTCTAGACAGTGCCCAAAGAAATTATGTTACCACTGAAAAAGAATTTTTAGCAGTTGTGTTTGCTTGTGATAAATTCAGATCTTATATTGTTGATTCCAAAGTAATTGTTCACACTGATCATGCTGCTATTAAATATCTTATGGAGAAGAAGGATGATAAACCTAGACTCATTAGGTGGGTTCTCTTGCTACAAGAATTTGATTTACATATCACTAATAGAAAAGGAGCTGAGAACCCCACAGCTGATAACTTGTCTACTCCTTAGTATGCTGACTATGCTAATTATATTGTTGCTAAATACATACCACCTAGTTTCACATACCAACAAAAGAAAAAAAATCCTTCTATGATTTAAGACATTATTTTTGGGATGGCCCACATATTTATAATAAAGTAGTAGATAGTATTATTAGACATTGTGTACCTAAGCATGAAGATGAACAAATCCTATGAAAATGTCACCCCGAAGCTTATGGAGGGCATCATGCGGGAGATAGAACTGCTCATAAGGTATTGCAATCTGGTTTTTATTGGCCTACTCTCTTCAAGGATGCCCGTAAGTTTGTTTTACCTTGTGATGAATGTCAAAGAATTGGCAATATCAGTAAGCGTCAAGAAATGCCTATGAATTACTCACTTGTTGTTGAACCATTTGATGTTTGGGTTTTGATTATACGGGACCTTTTCCTTCCTCTAATGGTATACACATATTTTGGTTGCTGTTGATTATGTCACTAAGTGGGTAGAAGCTATTCCAACCAGTAGTGCTGATCTTAACACTTCCATTAAAATGCTTAAAGAGGTTATTTTCCCAAGGTTTGGAGTCCCTATATATTTAATGATTGATGGTGGTTCACACTTTATTCATGGTGTTTTCCGTAAAATGCTTGCTAAATATGATGTTAACCACAGAATTGCATCACCTTATCATCTTCGATCTAGTGTTCAAGTTGAACTTAGCAATAGAAAAATAAAACTAATATTACAAAAAACTGTCAATAGGTCCCGAAAGAGATTGGTCTAAGAAATTAGATGATGCACTTTGGGCTTACAGAACATCATATAAAAATCCTATGGGCATGTCTCCCTATAAAATGGTTTATGGAAAAGCTTGTCATTTGCCTCTTGAGTTAGAACATAAAGCCTATTAGGCAATTAAAGAACTCAACTTTGACTTCAAACTTGCCGGTGAAAAGAGGTTATTTGATATTAGCTCTTTAGATGAATGGAGAACCCAAGCTTATAAAAATGCCAAAATGTTTAAAGAAAAAGTTAAAAGATGGCATGACAAAAGAATCCAAAAGCGGGAAATTCAAAGTTGGAGAATATGTTCTTTTGTACAACTCTCGTTTTAGATTCTTTGCAGGAGAACTTCTCTCTAAATGGTAAGGACCATATGTTATTGAAGAGGTTTATCGCTCTGGAGCTGTCAAGATCAATAGTGTCGAAGGTACTAACCCGAAGGTTGCCAATGGACAAAGAATTAAGCACTATACTTTAGGTACACCTATTAATGTCGAAAGCAATATTATCCAAACCATGGCACAGGAGGAACACATAAAAGAAACCTTTCGGAACACTCTAGAATCATAAAAAAGGAGGAGGTACGTGATACAGTAAGTAAATGGACTCCGAAAAATCTGCAAAACTATTTTCTGTCAGTTTTGGAATATTATAAAAAATAGGAAAATAATAAACAACCAGGAAGGAAACCGAGGAGGGCATAAGACACCAAGGAACGCCTGGGCCCCATGGCGTGCCCAGGTGGGTTGCGCCCACCTCGGGAACCTTACTGACTCCGTTTTCCCCTCGTTTTGCTTGTTTCCCAAGATGAAAAAAAATCTTTATATACCCCCGAACGTATTGACCACCATATCGCGGAGAAATCTTTTGTTCCTATTTCTCGCTGTTTTTCTGGCAGATCTGAAATATGTCATCTCGAGATTCAGAGGAGGAGAGCCCTGTTTCTCACTAGCCTCTAGATCCAAATGTCTTTAAGAAGACCTTCCCATATGTTTGGTTCTCAAATGAGGAGGAAGAAGACACCGTTTTGGAGGATATTCCTCCTTGATTTCGGTAAGATAGCAAGGCAGCCTTATGCAAGAAGATCTCAAAGCTTGAACTGGAGAATGAGGATCTCAGGGACGATAACTCCAGCCTTCGACGCAAGTTGGAGAAAAATAATACTACCTCATCACCACATCCTTCTTCATCACCAAAGGAGAGTTGAGTTCATGGTATGGGCACTCCCCTTGGCTTGTGCCGAGCTTGGGGGAGGTGCCCCGGTACTGTATCACATCCACTATCTTTGAAGGAAATATGCCCTAGAGGCAATAATAAAGTTATTATTTTATATTTCCTTATTCATGATAAATGTTTATTATTCATGCTAGAATTGTATTGACCGGAAACCTAAATACATGTGCGAATACATAGACAAACACTGTGTCCCTAGTGAGCCTCTACTTGACTAGCTCGTTGATCAAAGATGGTTAAGGTTTCCTAACCATGGACATGTGTTGTCATTTCATAACGGGATCACATCATTAGGAGAATGATGTTATGGACGAGACCCATCCGTTAGCTTAGCATAATGATTGTTCAGTTTTATTGCTATTGCTTTCTTCATGTCAAATACATATTCCTTCGACTATGAGATTATGCAACTCCCGGATACCGGAGGAATGCCTTGTGTGCTATCAAACTTCACAACATAACTGGGTGATTATAAAGATGCTCTACAGGTATCTCCGAAGGTGTTTGTTGAGTTGGCATAGATCGAGATTAGGATTTGTCACTCCGAGTTTCAGAGAGGTATCTCTGGGCCCTCTTGGTAATACACATCATAAGAAGCCCTGCAAGCAAAAGTGACTAATGAGTTAGTTACAGGATGATGTATTACGGAACGAGTAAAGAGACTTGCCGGTAATGAAATTGAACTAGGTATGAAGATACCGACGATCGAATCTCGGGCAAGTAACATACCGATGGACAAAGAGAATAACGTATGTTTTCATAAAGGTTCGATCGATAAAGATCTTCGTAGAATATGTAGGAACCAATATGAGCATCCAGGTTCCGCTATTGGTTATTGACTGGAGAGGTGTCTCGGTCATGTCTACATAGTTCTCGAACCCGTAGGGTCCGCACGCTTAACGTTCGATGACGATATAGTATTATATGAGTTATGTGATTTGGTGACCGAATGTTGTTTGGAGTCCCGGATGAGATCACGAACATGACGAGGAGTCGAAATGGTCGAGAGGTAAAGGTTGATATATAGGACGATGGTATTCGGACACCGGAAGTGTTCCAGGGGGTACCAGATACTTATCGGGTCACCGGAAGGGGTTTCGGGTACCCCCGGCAAAAGATATGGGCCTTATGGGCCAAGAGGGGAACGCACCAGCCACAAGGGGCTGATGCACCCCACATATGGGCCGACCAGGGATAGAGATGGAAAGGGGAAGGGAGAAAGGCAAGTGTGGATTAGGATTCCCACTTCCTTCTCTCTCCCCCCTCTTTCCTTCCCCCTTCGTCAAATATGGCAGGGGGCGCAGGGGAAGGAAGCCCCAAGGGGGCCGGTGGCCAGCACTTGGGAGCCTCCTGATCTTCCCCTCCCCCTCCCACCTATATATATGTGAGGAAGGGGGTGCCTAGAACACACAACATCAATTGTTAGCCTTGTGCGGCGCCCCCCTCCACAGTTTATACCCCCGGTCATATTCTCGCGGTGCTTAGGCGAAGCCCTGCGCGGATCACTTCACCATCACCGTCACCACGCCATCGTGCTGACGGAACTCATCTACTTCCTTGACGTCTTGCTGGATCAACAAGGCGAGGGACGTCACCGAGTTGAACGTGTGCAGAACTTGGAGGTGTCGTACGTTCGGTACTCGATCGGTGGAGTGCAAAGAAAGTTCGACTACATCATCTGCATTGTAAAACGCTTCCGCTTTCGATCTACGAGGGTACATAGACATACTCTCCTCCTCGTTGCTATGCATCTCCATGGATAGATCATTGCGTGTGCGTAGATTTTTTTTTCATGCAACGTTTCCCAACAGTGGCATCTAAGCCAGGTCTATGCGTAGATGATATGCACAAGTAGAACAAAGAATTATGTGCGGTGATAGTCATACTGCTTACCACCAAGGTCTTAATTTGATTCGGAGGTATTGTGGGATGAAGCGGCCCGGACCAACCTTACATGTCTACGCACATGAGACCGGTTCCACCGACATACACAACTAGTTTTGCATAAAGGTGGCTGGCAGGTGTCTGTTTCTCCTACTTTAGTTGAATCGAATTTGACTGCGGCTGGTCCTTGAAGAAGGTTAAAACAACAAACTTGATGAAACACTGTTGTGGTTTTGATGCGTAGGTAAGAACGGTTCTTGCTAGAAGCCCGTAGCAACCACGTAAAACTTGCAACAACAAAGTATAGGAGGTCCAACTTGTTTTTGCAGGGCATGTTGTGATGTGATATGGTCAAGACATGATGTGATAAACATTATTGTATGAGATGATCATGTTTTGTAAGATATCTGACAACCGATAGGAGCCTTATGGTTGTCTCCTTATTGTATGAAATGCAGACGCCATGTAATTGCTTTACTTTATCACTATGCGTTAGCGATAGTTGTAGAAGCAATAGTTGGCGAGATGACCATGATGCTACGATGGAGATCAATGTGTCAAGCCGGTGATGATGGGGATCATGACGATGCTTTGGAGATGGAGATCAAAGGCACAAGATGATGATGGCCATATCATGTCACATATTTTGATTGCATGTGATGTTTATCTTTTATGCATCTTATTTTGCTTAGTACGGCGGTAGCATTATAAGATGACCCCTCCACTAAATTTCAAGGTATAAGTGTTCACCTGAGTATGCACCATTGCGATAGTTCGTCGTGTTGAGACACCATGGGATGATCGAGTATGGTAGACTCTACGTTCACATACAACGGGTGCAAGACAGTTTTGCACCTGCGGAATACTCGGGTTAAACGTGACAAGCCTAGCGTGTACATACATGGCCTCGAAACACTAGAGACCAAAAGGTCGAACGTGAATCATATAGTAGATATGATCAACTTAAAGATGTTCATCGTTGATGACTACTCCATCTCACGTGATGATCGGACATGGTTTAGTTGATTTGGATCACGTGTCATTTAGATGACTTGAGGGATGTCTATCTAAGTGGGAGTTCTTAAGTAATTTGATTAATAGAACTTAATTTATCATGAATTTAGTCCTGATAGTTTCTGCAAATTATGTCATAGATTAATAGCTCGCGATGTAGCTCCCCGTTTATTTTTGATATGTTCCTAGAGAAAAATAAGTTGAAAGATGATAGTAGCAATGATGCGGACTTGGTCCGTGATCTGAGGATTATTCTCATTGCTGCACAGAAGAATTATGTCCTTGATGCACCACTATGTGATAGACCTATTGCAGGAGCAGATGCAGATGTTATGAATGCTTGGCAAGCTCATAATGATGACTACTTGATAGTTTAGTGCACCATGCTTTACGGCTTAGAACCAGGACTTCAATTTTTTGTTTTCAAACGCCACGGAGCATATGAGATGTTCCAAGAGCTGAAATTGGTATTTCAGACTCATGCCCGTGTTGAGAGGTATGAGACCTTTGACAAGAACTTTGCCTACAAGATGGAGGAGAATGGCTCAACTAGTGAGCATGTGCTCAGAATGTCTGGGTACTACAATTGCTTGAATCAAGTGGGAGTTAATCTTCCAAATAAGATAGTGATTGACAAAATTCTCTAGTCACTATCACCAAGCTACTAGAACTTTGTGATGAACTATAATATGCAAGGGATGACGAAAATGATTCTCGAGCTCTTCGCGATGCTAAAATCAGCGAAGGTAGAAATCAAGAAAGAGCATCATGTGTTGATGATTAACAAGACCACTAGTTTCAAGAAAAATGGCAAGGGAAATAAAGGGAAGTTCAAGAAGAATGGCAAGCAAGTTGCCGCTCCCGTGAAGAAGCCCAAAGCTGGACCTAAGCCTAAAACTGAGTGCTTCTACTGCAAAGGGAATGGTCACTAAAAGCAGAACCACCCCAAATACTTGGCAGATAAGAAGGATGGAAAAGTGAACAGAGGTATATTTGATATACATGTTATTAATGTGTACCTTACTAGTGTTCGTAGTAACCCCTGGGTATTTAATACTGGTTAAGTTGCTAAGATTAGTAACTCGAAACAGGAGTTGCAGAATGAACATAGACTAGTTAAGGGCGAGGTGATGATATGTGTTGGAAGTGATTCCAAGGTTGATACGATCACCGTTGCACACTCTCTCAACCTTCGAGATTAGTGTTGAACCTAAATAAATGTTATTTGGTGTTTGCGTTAAGCATGAATATGATTGGATCATGTTTATTGCAATACGGTTAGTCATTTAAGTCAAAGAATAATTGTTGTTCTGTTTACATGAATAAAACCTTCTATGGTCATACACCCAATGTAAATGGTTTATTGAATCTAGATCGTAGTAATACACATATTCATAATATTGATGCCAAAGGATGCAAAGTTGATAATGATAGTGCAACATACTTGTGGCACTGCCGTTTTGGTCATATTGGTGTAAAGCGCATGAAGAAACTTCATGCAGATGGGCTTTTGGAATCACTTGATTATGAATCATTTGATACTTGCGAACCATGCCTCATGGGTAAGATGACTAAAACTCCGTTATCCGGAACAATGGAGCGAGCCAGTGACTTATTGGAAATAATACATACTGATGTATGCGGTCCGATGAGTGTTGAGGCTCGCGGCGATTATCGTTATTTTCTGACCTTCACAGACGATTTGAACAGATATGGGTATATCTACTTAATGAAACAAAAGTCTGAAACATTTGAAAAGTTAAAGAATTTCAGAGTGAAGTGGAGAATCATCGTAACAAGAAAATAAAGTTTCTACGACCTGATCGCGGAGGTGAATATTTGAGTTACGAGTTTGGCCTTCATTTAAAACAATATGGAATAGTTTCACAACTCACGCCACCTGGAACACCACATCGTAATGGTGTGTCCGAACGTCATAACCGTACTTTATTAGATATGGTGCCATCTATGATGTCTTTTACCGATTTACCACTATCATTTCGGGGTTATGAATTAGAGATAGCTGCATTCACGTTAAATAGGGCACCGTCTAAATCCGTTGAGACGACACCGTATGAACTGTGGTTTGCCAAGAAACCTAAGCTGTCGTTTCTTAAAGTTTGGGGTTGCGACACTTATGTCAAAAGGCTTCAACCAGATAAGCTTGAAGCCTAATCGGAGAAGTGCATCTTCATAGGATACCCTAAGGAAACAATTGGGTACGCCTTCTACCACAGATCTGAAGGCAAGATCTTTGTTGCCAAGAACAAAACATTTCTAGAGAAGGAGTTTCTCTCGAAAGAAGTGAGTGGGAGGAAAGTAGAACACGATGAGGTAATTGTACCTTCTCTCAATCTGGAAAGTAGCTCATCAGAGAAATCCATTCCCGTGATGCCTACACCAACTAGAGAGGAAGTTAATGAAGATGATCATGAAACTTCAGATCAAGTTACTACTTGACCTCTTAGGTCGAACAGATCACGTTCCGCACCAGAGTGGTACGGTAATCCTGTTCTAGAAGTCATGTTACTAGACCATGGCGAACCTACGAACTATGAAGAAGCTATGATGAGCCCAGGTTCCGATAAATGGCTTGAGGCCATGAAATCTGAGATAGGATCCATCTATGAGAACAAAGTATGGACTTTGGTTGACTTGTCCGATGATTGGCGAGCCATAGAGAATAAATGGATCTTCAAGAAGAAGACTAACACAGATGGTAAAGTTACTGTCTACAAAGCTCGACTTGTCGCGAAAGGTTTTCGACAAGTTCAAGGAGTTGACTACGATGAGACTTTCTCACCCGTTGCAATGCTGGAGTCTGTCCGAATTATGTTAGCAATTGCCGCATTTTATGATTATGAAATCTAGCAAATTGACATCAAAACTGCATTCCTTAATGGATTTCTGGTGCTAACAAAGTATGCAAGCTCCAGCGATCCATCTACGAACTGGTGCAAGCATCTGGGAGTTGGAATATATGCTTTGATGAGGTGATCAAAGCATATGGTTTTATATAGACTTTCAGAGAAGCCTGTATTTACAAGAAAGTGAGTGGGAGCTCTGTAGCATTCCTAATATTATATGTGGATGACATATTGTTGATTGGAAATGATGTAGAATTTCTGGATAGCATAAAAGGATACTTGAATAAGAGTTTTCAATGAAAGACCTCGGTGAAGTTGCTTACATATTGGGCATCAAGATCTATAGAGATAGATCAAGACGCTTGTTTTTTGACAAGATTTTGAAGGAGTTCAAAATGGATCAGTCAAAGAAGGAGTTCTAGCCTGTATTGTAAGGTGTGAAGTTGAGTAAGACTTAAAGCCCAACCACGGCAGAAGATAGAGAAAATGAAAGTCATTCCCTATGACTCAGCCATAGGTTCTATAAAGTATGCCATGCTGTGTACCAAACATGTTATATACCTTGCCATGATTTTGGCAAGGGGGTACCATAGTGATCCAGGAGTAGATCACTAGACAGCGGTCAAAATTATCCTTATAGGAGTAAGGAAATATTTCTTGGTTATGGAGGTGATAAAGAGTTTGTCGTGAAGAGTTACGTCGATGCAAGTTTTTACACTGATCCAGATGACTCTAAGTCTTGATTTGGATACATAGTGATAGTGGGAGCAATTAGCTAGAGTAGCACCATGCAGAGCATTATAGACATAGAAATTTGCAAATATACATACGAATCTGAATGTGACAGACCTGTTGACTAAACTTCTCTCACAATAACAACATGATCACACCTTAGTACTCTTTGGGTGTTAATCACATGGCGATGTGAACTAGATTATTGACTCTAGTAAAACCTTTGGGTGTTGGTCACATGGCGATGTGAACTATTGGTGTTAAATCACATGGTGATGTGAACTAGATTATTGACTCTAGTGCAAGTGGGAGACTGAAGGAAATATGCCCTAGAGGCAATAATAAAGTTGTTATTTTATATTTCCTTATTCATGATAAATGTTTATTATTTATGAAGGTTTGTTCACCAGCGGATGATTGTGGTCACGAACAAAGTGTGTTACCTCCCATCGCCCATCTAGCAGCTTCACCAACATTTTTGCCTTGCATCGAGTCTGCTTTATTGTATCGCGTGTCCGTTTCTTCTTTTTCTTACTAGGACCAGCCTCCTCTTCAGCAAATATTGGAGGTTCGTCTTCCATTTCCTCATCAGTGTCAACAGGTTTTGGATCTGGTATAGGGTCCAGGACAGGAGGAGCCTCAGCCCCTCCATCATCAGCTTTGGGCTTCTTGTACTTGTTGCAACAAAACTGATGTTTTACCAATACATTGGTGCGAGCTATCCGCCTAGAGGTGTTCATCTTGACAGAGAAACCCATCCGTAGGGCGTAGCTGTTGTAATGATCCTTAGAAATTTGAAGGCTATCAAACCTCATGCCAACATAGGGTTCCATGGGCTGAGAACCAGCCTCATCCTCTCCTTCTTCTCCTTGCACAGCACCGTCAACAGCACCAGCTCCTAGCTCAGTCCTGGTTGGACCAGGAACATTTGCCGCAGTGCCCGTGTCATCAAGAGTATGGCTCTCTAACTGCAAAGACACCACTACAGGGGCACCACGGGTTGATGATTGCCCTGCCACATTGTCATGGCCCATAGGGTTAGGCCCACGACTTGTCTGCGTGTAGTAAACAGAGTGCCCATTTTCTATCCCATTTCCTGGTAGTATGTTGGGTTGCTGCTGATCCATATCATGAGGAAGCTCATTGAGATCAGGAGGCAACTCATTGAGATCAAGCATTTATTTTTCCTTTTTTTCTTGCTGCCACACAACCCCCTGCACATAAAAAAGATGGAAGTGTCATCAATTTAATCACGAAAGAGTGTTTCAAACTTTTTTGTTTCTGTATGCTACAACACAATCATAAGCAGTTGCACACCATTATGACAATCTTATTTGCAAAAGCTACATTTCTATAGTAGAATCTTTTTTATAAGAGGTATGCATTTTTTTGCACAGAGTTGTTATGTTAGTTGCACAGTTTGCAGTAAATAGTTGGCATAGATAAAGAACATGACTTTCTTTACTTCAGTGTTTTTCTGACTTTTTTCCTCTGTTGTTGCAATGATCTACAGGTTTTCTGTTGGCAAGGAGCTGATTTAGATTTTTCTGCACATAATTTGGACATAAATTGATGCTACAATTGAGAAGAAAAATCCAGGTGAAAGAAGAAAGAAGAATTGGATGACAGATTATAGATATATGTTTTCATCGCGTTTCTGTTTTTACTTCTAGTATATTGAACATATTTTACACTATAGCTTTGGAAATAGGTGCGGGACCAGAATATATGTGTAGGACAAGAATATATGCTTGACTATTTTACTATTTTTCTATTGCACAAATTGCTGGAGAAGTTGGTATGGATCATTGTGTGGTTTTCACAAAAGTTCTTTGTGTTTTTGCTGTCGTACTACAGATTTTTGGTTTTGGCTAGAATACATGTTTCAGTTGGCCAGGATGCATATTTAGTTGGCCAGGATACATGTTCAGTTGGCCAGGATACATGTTTTTCAGCTGGCCAGCATGCATGTTCGGTTTGGCCAGGATACATGTTTTAGCTGGCTAGGATGCACGTTTTTCAGTTGCACATTTATGGATTCTACAGTTTTTCACTATGTTCATTTGCAAACAACAAGTTCAAGTCAGTAGAATGCATGTTTAGTTTTGGCTTCAATGCATGTTTAGATTTGGCATCAATGCAAGTTTCAGTTTGGCTATGATGCTTGATATCTGCAACTCATCCCCTGTGTTTGATACCCAACCAAATAGTCATTGTTATTCATTTTTTATTGCACATATACTTCAGGTTTTCTGAAGTGTTCACTCACAAAACATCCAGTACATGTGGGGTATAATGCATGTTTTAGTTTCGCTAGCATGCATGTTGAGTTGCCAGAATACAGGTTCAGTTGGCTGGGATGTATGTTCAGTTACACATTTATGCATTTTTAGTTGCACATATTCTTTGGACAGTCAATTTGTTCATTTGCAAACAATAACTACAACTTGATAGAATGCATGTTTAGTTTTGGCCACAATGCATGTTGAGTTGGCTAGAATCAAGTTTTAGTTGGCCAGAAAATATGTCTTAGTCGGCTTGCTGAACACATCCAGGGGGGAAACTTGGCTGGCATGCATGTTAGAAAACATGTTCAGTTTTGTTAAAATTGGTCTCAATCCATGTTTAGTGTGCAACTAGAAAGTTGTGCAACTAAACCTAATGACTTGTGTTTAGTTGCACATTAAACCAGGGAATTAACCAGGATGTAGTGCTTGTGCAACTAAACCTAACGACTTGTGTTTAGTTGCACAAACCAGAAAATAGTAGGCGTGTGTACATGGTTAGTTTTCAGTTGCAGACATGACACTCAAGGGGAAGGGGTGTGATGTTGACAATGGGGTGATGTGCCAGATCCACTCCTTTCTTGAAGCAGCTTCTCCATGGATTTGTGCTAGATCCATAGAGAAGGGGTTTACATATGCAGTAGAAGAAGAGGGGAAACTGAAGAGGGGCAGAGGGGGAATTACTTGATGTTGCTGCCTGGTATGGCTCTGATCACCCTGCCCTTAGATCTCTTTTCTGAAGCAGTTTCTTCTACTTTGGGGCTGCCATGGCGGCTGTACAGGAGGAGGTAGAAGGGCCTTGGATCCCCTTCTTTCATGGAGAAGAAGAAGGCAGCGTGCAGGGGCTGGGACACTGGATAGGTACAGCTGGCCACGGGGGACATGTCCTTTTCTGTTTGGGATTGGCCGCTCGATCGAGTCAGTCTGGTGGCCGCCTGTCCTTCCTTTTCTGGACCGTGGGGGGACGGGGCCTTACCTTTTCAGGACGGCCACTCGATCGCACTAGTGGGCAGCCGGCCGCACACTAGACATGTCCAAAATTGTGGGCTGGAAAAAAGAGCATTATTAAAGAAGAAGGGTTATGGTTGGAGTAAATTGAATGAAGAATTGTGGGCATGGAAAAACTGCAAGGAATGATTCTGGTGGGCTAGAAAAAAATGCACACAATTGCGCCCCCTGCCCCCGTGCCGCCTAGGCATGGAAAAACTGCAAGGAATGATTCTGGTGGGCTAGAAAAAAATGCACACAATTGCGCCCCTGCCCCCGTGCCGCCTAACCTAGGCGACACGGGGGGCGATCTGCCGCCGCCGGCCCAAAGGCCTCCTCCCTTGTCCTCTCTTCCCTGCCGCCGCCGGAGGCCATGCCCGTAGCCAGGCCAGTGATGGCGGCGGCGGGGCTTTCCCCCTCGTGTGGTGGCTGCGTCTTCCCCTGGCGGCGGCGCACGAAACTACGGGGCACTGGCGGCATGGAGCGGCGGGTTCCCGGCGGCGAGTGTGACAATGGCGTCAGCACAGGCGCGATACCGCGGCAGAGGAGCCCCTGTTGCGGCGGCCCAGATCGTGGATCTCGTCGTACCCAGATGGGCTTTGGCGGGCCGACGGATCTGGTGAGCGTCTACAGGCGGGCATGGTGGGCCTGACGACGCCGGCCTAGGCACCATGGTGGTGCCATGGCCGGTCAAGCGGCGGCGTCCTAGATTCTCCGTCCAGCCCCCGGCAGCGATGGCGGCGGTTCGTGTACAAGTTGCTTGATGGAGGTCCTCTGTTCAGATCCGTGTGAAAACCTGGCCAAGGCCGGCGGTGACGGTGCTGTTATGCGGCGTTTCCTTCTTGAAGACATCGCTAAGGAGAAGTTCAAGATAACTATCTGCTACCTCTAGGGGAAACCCTAGATCGGATGACGGCGGCACGTTGGTGTCGTTTCCTTCTTGGGGGCGTCATTCTTGGAAGCATACACAGGATCGAGGGACTAGTGGGCGGCTTTCTTGGTGGAGCGGTGCTTCATCCTACACATTGATGACGGCGGATCTCGGCGGCGTGGCGCAGTGGAGACTCGGCGCCCGATGTACGAGGATGGACTCACGCAGGAGGACAACGATGTCTGGCGTCATGGTGGCGTCGATGGCAGAGAGACCTGGCACGGTAGATGCAACAGTACAACTCTGAAGATGGATTGGTGGCAGGTGGCTACGACGGCCTCATACCCGGCAGGCGTCCTAGTTGAGGAGTGCACCGGACAGGTGGGTGCCCCATACCCGGCAGGCGTCCTGGTTGGGACCTCAGGTCTTAGATGTTAGGTTTGGCTGCGAGGTCTGTTTGGTATTAGGCCCAGACTATCAGCATCCCTACATCAACTGGATAGGAGTAGCGACAGATATTGCTTAGACGGTGGCTTTAGTCTTACCGTTGTATGACTTTGTAAGGTCTTATGTGAATAATTAATAAAGTGGCTGCATGCATCGTCCAGATGCAGAGGCCGGGGGTCCTCCTCCATTTCTAAAAAAAATGCACAACAATAAGAATTGTGGGCTGGGTTAATTAAAGATTATGGTTGGAGTAAATTGTGTTAAAATTTGTGAGCATGAGGCAGACAATGCCTCAAATCTAAAACGCAGCTCCTAGGCAAGAAGAAGATAGAGGAAACGGAACTCCCCACCCCCGGTGAAATAGAGCAGCATGCAACCTATTTCATGTAGGCGGCACATTTTTGTTGCTATAAAAAAGAAAAATATTTTTCAAAAAATATACCTGCTTGATCTACATGCAACTTCGATCAAGCTCCGCTCTATCAAAACAGAAACACCCAGTGCATGCTCGACTGATGCTACCGCGAGCAGGGCGGTTTTTCATGTACGCACATGTCAGTCCTTCTCTCAGTGCTGCAAGCGTTTGGTTCCGAGTTGCTTATGTAAATGTTTTTATTTAATAACGCTTTTGCTGCTATTGGTTCCGAGTTGCGTATGTAAATGTTTTTTACTTAATAACGGTTTTGCTGCTATCAAAATTTATTTATTTATTACAAAATATACCTGCTTGATCTACATGCAACTTGGATCAAATTTCGCTGTGTTAAATGAAAACACGACACTGCAAGCGGGGCGTCAACGATGTAAGGCCGAGCGCCCAGTGCATCTAGCCAGAAACACGTTAATGCAACACCAATCGTTGCTATCCTTTTTCTAATGAAAATTCGGACCGCCATGTTGCATGACACGGACGCTGCAAGGACGGTCCTCGCTGCTACAAGTCGCATGAAAAACGTTGCAAAGCCATCCGCGTGAACCTACAAAGATGACGGGCGTTGCTACAGATCAGACGCTTATCATTGCAAGGTCGTTTCTTGGTTAATGTGCAGCTGATATGCATTTCTTCGAGATATCGATGTGCGCCTTCCTGCAGCTACCAGCTCGCACCGTTCGAATGTCATCATGCACCGCTGATGGATGTTTTCATGGACGCAATAGTTTTCACTCCCGTTGCAACGCACGGGCATATGTTTTAGTAATGCCAAAAAAAATGAAGTCAAATTTAGTTTTATTTGGAATTTTCAAAAAAAAATGTATAAAGTTTTTATTTTGCCTCTTGAAAATAGTTCATCTTTTTAGATTTATTCTCCTGATCATTTTGATATGTAATATGTATATAAAAATATTTTATTTTCTTTTCTAGTAATTCGTTTCTCGCTGTGTTTAATTCAAAATTTGTAAAAATGTTTTAAAAGGAAGAAAAAAACGGCGGCCCATTCCCTCTCTCTCCCCCCGCCAATTTGGCCCAGCAGCACTGGCGGCCCGGCAGCGCGCAGCCCCGCGCCCGAATCGTTTTTGCCTCGGCCACCCGCTCCCTCTCCCTCTCCCAGACGCTGACATCCTGACCCCACCGTCTTCCTTTTCCCTCGCCCACGCCATGCCGCTCCGAGAGCGTTCGGCGCGCCGCCGAATCCCGAATTCCACGGGGTCACGATCCCGAGTTGACCCCTGCACCAAGTCCATGCCCTATACAAAGCCTACGTCGTCCTCGACCGACCCCTTAAATCCTACGTCCAATTTCACCCACCTCTTTCGCCATCGCCGACCGCCGCCACTGAAGCCGTCGTTTCCCACGTCGGTGAGCATGCCGAGCTTCTCCAGTTCGGGCAATTGGTCGCTCTTGACTCCACGATTCGTTTTGACAACCTTCTGACCACCATCGTCGTCTATAGAAGGCTACTCGAGCTCACCCGTCCGTCGCTGGAGCTACAACTCATTCGAGCTCCGCCGCTGTCGCCCCGCTTGCCACAGACGTCCCCAAGCTCCACCGACGCCACCGCCGACCTTGTCTCACTCCGCCGCATCCCCTCGACCCCACCACCGCCGTCGACGACCGCCGGAACCGCCGCCACCACCGGACCCGAGCCGCCTCCCTGTAAGACAAATAATTTGGGGGACTGCTCGACACCCTAAAACGGGGTGTGGCTATCTCATTATATAGATGTACCAAGAGGTACAATACAAGGCATGTACAAGACTACGTATATACAGTCTAACACCCTCCCTCAATCTTAACTGTAGCCTGAAGTACAAAGTAAGTTAAGATTGCGCCTACAGCCTACAAACTGTGGTTGTGGAAGAGGCTTCGTGAAGATGTCAGCAAGTTGATCTTTGGAGGAGATGAACTTGATACAAAGCAGTCTCTGTGCAACACGTTCCCGAACAAAGTGATAGTCAACCTCGATGTGTTTCGTCCTAGCATGAAACACCGGATTAGATGAAAGGTATGTAGCGTCGATGTTATCACACCACAGAACTGGAGGGTGACCTGGAGAGACTCTCAGCTCCCGCAACAAAGACTGTACCCATATGATCTCAGCGGTAGCATCAGCAACAGCTTTATACTCAGCTTCAGTACTGCTACGAGACACGGTGGCTTGCTTGCGTGCATTCCAGGCGATCAGATTAGGACCAAAGAACACTGCGTATCCCCCCGTGGATCGCCGATCATCAGGACTTCCAGCCCAATCCGCATCAGAGAAAGCCGAAAGTTCACAAGACGGTGCAGACTGAAGGAGCAGACCATACGAAGCAGTAGAAGAAACATAACGCAGGATGCGCTTAAATGCCGAGAGATGAGTGGTACGAGGTGCATGCAGATACTGGCACACATGATTGACTGCATAAGAGACATCAGGTCTGGTGATAGTGCGATATTGCAGACCACCAACAAGACTGCGATACTCAGTGGCGTCATCAGTGGAAAGAAGATCTCCATCAAGGGCAGACAACCGATCAGTGGCATACATCGGAGTGATAGCATGTTTGCATTGGAGCATCCCAGCACGGCCCAACAGATCCATGGAGTACTTTTTATGACTCAAAGTTAACCCAGTAGAGGACCGTGACACCTCCAATCCAAGAAAATAATGTAGAGCACCCAAATCCTTGACAGCAAATTCCTCGCCTAATGCAGACACAAGGCGATCAGCAGCAGCATTGGAGGAACTGACAAGGATAATATCATCAACATACACCAAGAGATACATCGTCACCTCAGGGCGCTGAAGGAGAAACAGTGACGTGTCAGCAGTTGAGGGAATAAACCCAAGAGCCTGGAGAGCAGAACCAAGACGAGCATGACATGCACGAGGCGCCTGTTTAAGTCCATACAACGCCTTGACCAGACGACAGAGATGATGTGGACGCGTAGGATCAACAAAACCAGGTGGTTGACGCATATAAACCTCTTCCTCAAGAACTCCATGGAGGAAAGCATTCTGCACATCAAGCTGACGAAGCGACCAACCACGAGTAACGGCAAGAGACAGCAGTATACGAATAGTAGTAGGCTTGATAACGGGACTGAATGTGTCTTCATAATCAAGACCGTACCTCTGCTTGAAACCCTTGGCAACCAGCCGTGCCTTGTAGCGCTCAATAGAACCATCTGCATGTCGTTTGACCTTAAACACCCACTTGGAGTCAATGATGTTGACGCCAGAGACTGGGAACAAGCTGCCAAGTACCATTTTCAGCAAGGCCTGAAATTCCTGCTCCATCGCAGCACGCCAGTGAGGAATACCCAATGCAGCCTGAAAATGACGCGGCTCTACCGTGGGATCCGCAGCAGCATGAGCCACACATGCAGCAAGCCACGCCACCGTCCCGTCTTTGCGTTCCTTAGGGCAAAAAACACCAGACCGGCTGCGCGTGTGTGGTCGATGATGAACCACAGCGGGCGGTGCTGGCATCACGGGGCTTGCCACAGGCAACGAAGGCGTCGTGGCCGAGACGGGGCTGGAGGTGCCAGAGTCAGCAAACTCAGCATCGGGCGACGTTGCCAGGACGGGGCTGCCAGACCCAGGCGACGACGTAGCCGAGGCGGGGCTGGCCGGCGCAGCTCCCGTGGCTGCTGGGCCGCCTGCTGATGGGCCCGACGAGGGCAGCGCCTGTGGCCTGGCGGGCGAGCCAGGCGAGCCGTGCGCTGGACCGGGCGACCCGATCGACGGGGCGGGCGACCCGGGCGCTGAGGCGGGCGACCCGGGCGCTGGAGCGGGCGAGCCGGCCAACGGGGCGGCCGAGGCGGGTGCAGCCGCGGGCTGACGGGCATGACCCGCCATGCATGGGCCATGCATAGGATCAACGTGGCCATCATGAGTGTCGTGGGCACCACCCGGTACGCCCCATGCGGAAGACCGTCGTCCAGGTCCGGGGCTTCCGTCGGTGCCTGTTCCTCAAGGAGCTCAAGACAAGCACCGCGTCCAACACCTGCAGCATGGTTAGGAAGCAACACAGGAGCATGCGCAACATCTACAAATTGATCAGGCGAAGGTGTGGCAGAAGAAACGTCCGGTAGAGGTGTGATAGAGTTGTTCGGGAGTGCACGAAAAGGGAACACATTCTCATCAAACACAACGTCATGAGAGATGTAGACGCGATTGGTGGGAACATGTAGGCATTTGTACCCTTTGTGAAGGGAACTATACCCAAGAAAAACACACTTTTTCGACCAAAACTCTAGCTTATGTTTGTTATACGGACGTAAATGAGGCCAACAAGCACACCCAAAATTTTTGAGAAAGGTGTAGTCTGGAGTTTCATTGAGCAAGAGTTCAAGTGGAGTTTTCATATTCAGTAGTCGTGAGGGAAGCCTATTGATCAAAAAATAGTCAGTGGAGAAAGCATCACTCCAGAACCTAAAAGGAACGGAGGCATGAGCTAATAAAGTAATGCCAGTTTCGACAAGATGACGATGCTTACGTTCAGCGGTCCCATTCTGCTGATGTGTATGAGGACAAGACACACGATGTGTGATCCCAAGTTTGTTAAAAAAACAAGTTGAGGTTATGATATTCACCTCCCCAGTCGGTTTGAACATGAATAATTTTCTGACTAAGGAGACGCTCAACGTGTGCTTGAAACTGTAGAAAAACATCAAACACATCAGACTTTTTCTTAATAAGATAAAGCCAAGTAAACCGACTATAAGCATCAATGAAACTGACATAATAATTGTGGCCACTGACAGATGTTTGGGCATGACCCCACACATCGGAAAACACAAGCTCAAGAGGATGTTT
This sequence comes from Triticum dicoccoides, assembly GCF_002162155.2. Lineage (NCBI taxonomy): Eukaryota > Viridiplantae > Streptophyta > Magnoliopsida > Poales > Poaceae > Triticum > Triticum dicoccoides. Next base: position 241,489,322 of record NC_041385.1, read on the forward strand.
CACAACACGACTAGACTCTGAAAACGGAAGTTGGTGACTCTTGCCCTGCTGACAGGCATCACGAATAGTTTCAACAGATTTATTTGACACAACTGGTAGTTCATGGCGATGCAACACATGACGAACTATAGGAGCAGCAGGATGACCAAGGCGTGCATGCCAATGTGTTGGAGACACACGAACACCACTGAACGCTTGAGAAGAAAACTGCATAGGAGGTGCGGTTGGCGCGTCAAGTGCGTACAAGCCACCGCGAAGTCGACCGCTAAGCAGAATGCCCTCGTGTCCCGATCCTTGATAAAGAAACGAAAAGGGTGAAACTCAGCAAGGACATTATTATCACGAGTAAGTTGTGGAACAGATAACAAACTACGTGAAGCAGTGGGAATACGAAGAACATTAGAAAGATGCAGTTTTCGTGAATTGTGTGCAAGAAGTGATGCCTGACCAACATGAGAGATGCGCATACCTGCTCCATTAGCGGTGTGCACCTGATCATGATCATGATATGGCTCCTGAGTGGAGAGTTTGCCCATGTCATTGGTGAGGTGGTTCGTAGCTCCCGTGTCCATGTACCATGTAGGATCAATGGAGTAAGACGGAGTGCGGCCATGGTCATGACTCGTCACTGCGGCGGCGGCCTGCTTGTCATTCCCTTTGCCATTGTTGCCGAGGCCCAGGAAGTCTTGCTTGTAACAACGATGACAGCGAGACGCAATGTGGCGCTCAATGCCACATAGCTGACAAGCCTGCGGAGCCCCGCAAGAAGAATAACACGCCACCGGCCGGTTACCACCCGTGATGGTCGGAGCATTGCCCCACGAGGTCGGTTGTGAAGATGGTGCCGGTCGACCCCCCAAAGATGACGCCCGTGGGGGTTTGCCACGAGTCGCGGCATTGGCGGAGGCGAAACCGGGGGAGGCGCGGCGCGCCTTAATGCGCTGTTCACGACCAATAAGTCGTGCATAGAGCTCCCGAGGTGGGAGCAGATCATCATGGCCATGGACATTCTCAACGAGGTTGTCATAGTCATCATCAAGCCCGTTAAGCACGAAGGTGGTGAACTCCTCATCCTGCAGTGGTTGGCCAACTGAGGCCAACGTGTCGGAGAGACCCCGCATCTTGTTGAAGTAGTCCGTGATGCTGAGGTCACCAAGCTTAGTCTCACCAAGCTCAGTGCGTATAGAGTGAGCACGCGCCTGAGACTGAGAGGCGAAACTGGTGTGAAGTGCCACCCACGCCTCTCGGGACGTAGCGGCAAAGATGACCATCGACGAGACGCTCGGGGTGAGCGAGGACTGGATGGCGGAGAGGATGGCCTGATCCTGGGCCACCCAGGTGTGATATGCCAGGTGATGAGGGGGCGGACACGGGATGGATCCGTCAACATAGCCTTCCAGATAGCGGCTCCGCGGAAGAGGCAGCACCTGGGCATGCCAGGACAAGTAGTTGTCCGGCGTGAGCTTCACCGGTAGCAGATGCGAGAAGTAGAACGGCGCCGGCACCGCGGTCAGATCGGTATGAGCGTGCGGCGATGCATAAGGACCCATCGACGAGGCCGCCCTGGGATGCGCCGAAGGCGCCGTGTAGGGCGGATAGTATCCTGGGGGACCGGCCACCAGAGGAGCGTAGGAAGCTGCACCCGGAGCCCCATATAGCGGTGCAGCCGCAGCCCCTTGCGACGCCGCGCCGGGCTGGTGCAGCGCCGAGTGAGAAGTCGGCGGGGGCGGCGGGTAGGGCAGGGGCGACACCGGGTAGTGTGTCACGCCCAAGATGCGACCCTATCCTAAAGGAACTCGAAGGTCCCACCAAGGATAGAAGCGCATCTTGAAGACGCTTTTGCAAGGTGGATATCATTACATCAACATTACATAATACATTGGCATACATACATAAGGCATACAATGCCACACGAATACAACAATACATCAAACAGAAGAGCAACATCCGACTACGGATGAAACACAAACAGAAGCTCAAACGACATCCACCCTGCTAGCCCAGGCTGCCGACCTGGAACCTATCCCCTGATCGAAGAAGAAGCAGAAGAAGAACTCCAAACAAGCAAACATCGCTCTCGCGTCATGATCATCGGATAAACCTGCACCTGCAACTGTTGTTGTAGTAATCTGTGAGCCACGAGGACTCAGCAATCCCATTACCATGGGTATCAAGACTAGCAAAGCTTAATGGGAAAGGAAGGGGTAAAGTGGTGAGGTTGCAGCAGCGACTAAGCAAGTATGGTGGTTAACATACGCAAATGAGAGCGAGAAGAGAAACAAGCGGAACGGTCGTCAACTAGCAATGATCAAGAAGTGATCCTGAGCTCCTACTTACGTCAATTATAACACAGAAACTGTGTTCACTTCCCAGACACCGCCGAGAAGAGACCGTCACGGCTACACACGCGGTTGATGCATTTTAATTCGGATCTGTTGTCAAGTTATCTACAACTGGACATTAACAAATTCCCATCTGCCACATAACCGCGGGCATGGCTCTCGAAAATTTAAACCCTGCAGGGATGTCCCAACTTAGCCCATGATAAGCTCTCATGATCAACGAAGGATATACCTTCTCCCAGGAAGACCCGATCAGTCTCGGTATCCCGGTTTACAAGACATTTCGACAATGGTAAAACAAGACCAGCAAGACCGCCCGATGCACCGACATCCCGATAGGAGCTGCACATATCTCGTTCTCAGGGCAACACCGGATAAGCGAAGCGTACAGGTACCGACGAATCCAAGTTGCCAAGGAATGGTCCTGCACGATGCTCTAGTTTGGACCAACACTTAGACAAGCATTGGCCCGGGGAGGCTATAATAAAGATGACCCTTGGGTTAATTACTCCCAAGGGAAAAGTAGGTGGTGATGAGGCAAATGGTAAAACCAAGGTTGGGCCTTGCTGGAGGAGTTTTATTCAAAGCGAACTATCAGGAGGGTCCCATAAATCACCCGACCGCGTAAGGAACGCAAAATCCGGGAACATAACACCGGTATGACGGAAACTAGGGCGGCAAGAGTGGAACAAAACACCAGGCATAAGGCCGAGCCTTCCACCCTTTACCAAATATATAGATGCATTAATTAAATAAAAGATATTGTGATATCCCAACATAACCCTGTCCACCATGGGGCAAAACTTCATCTTCACCTGCAACTAGCAACGCTATAAGAGGGGCTGAGCAAAGCGGTAACATATCCAAACAACGGTTTGCTAGGAAGGGTGTTAAAGGTTAGAGGTTCATGGCAATTTGGGAGGCTTGAAGAGCAAATGATAGGTAACGCAGCATAGCGATAGAATGAAGTAACTAGCATAGCAATGATAGTAGTGAGATCCAAGGTGACGGTCATCTTGCCTGAAATCCCGCAAGGAAAAAGAACGAGTCCATGAAGAAGATGAAGCCACGAAGACGAACCACACGCCGACGAACGCATCCTCACGATCGCAACGAAACCGGAACTATCGAGAAGAAGCACACAACATGTAAACACACCACACATAGACAAGACATGATGCACAACAAGCATGATGCATGACAAGTCTACATGAAGCTACTCATGGCAAGAGATGATGCATACAAGAGCAACACATCAAGGCAAGTTTAAATGAGGCCGGGAACAACATATAACAATTCCGGTAAGTCCTCATATGCAATTTTTGAAATTGGTCCAGATCTGAATAAACCTTATGTTCAAGTTGTTAAACAGCAAGTTAAGATGCATCAAGATGATCTACACGAGATTCTAGTCAAGTTACATATAAAGTTCATTAGATTCGGAGCTACAGCCTAGAAGATATGAGCAAAACAAGTAAAACTTGGTTGTGATGCAAAATGCATACAAACACCAAGCAAACACCTCAAAACAAGGATGCAACATGATAATATGAAGCTATATGCAAAAACAAGCAAGTTTCATATAGAGCACACTCAAAACGGGGCAACGGTGTAACACATACACTACAAGTTATAGCAACAATCTGTCCATAACAGCAACTAGGCATCTTGCAAGCACCAAAACAACAAGCTACAGCACCCCAACATAATAACAAAAGGCATGGGCATGAAGTACAGGTAAAGCACAACAAAACATGAACACTGAGCTATCTCCAGAAAAGAATAGAACATGCTCAAAAGGACATGGTAAAATTGCAAATAATAACAGTTTCAGACTTATCAGAAATAACATCAGGTTGCAATGTTTAGAGCTATCAAACAACATGTTACAGGAACATATCATGGCAAACAAAGGCATGGCATGATACTACTAAATGCATAGAACAAAAGTCTCTTACTGACCATGAGCCAAAAAGGATCAGAAAATATGATGGCACACATGTAAACATGGCAAGTTATATTACAGATTCATACATGGCAGGAACAACAATAAGTAGGCATGTTGGTGAGCTTGAACCACTCACCACAGAGAAATACATGGCATGGCAAGGCAACCAACAGTAAGAAGACATGTTTGAGAAGCTAAGCATGGCAAGAACAAGTTCATAGGGTGCATGGATCACTAGGGAAGCTCATGGAAAAACTGAACATAATGTTAACAGGCTGACAGCAACATTATCAAGCAACTTTGGAGCAAGATATGAACAATCTACACAAGCTATAAATGCAACCATGGGCATGAATGGATAGAGAATGACATGTATAATAACTCATCCTTAGTGAACATCTCCAGATTATGCACGAAATGACTTGTAGAAGCATGTTTACATAGCAACAAAATATAACAGAATCTGTCAGGAAAACAGCAACAGCAAGTACACTACTTAACAAGCTCGATGCACTCAGCACACAACTCACAAAAATACATGGATGGCACCACTGGAAAGATGGCATGGCATAAATCAAAACACATGTAGACATCAACCTCATAGGATGCACACATCAAACATGGTAAAAATAACAAATGAGCAAGTTATAACAGTTCAGCAGGTTAACATCAACATGCACTCTTCCAACAGCATATAAGGCATCAAGATGAGCTCAAATGGAAATGATGCAATGGAACAAAATGAAGTACTCGTCGAGGCGGAAAATTTGACATATTATACGCACGAAACGGAGCAGTATGCACAGAGTTATGATGCGATGAACATGACATGATTATGCAAAATATAACTTCGGGACTTGGGCGTTTTCGAGGTCAACCTCTGCACGGAAATTGAGGCGGGGTGGATCTGGCCGGAGCTTCGCCGGAGGATGAAGGAGGCGGCCAGGGAGGTCGAAGGAGGCGGCCCCGGCCCGGATCTCGCCGGATCCGGCCGGCGGCGGGCTGGGACGGCGGCGGGGCGAGGAGGCGCGGCCAGCAAGGCGCGGCACGGCGGCGCGGGAGGCAACCGCGGGCGGGCGGCGGCGCTCGGCCGGGCCGGGCGGAGGAGGCGGCAGGGTGAGGGAGGAGCTGGGCGGACTGGGGGGCGAGGCGCGGCGGCGCACCGGCGGGGCGGCGGCGCGGAGGTCGCCGG
>NC_041385.1:241495337-241497979 GCF_002162155.2 Triticum dicoccoides
CGGCGGAGAGGGTGGACGGGGCGGGCGGACATGTCCGGCTTCGTCCGGACGTGTCCGACTGCGGGGAGAGGAGCGGGGCTAGGGTTAGGGTAGGAAATGATCCGGGATTTCGGGGGAGGGGTGTTTATATAGGTAGAGGGAGCTAGGAGAGTCCAAATGGGGTGCGGTTTTCGCCCACACGATCGTGACCGAACGACCGAGAGCATGGAGAGGAGTTTGATGGGTTTTGGGCCACTTTAGAAGGGGTGTTGGGCTGCAACAAAAGAGGGCTTTGCGGTTACCTGGTTAACCATTGGAGTATCAAACGACCTCCAAATGGCACGAAACTTGACAGGCGGTCTACCGGTGCTATACCAAGGCCACTTGGCAAACCTCGGGCCATTCCGAGAAAGTATAACACCCGCTCACAACAGAAGACAAAAGGGGACGCCGGGGAACATAGGAGTGCCGGATTGCAAAACGGACAACGGGGAAAATGCTCGGATGCATGAGACGAACATGAATGCAAAATGAGATGCACATGAAGACATGATATGAAATGCATAAGATGACATGGCAAAGTGCAACACGCAAGCAAATGACATGGCAACGACGGCGAACAACTGGCAGACACCTGGCGCATCAAATCCGGGGTGTTACAACACTCCTCCACTAACAAGAGATCTCGTCCCGAGATCTTAGGACCGAGACGGAAGGGAAAAGGGGATGAGGTAAAAGAAGAACTCAAGAGAAGAAGTAAAGAATCGAGAGCACTCGAGAATAAGAGAGGAACGGCGAGAATGACGAGAATCGAAAGCTCACGGAATCAGATAGACTATGAAATCACTCGTTCTAACCGGAGTTGTTAGAATGAGAAAAGAAACGGATAAGACTGAAAGGATTTAGGTAGCACTCCGGCTGAAACATGGGGGAATAGAACACGACCTTGAGAGGATGGAATGATACTTGATGAAGACATGACACAAGACCTCCGGAAAGAATTGAAACAATGGAATGAAAAGAACGGATGAGAGAACAACATCTTCCACCATGAATGAGTTCAATAGCATCCTTAGAAGAAGGTTAGAATGGAGTTGTTGAGAAAATCAACAACGAAAGAATAAGCTTGTTGTGGACTTATGGATAACATCTCAAAATCATAAGGTGATAACCGACCACAAACGGAATAGATTGAAAAGCTGAGAAGAACGAAGAAATGCAAAACTCCACTCCAAAAGAATGCGGAGAACTAATTGCACTTCGAGATGCAAGAAAGAAAGCTTACTGAGCTCCACCAAAAGAACCTTGATGAACACTTGAAGAATGAATTAAATCATGAAGAACGCCATGAAGAACTCCGGTAAACAAAAGGATGATGAGATAGAAATGAAGGACGAAAAGAATAAGATTAAAGCATGCGATGATTTAGATGGGGGTTCCGACGAGATGACCGAGGAAATTTGAACTCCGGGAAAAGAAAAGATGAAAACGCTTGGAACTAGAATTTATTCACCAAGAACAAACTCCGAAGGAAGGGATTAATCACTTGAATGAAATAAGAATAAGATTTATTGTATGCTTATCCTTCATCAAATTAAATTGACGACAAGCAATGGATTTTGCATACTACTTATTCTTCTTGAAAAAGAATTGAGAAGTGACATATCTCAAACTTGAGAAAGTCTTCATGAATCACTGGTAGGATTGAAAAGAACGAATGGATTAATATGATAAACAAGGAAAACAATCTTGAACGAACCACCGTAAGAATTCGGAAATGACTGACGAAAGAGAAATAATCACCGGAAGAATTAGAAGAACCAATATGTTAGAGGGGGATTTAGATACAAGAGAACGGGAAGAACTCAATCTGATTAAAGAGCACTTGAACGAAGCACCGGGATAAATAGAGAACGATAACTAGAATGATGGCCTCCGGTGAAAAGAAATGGAATAACACTCCTGACATACTCTGGATGGATGAAAAGAATTTGAAAACGATCTTGGAAAAGGCATGTGACTGATGGAATCCATTCTTACGTCACACTTCGAAAAAAGGATTGAGAATAACTCCGGGAGAATTAGAAGAGTCAGGTAAGATCCTGGGAAAAGACCTGTGGGTTAGGGCCCACTGAAGTGAAAACACCATTGGAAAGGGATGTTGAACAGATAGATGATGCACCGGAACAATTGAAATATTTGAATGAGGTGACAACCTCGAATTAATTTGAACACAGACGAATCTCTGAGATGTCTTGAACACTCCAAAAGGATAAACTGGCGAGAGGCAAACAAGCAGGGAAAACATTTGAGCCGAGGAAAAGAATATGATCAACACTGAATACTTGAATTGAGTCCACCGGAAAGAAAAAAAATGAAGAATGACGAACTAGACGAGAATTCACCGGTTGAAATAATTGAGGGAAGAATGAAGAGACTCCACACAAATGGAATTGATGGTCGAGAGAGAGTCAGACTCCGGGAAGAAAAAGGGTGGGAGGGGGGGAAAACAAAGACAAATTGGACGGGGAACCGACGAATATCTTGAAGAAAAAACACCTGTTGAAAACAAAGACTTCGCACGAGTAGGAAGGATACTTGATTACGGACTCCGATTCCAAGGAGAAAAAGGGTAGGGCGGGTGCGAAAATAGAACAACTGAG
>NC_041385.1:241498557-241509752 GCF_002162155.2 Triticum dicoccoides
AAAAGAATATGATCAACACTGAATACTTGAATTGAGTCCACCGGAAAGAAAAAAAATGAAGAATGACGAACTAGACGAGAATTCACCGGTTGAAATAATTGAGGGAAGAATGAAGAGACTCCACACAAATGGAATTGATGGTCGAGAGAGAGTCAGACTCCGGGAAGAAAAAGGGTGGGAGGGCGGGAAAACAAAGACAAATTGGACGGGGAACCGACGAATATCTTGAAGAAAAAACACCTGTTGAAAACAAAGACTTCGCACGAGTAGGAAGGATACTTGATTACGGACTCCGATTCCAAGGAGAAAAAGGGTAGGGCGGGTGCGAAAATAGAACAACTGAGGATTGAACTTGGCAAAAATGAAGAGGCTCGAGTCAACTTGACGAGAGATGCACCGGATCAAAAGAGGAAGGACAACTCACGAAACTAACCACGTGATCCTAAAGAAAAATTTGAAGGGAAGAGGAGTAGTTCAAAACACCTACGTCAAGATTCCTCACCAGAGCGATGAAGGGGCTGAGGAGTAAAAAGAATTCCTACTCTCCGATATAACTAGACTCCGAAAACAGTTTTCTTCTAGACTCGACAACGGCCAAACTACACGATCAATCAAGGGGGCTCCTAAGGTCGGTCGAGGCTCTGATACCAACTTGTCACGCCCAAGATGCAACCCTATCCTAAAGGAACTCGAAGGTCCCACCAAGGATAGAAGTGCATCTTGAAGACGCTTTTGCAAGGTAGATATCATTACATCAACATTACATAATACATTGGGATACATACATAAGGCATACAATGCCACACGAATACAACAGTACATCAAACATAAGAGCAACATCCGACTACGGATGAAACACAAACAGAAGCTCAAATGACATCCACCCTACTAGCCCAGGCTGCCGACCTGGAACCTATCCCCTGATCGAAGAAGAAGCAGAAGAAGAACTCCAAACAAGCAAACATCGCTCTCGCGTCATGATCATCGGATAAACCTGCACCTGCAACTGTTGTTGTAGTAATCTGTGAGCCACGAGGACTCAGCAATCCCATTACCATGGGTATCAAGACTAGCAAAGCTTAATGGGAAAGGAAGGGATAAAGTGGTGAGGTTGCAGCAGCGACTAAGCAAGTATGGTGGTTAATATACGCAAATGAGAGCGAGAAGAGAAACAAGCGGAACGGTCGTCAACTAGCAATGATCAAGAAGTGATCCTGAGCTCCTACTTACGTCAATCATAACACAGAAACTGTGTTCACTTCCCGGACTCCACCGAGAAGAGACCATCACGGCTACACACGCGGTTGATGCGTTTTAATTCGGATCTGGTGTCAAGTTATCTACAACCGGACATTAAAAAATTCCCATCTGCCACATAGCCGCGGGCACGGCTCTCGAAAGTTTAAATCCTGCAGGGGTATCCCAACTTAGCCCATGATAAGCTCTCGCGATCAACGAAGGATATACCTTCTCCCAGGAAGACCCGATCAGTCTCGAAATCCCGGTTTACAAGACATTTCGACAATGGTAAAACAAGACCAGCAAGACTGCCCGATGCGCCGACATCCCGATAGGAGCTACACATATCTCGTTCTCAGGGCAACACCGGATAAGCGAAGCGTACAGGTACCGACGAATCCAAGTTGCCAAGGAATGGTCTCGCACGGTGCTCTAGTTTGGATCAACACTTAGACAAGCATTGGCCCGGGGAGGCTATAATAAAGATGACCCTTGGATTAATTACTCCCAAGGGAAAAGTAGGTGGTGGTGAGGCAAATGGTAAAACCAAGGTTGGGCCTTGCTCGAGGAGTTTTATTCAAAGCGAACTGTCAGGGGGGTCCCATAAATCTCCCGGCCGCGTAAGGAACGCAAAATCCGGGAACATAACACCGGTATGACGGAAACTAGGGCGGCAAGAGTGGAACAAAACACCAGGCATAAGGCCGAGCCTTCCACCCTTTACCAAATATATAGATGCATTAATTAAATAAAAGATATTGTGATATCCCAACATAACCCTGTCCACCATGGGGCAAAACTTCATCTTCACCTGCAACTAGCAACGCTATAAGAGGGTCTGAGCAAAGCGGTAACATAGCCAAACAACGGTTTGCTAGGAAGGGTGTCAAAGGTTAGAGGTTCATGGCAATTTGGGAGGCTTGAAGAGCAAATGATAGGTAACGCAGCATAGCGATAGAACGAAGCAACTAGCATAGCAATGATAGTAGTGAGATCCAAGGTGACGGTCATCTTGCCTGAAATCCCGCAAGGAAGAAGAACGAGTCCATGAAGAAGATGAAGCCACGAAGACGAACCACACGCCGACGAACGCATCCTCACGATCGCAACGAAACCGGAACTATCGAGAAGAAGCACACAACATGGTAAACACACCACACATAGACAAGACATGATGCACAACAAGCATGATGCATGACAAGTCTACATGAAGCTACTCATGGCAAGAGATGATGCATACAAGAGCAACACATCAAGGCAAGTTTAAATGGGGTCGGGAACAACATATAACAATTCCGGTAAGTCCTCATATGCAATTTTTGAAATTGGTCCAGATCTGAATAAACCTTATGTTCAAGTTGTTAAACAGCAAGTTAAGATGCACCAAGATGATCTACACGAGATTCTAGTCAAGTTACATATAAAGTTCATTAGATTCGGAGCTACGGCCTAGAAGATATGAGCAAAACAAGTAAAACATGGCATTGATGCAAAATGCATACAAACATCAAGCAAACACCTCAAAACAAGGATGCAACATGATAATATGAAGCTATATGCAAAAACAAGCAAGTTTCATATAGAGCACACTCAAAACGGGGCAACGGTGTAACACATACACTATACAAGTTATAGCAACAATCTGTCCATAACAGCAACTAGGCATCTTGCAAGCACCAAAACAACAAGCTACAGCACCCCAACATAATAACAAAAGGCATGGGCATAAAGTACAGGTAAAGCACAACAAAACATGAACACTGAGCTATCTCCAGAAAAGACTAGAACATGCTCAAAAGCACATGGTAAAATTGCAAATAATAACAGTTTCAGACTTATCAGAAATAACATCAGGTTGCAATGTTTAGAGCTATCAAACAACATGTTACAGGAACATATCATGGCAAACAAAGGCATGGCATGATACTACTAAATGCATAGAACAAAAGTCTCTTACTGACCATGAGCCAAAAAGGATCAGAAAATATGATGGCACCCATGTAAAACATGGCAAGTTATATTACAGATTCATACATGGCAGGAACAACAATAAGTAGGCATGTTGGTGAGCTTGAACCACTCACCACAGAGAAATACATGGCATGGAAAGGCAACCAACAGTAAGAAGACATGTTTGAGAAGCTAAGCATGGCAAGAACAAGTTCATAGGGTGCATGGATCACTAGGGAAGCTCATGGAAAAACTGAACATAATGTTAACAGGCTGACAGCAACATTATCAAGCAACTTTGGATCAAGATATGAACAATCTACAGCAAGCTATAAATGCAACCAGGGGCATGAATGGATAGAGCATGACATGTATAACAACTCATCCTTAGTGAACATCTCCAGATTATGCACGAAATGACTTGTAGACGCATGTTTATATAGCAACAAAATATAACAGAATCTGTCAGGAAAACAGCAACAGCAAGTACACTACTTAACAAGCTCGATGCACTCAGCACACAACTCACAAAAATACATGGATGACACCACTGGAAAGATGGCATGGCATAGATCAAAACACATGTAGACATCAACCTCATAGGATGCACACATCAAACATGGTAAAAATGACAAATGAGCAAGTTATAACAGTTCAGCAGGTTAACATCAACATGCACTCTTCCAACAGCATATAAGGCATTAACATGAGCTCAAATGGAAATGATGCAATGAATGAAATGAAGTACTCATTGAGGCGAACAATTTGACATATTATACGCACGAAACAGAGCAGTATGCACAGAGTTATGATGCGATGAACATGACATGATTATGCAAAATATAACTTCGGGACTTGGGCGTTTTCGAGGTCAACCTCTGCACGGAAATTGAGGCAGGGTGGATCTGGCCGGAGCTTCGCCGGAGGATGAAGGAGGCGGCCAGGGAGGTCGAAGGAGGTGGCCCCGGCCCGGATCTCGCCGGATCCGGCCGGCGGCGGGCTGGGACGGCGGCGGGGCGAGGAGGCGCGGCCAGCAAGGCGCGGCACGGCGGCGCGGGAGGCAACCGTGGGCAGGCGGCGGCGCTCGGCCGGGCCGGGCGGAGGAGGCGGCAGGGAGCGGGAGGAGCTGGCGGACAGGGGGGCGAGGCGCGGTGGCGCACCGGCGGGGCGGCGGCGCGGAGGTCGCCGGCGGCGAGGTCGGGAGCCGGCGTGGACGGGCGGCTGCGCGGGGCGCGGGCCGCGGCCGCAGGCGGCTCGGGCCCAGGCGGGCCCCGCGAGGGCTGAGCGGGCCGGCGGCACGGCGCGGCGGAGGATGCCACGTGGCGGCGCGGGAGAGGGTGGACGGGGCGGGGCGGACATGTTCGCTCCGTCCGGACGTGTCCGACTGCGGGGAGAGGAGCGGGGCTAGAGTTTGGGTAGGAAATGATCCGGGATTTAGGGGGAGGGGTGTTTATATAGGTAGAGGGAGCTAGGAGAGTCCAAATGGGGTGCGGTTTTCGCCCACACGATCGTGATCAAACGACCGAGAGCATGGAGGGGAGTTTGCTGGGTTTTGGGCCACTTTGGAAGGGGTGTTGGGCTGCAACAAAAGAGGGCTTTGCGGTTACCCGGTTAACCGTTGGAGTATCAAACGACCTCCAAATGGCACGAAACTTGACAGGCGGTCTAACGGTGCTATACCAAGGCCGCTTGGCAAACCTCGGGCCATTCCGAGAAAGTTTAACACCCGCTCACAACAGAAGACAAAAGGGGACGCCGGGGAACATAGGAGTGCCGGATTGCAAAACGGACAACGGGGAAAATGCTCGGATGCATGAGACGAACATGAATGCGAAATGAGATGCACATGACGACATGATATGAAATGCATAAGATGACATGGCAAAGTGCAAAACGCAAGCAAATGACATGGCAACGACGGCGAACAACTGGCAGACACCTGGCACATCGAATCCGGGGCGTTACAACACTCCTCCACTAACAAGAGATCTCGTCCCGAGATCTTAGGACCGAGACAGAAGGGAAAAGGGGATGAGGTAAAAGAAGAACTCAAGAGAAGAAGTAAAGAATCGAGAGAACTCGAGAATAAGAGAGGAACGGCGAGAATGACAAGAATCGAAAGCTCACGGAATCAGATAGACTATGAAATCACTCGTTCTAACCGGAGTGGTTAGAATGAGAAAAGAAAGGGATAAGACTGAAAGGATTTAGGTAGCACTCCGGCTGAAACATGGGGGAATAGAACACGAGCTTGAGAGGATGGAATGATACTTGATGAAGACATGACACAAGACCTCCGGAAAGAATTGAAACAATGGAATGAAAAGAACGGATGAGAGAACAACATCTTCCACCATGAATGAGTTCAATAGCATCCTTAGAAGAAGGTTAGAATGAAGTTGCTGAGAAAATCAACAATGAAATAATAAGCTTGTTGTGGACTTATGGATAACATCTCAAAATCATAAGGTGATAACCGACCACAAACGGAATAGATTGAAAAGCTGAGAAGAACGAAGAAATGCAAAACTCCACTCCAAAAGAATGCGGAGAATTAATTGCACTTCGAGATGCAAGAAAGAAAGCTTCCTGAGCTCCACCAAAAGAACCTTGATGAACACTTGAAGAATGAATTAAATCATGAAGAACGCCATGAAGAACTCCGGTAAACAAAAGGATGGTGAGATAGAAATGAAGGACGAAAAGAATAAGATTAAAGCATGCGATGATTTAGATGGGGGTTCCGACGAGATGACCGAGGAAATTTGAACTCCGGGAAAAGAAAAGATGAAAATGCTTGGAACTAGAATTTATTCACCAAGAACAAACTTCGAATGAAAGGGATTAATCACTTGAATGAAATAAGAATAAGATTTATTGTATGCTTATCCTTCATCAAATTAAATTGATGACAAGCAATGGATTTTGCATACTACTTATTCTTCTTGAAAAAGAATTGAGAAGTGACATATCTCAAACTTGAGAAAGTCTTCATGAATCACCGGTAGGATTGAAAAGAACGAATGGATTAATATGATAAACAAGGAAAAGAATCTTGAACGAACCGCCGTAAGAATTTGGAAATGACTGACGAGAGAGAAATAATCACCGGACGAATTAGAAGAACCAATATGTTAGAGGGGGATTTAGATACAAGAGAACGGGAAGAACTCGATGTGATTAAAGAGCACTTGAACGAAGCACTGGGATAAATAGAGAACGATAACTGGAATGATGGCCTCCGGTGAAAAGAAATGGAATAACACTCCTGACATACTCCGGATGGATGAAAAGAATTTGAAAACGATCTTGGAAAAGGCATGTGACTGATGGAAACCATTCTTACGTCACACTTCGAAAAAAGGATTGAGAATAACTCCGGGAGAATTAGAAGAGTCAGGTAAGATCCTGGGAAAAGACCTGTGGGTTAGGGCCCACTGAAGTGAAAAACACCGTTGGAAAGGGATGTTGAACAGATAGATGATGCACCGGAACAATTGAAATATTTGAATGAGGTGACAACCTCGAATTAATTTGAACACAGACGAATCTCTGAGATGTCTTGAACACTCCGAAAGGATAAACTGGCGAAAGGCGAACAAGCAGGGAAAACATTTGAGCCGAGGAAAAGAATATGATCAACACCGAATACTTGAATTGAGTCCACCAGAAAGAAAGAAAAATGAAGAATGACGAACTAGACGAGAATTCACCGGTTGAAATAATTGAGGGAAGAATGAAGAGACTCCACACGAATGGAATTGATGGTCGAGAGAGAGTCAGACTCCGGGAAGAAAAACGGTGGGAGGGAGGGAAAACAAAGACAACTTGGATGGGGAACCGACGAATATCTTGAAGAGAAAAACACTTGTTGAAAACAAAGACTTCGCACGAGTAGGAAGGATACTCGATTACGGACTCGGGTTCCAAGGAGAAAAAGGGAAGGGCGAGTGGGAAAATAGAACAACTAAGGATTGAACTTGGCAAAGATGAAGAGGCTCGAGTCAACTTGACGAGAGATGCACAGGATCAAAAGAGGATGGACAACTCACGAAACTAACCACATGATCCTAAAGAAAAATTTGAAGGGAAGAGGAGTAGTTCAAAACACCTACGTCAAGATTCCTCACCAGAGCGACAAAGGGGCTGAGGAGTAAAAAGAATTCCTACTCTCCGATATAACTAGACTCTGAAAGCAGTTTTCTTCTAGACTCGACAACGGCCAAACTACACGATCAATCAAGGGGGCTCCTAAGGTCGGTCGAGGCTCTGATACCAACTTGTCACGCCCAAGATGCGACCCTATCCTAAAGGAACTCGAAGGTCCCACCAAGGATAGAAGCGCATCTTGAAGACGCTTTTGCAAGGTGGATATCATTACATCAACATTACATAATACATTAGGATACATACATAAGGCATACAATGCCACACGAATACAACAGTACATCAAAAATAAGAGCAACATCCGACTACGGATGAAACACAAACAGAAGCTCAAACGATATCCACCCTGCTAGCCCAGGCTGCCGACCTGGAACCTATCCCCTGATCAAAGAAGAAGCAGAAGAAGAACTCCAAACAAGCAAATATCGCTCTCGCGTCATGATCATCGGATAAACCTGCACCTGCAACTGTTGTTGTAGTAATCTGTGAGCCACGAGGACTCAGCAATCCCATTACCATGGGTATCTAGACTAGCAAAGCTTAATGGGAAAGGAAGGGGTAAAGTGGTGAGGTTGCAGCAGCGACTAAGCAAGTATGGTGGTTAACATACGCAAATGAGAGCGAGAAGAGAAACAAGCGGAACAGTCGTCAACTAGCAATGATCAAGAAGTGATCCTGAGCTCCTACTTACGTCAATCATAACACAGAAACCGTGTTCACTTCCCGGACTCCGCCGAGAAGAGACCATCACGGCTACACACGCGGTTGATGCATTTTAATTCGGATCTGGTGTCAAGTTATCTACAACCGGACATTAACAAATTCCCATCTGCCACATAGCCGTGTGCACGGCTCTCGAAAGTTTAAACCCTGCAGGGGTATCCCAACTTAGCCCATGATAAGCTCTCGCGATCAACGAAGGATATACCTTCTCCCAGGAAGACCCGATCAGTCTCGAAATCCCGGTTTACAAGACATTTCGACGATGGTAAAACAAGACCAGCAAGACCGCCCGATGCGCCGACATCCCGATAGGAGCTGCACATATCTCATTCTCAGGGCAATACCGGATAAGCGAAGCGTACAGGTACCGACGAATCCAAGTTGCCAAGGAATGGTCCCGCACGGTGCTCTAGTTTGGATCAACACTTAGAGAAGCATTGGCCCGGGGAGGCTATAATAAAGATGACCCTTGGGTTAATTACTCCCAAGGGAAAAGTAGGTGGTGGTGAGGCAAATGGTAAAACCAAGGTTGGGCCTTGCTGGAGGAGTTTTATTCAAAGCGAACTGTCAGGGGGGGTCCCATAAATCCCGACCGCGTAAGGAACGCAAAATCCGGGAACATAACACCGGTATGACGGAAACTAGGGCGGCAAGAGTGGAACAAAACACCAGGCATAAGGCCAAGCCTTCCACCCTTTACCAAATATATAGATGCATTAATTAAATAAAAGATATTGTGATATCCCAACATAACCCTGTCCACCATGGGGCAAAACTTCATCTTCACCTGCAACTAGCAACGCTATAAGAGGGGCTGAGCAAAGCGGTAACATAGCGAAACAACGGTTTGCTAGGAAGGGTGTCAAAGGTTAGAGGTTCATGGCAATTTGGGAGGCTTGAAGAGCAAATGATAGGTAACGCAGCATAGCGATAGAACGAAGCAACTAGCATAGCAATGATAGTAGTGAGATCCAAGGTGACGGTCATCTTGCCTGAAATCCCGCAAGGAAGAAGAACGAGTCCATGAAGAAGATGAAGCCACGAAGACGAACCACACGCCGACGAACGCATCCTCACGATCGCAACGAAACCGGAACTATCGAGAAGAAGCACACAACATGGTAAACACACCACACATAGACAAGACATGATGCACAACAAGCATGATGCATGACAAGTCTACATGAAGCTACTCATGGCAAGAGATGATGCATACAAGAGCAACACATCAAGGCAAGTTTAAATGGGGTCGGGAACAACATATAACAATTCCGGTAAGTCCTCATATGCAATTTTTGAAATTGGTCCAGATCTGAATAAACCTTATGTTCAAGTTGTTAAACAGCAAGTTAAGATGCACCAAGATGATCTACACGAGATTCTAGTCAAGTTACATATAAAGTTCATTAGATTCGGAGCTACGGCCTAGAAGATATGAGCAAAACAAGTAAAACATGGCATTGATGCAAAATGCATACAAACATCAAGCAAACACCTCAAAACAAGGATGAAACATGATAATATGAAGCTATATGCAAAAACAAGCAAGTTTCATATAGAGCACACTCAAAACGGGGCAACGGTGTAACACATACACTATACAAGTTATAGCAACAATCTGTCCATAACAGCAACTAGGCATCTTGAAAGCACCAAAACAACAAGCTACAGCACCCCAACATAATAACAAAAGGCATGGGCATGAAGTACAGGTAAAGCACAACAAAACATGAACACTGAGCTATCTTCAGAAAAGAATAGAACATGCTCAAAAGGACATGGTAAAATTGCAAATAATAACAGTTTCAGACTTATCAGAAATAACATCAGGTTGCAATGTTTAGAGCTATCAAACAACATGTTACAGGAACATATCATGGCAAACAAAGGCATGACATGATACTACTAAATGCATAGAACAAAAGTCTCTTACTGACCATGAGCCAAAAAGGATCAGAAAATATGATGGCACCCATGTAAACATGGCAAGTTATATTAAATATTCATACATGGCAGGAACAACAATAAGTAGGCATGTTGGTGAGCTTGAACCACTCACCACAGAGAAATACATGGCATGGCAAGGCAACCAACAGTAAGAAGACATGTTTGAGAAGCTAAGCATGGCAAGAACAAGTTCATAGGGTGCATGGATCACTAGGGAAGCTCATGGAAAAACTGAACATAATGTTAACAGGCTGACAGCAACATTATCAAGCAACTTTGGAGCAAGATATGAACAATCTACAGCAAGCTATAAATGCAAACAGGGGCATGAATGGATAGAGCATGACATGTATAACAACTCATCCTTAGTGAACATCTCCAGATTATGCACGAAATGACTTGTAGAAGCATGTTCACATAGCAACAAAATATAACAGAATCTGTCAGGAAAACAGCAACAGCAAGTACACTACTTAACAAGCTCGATGCACTCAGCACACAACTCACAAAAATACATGGATGGCACCACTGGAAAGATGGCATGGCATAGATCAAAACACATGTAGACATCAACCTCATAGGATGCACATATCAAACATGGTAAAAATGACAAATGAGCAAGTTATAACAGTTCAGCAGGTTAACATCAACATGCACTCTTCCAACAGCATATTAGGCATCAAGATGAGCTCAAATGGAAATCATGCAATGGAATGAAATGAAGTACTCGTCGAAACGAACAATTTGACATATTATACGCACAAAACGTAGGAGTATGCACAGAGTTATGATGCGATGAATATGACATGATTATGCAAAATATAACTTAGGGACTTGGGCGTTTTCAAGGTCAACCTCTGCACGGAAATTGAGGCGGGGTGGATCTGGCCGGAGCTTCGCCGGAGGATGAAGGAGGCGGCCAGGGAGGTCGAAGGAGGCGGCCCCGGCCCGGATCTCGCCGGATCCGGCCGGCGGCGGGCTGGGACGGCGGCGGGGCGAGGAGGCGCGGCCAGCAAGGCGCGGCACGGCGGCGCGGGAGGCAACCGCGGGCGGGCGGCGGCGCTCGGCCGGGCCGGGCGGAGGAGGCGGCAGGGTGAGGGAGGAGCTGGGCGGACTGGGGGGCGAGGCGCGGCGGCGCACCGGCGGGGCGGCGGCGCGGAGGTCGCCGG
>NC_041385.1:241510269-241607383 GCF_002162155.2 Triticum dicoccoides
CTGAGCGGGCCGGCGGCGCGGCGCGGCGGAGGACGCCACGTGGCGGCGCGGGTGAGGGTGGACGGGGCGGGGCGGACATGTTCGGCTCCGTCCGGACGTGTCCGACTGCGGGGAGAGGAGCGGGGCTAGGGTTAGGGTAGGAAATGATCCGGGATTTCGGGGGAGGGGGTGTTTATATAGGTAGAGGGAGCTAGGAGAGTCCAAATGGGGTGCGATTTTCACCCACACAATCGTGATCGAACGACCGAGAGCATGGAGGGGAGTTTGCCGGGTTTTGGGCCACTTTGGAAGGGGTGTTGGGCTGCAACAAAAGAGGGCTTTGCGGTTACCCGGTTAACAGTTGGAGTATCAAGCGATCTCCAAATGGCACGAAACTTGACAGGCGGTCTACCGGTGCTATACCAAGGCCGCTTGGCAAACCTCGGGCCATTCCGAGAAAGTTTAACACCTACTCACAACAGAAGACAAAAAGGGACGCCGGGGAACATAGGAGTGCCGGATTGCAAAACGGACAACGAGGAAAATGTTCGGATGGATGAGACAAACATGAATGCGAAATGAGATGCACATGACGACACGATATGAAATGCATAAGATGACATGGCAAAGTGCAACACGCAAACAAATGACATGGCAACGACGGCGAACAACTGGCAGACACCTGGCACATCGAATCCGGGGCGTTACATAGTGATTCGTTGGGGGCGCCGAGTGAGGTGGCGGCGGCGATGCACCATAGAGGTAGGGCGTTGGGGCGCCGTAGCCCGGCGGCGGGGCGTCGTAGGGTTGCTATGGCGGCGGGGCGTCGTAGGGTTGTGGCGGCGGCGGGGCGCCGTAGCCCGACGGCGGCGCCGAACAGGACGACGGCGGCGGCGGCCCGCCGTGGACAGGGCCAGCGACGCCGCCCGCAGAGGGATCAACCCCGATCGCCTGGGAGACCCGATCGCCCGGAGACGAAGACGACGGGGAGGCACCGTAGGCCATCGCAAGAGGCTGCGAGGCAAGGAACGGTGAGGCAGGAGCAAGGGCTGGCGCCGAGGCGGCGGCGGGAACGAAGACAGCGGTCGGCGCGGCGGTGGCGGCGGCGACGGCGGCAGCGGAAGACATCGTAACCTAATTTGATACCATGTAAGACAAATAATTTGGGGGACTGCTCGACACCCTAAAACGGGGTGTGGCTATCTCATTATATAGATGTACCAAGAGGTATAATACAAGGCATGTACAAGACTACGTATATACAGTCTAACACTCCCGTCGCCGTCGTCGTCCCGTCGCCATGGTATGAACCCGACCGTCCGATCTTTGATCAACGCCATAGATAAGATCGCAGTGAAGAGTTAGATTTTATTTTAATAGATCGATTTTTTTAGTTACAGTTATTTTGGTTTAGATCGAACCGACCGACGGGTTTTCTGTTATATAAACGTGTGTGCGCGATTTTGTTAGATCTCCGCCAACCGCCGGATAGTCTCTGTCGGACAGACCCCTAGCCCAATAGAATTGCGCCACGCAGCGCCGCCCGTTCTGTAGTATTTTTTTATTCTAGTTTCTGTTTTAAAAAAACAGAATAGTTACATTTTTAGAAAACTAATATCTCCTGGGATTTTTAATGTTTATAGGTGATTCTTTTTGCATGGGTTATAATTTTTATGAAGTTTCTGTAGATACCAAGTTTGACTTTTTTGAAAAAGTTTGAATTTGAATTTTCATGAATTTGCTCAAATCACTAGATTGGCTATAAATTGAACTAGGAGTATTAATTTTGAGTGGTTCTTTTTGCTACTGGTTCCGTTTGACTTTGATTATCAGTAGGATTTCATTGGTGAATTTTAGGATTTTTGAAAAAAAATAGTTTAAACAAAAACAATATTGTTTTACTGTTTTATAGGATTTTTGCCTTTTCTTTCAATTTAAATTGTTTTTTTGTCCTTTTTGACAAGTTCTATTTAGTTTCTGTTAACTTAGCAGTAGCAATTTTATTGGTAGTAAAAATATATTTTTAGTATTTTATTTCTTTTATCTTATCAGAAAACTTGTTTTCAGCATAACATGAGTTTTATAAATGATTTTAAGTTGATTCTTTTTGCGTAAAATTTCTTTGTTGTTTTTATTTCTGTTATTTTGTAAAAAAATATTTTTGTTTCTGTTAAAACTTATTAGTGGCAGAAAACTTATTTGTAGCTTGTTTTACTTGTAGTAGGACTTTGCATTGAGTGTGTTTTCTTTGGTTTTGTTTTTAATTTTCTTTGTGTGTTTTATTAATTGCTACATGTTTAGCTTTACTTGTTGTAGTAGTATTATTTGTATGATGGTGTGCTTATGTATGTCTTGTTTGTTTTGATAGATTACCCGAAGTGCGAGGCTTGCTATTATGAGTCGTTAGAGTTTGAAGATCGTCACCAAGGCAAGTCATTTGATCATGTATTTTATTACCTATGATTTTTACTGCATTAGGTGTTATCCTCCCCACCATGCATGCAAGTAGGTGAAATTGATTTTTGTTCTTGAGTAGTATCATGTGGTAGGTTGAGCCCAAATTCCCTTGTTACCACCCAAAACGTTGTAGTTATTTTGCTATGCTTAGTAGATGGGGTTGGTTGAGTGTTTTACATTGGATGTGTGAGAGTTAAGTTGATGACTACCACCCCAAGACTTCAAGATTCTCAAGACGAACTTCAATTCACTACTGGGTGGAGGACGGATGGAAGGGCACCCTGGAGTACTAGTGGTTGACCCATGGATGCATGGAGAAGCACCATGACATCTTGCGGAAAGCTTCACCCAGGCGCGAAGAGACGGATGGATATACCTTGATCGGAAGCTTACCTGTGCAACCACAAGTCACTATGGGCTCTAGCTTGGTCGACCCTAGGTGTGACTCTAGACGGACGGTGCCAGCAGATGTAGAAGAATGGTAGGAAATGGATGGGCACCGGCAGTGGCCCAGAGGAACTCTAGGAAGACCATGTTTTGTTCGTCCCGTCCTCAAACATCAGGCAATGCGAGGACATAAAGGAGGGAACGATTCTTATGGGTAAAGTGCACAAGACTCTGCAGAGTGGAAATCTAATCATTTAGCCGTGTCCCTGGTTACTTACATTTGAGCCTCTAGAATTGGATTTATTCAGAATTCTCAACACCAATCTTAATTAATTAATGGTTGGGTTAATGATGATTTTGGGTATGAGACATTGGTTGGCGGAACCATCTCACTAACAATAATAATTTTGTAGTAATTACAAGCAAGTGCTTTGTTGTATTGCTTTTCGCAGAAACTTAAACTTAGAGCCCCATAGCCAAAATTGCATATAGTGATAGCACTTTATTATTGTTTTCTCTCTATGATTTGCCGGCATATTCGAAATGCTGACCTACACGGCTGTAACGTCTCATGTTGCAGAGGTTTATTCCGACCAGGAGTGAGGCTACGATCTACGCTCGGCGATTGCCCTTTGGAATCGATGGACTCGTTACCTTCTACGTCTTCTGTGGTAGTTTAATCTCATGAGTTGGCCTTCGGCCGAATTTATCCTGATGTAATAAAGACTCGATATGAGATTCGATGTAGTAAATCAGGCGTGATTGAATTTTGATATTCTCATCAATGTACTGTGTGTGCCAGCATGATCTTGGTATGGTACTGATACACAAAGACTTAACCTTTTTCGGGTTGGGTCGCTACAGCAACGGTGTGCTCAATTATTCCATCATCTGATTGTTTTTTGTGAGTCAGCGGGTGTTTAATCTTTATTTCTTTGATTATTAGTTAAGAACAGAGGATTATCTTCATTTTCTAATTTTCTTTTGATTAATCTATTGTAGCATCCAGTCAATTTTGAGTGTTGTTTGCATAGATTCGCTATAAAACATGCAAAGAAGTGCAGGAAAAACAAGGTGAATTTCATGCATCTAAATTTCTGAATTATGAACATTCATTTCTCGCTTCCAAAAGGGTGATCGTAGTGTTAAATTATGATTCTGCTTGTTGCTGAAGTCTAACTAAATTATTGTAGACAATGTTGTTGCAAAGAGTAATTTATAGTTCTGTTTTTTATTATTACGAAAAGTTAATCTTTACGGCGCATACCCATGTCGAAAATCCTGGCTCCACCACTGGCGAGAGACGTAAGCTAACAAACTTTACGTACTTGGATCACATGCACTTATGATTGCAACCCTAGCAAGCATCACGACTACTAAAGATCATTAAGGCAAAACTCAACCATATCATTAAGTGTAAAGTCCCCTTTAATCCCATAGGCAACAATCCTCTTACTTGGGTTTAGGCTGCTGTCACAACCACACCCACCATAACCGAATCATGAACATATCGCAACACCAAGCAATGGTAATCCCACATGCTTGCGCACGGCATGGAGGCCACCATAGGACATCACCATATCAACATACAACTCATATCAATCACACCATACCATTATAATGTTGGGGAACGTAGTAATTTCAAAAAAAATCCTACGCACATGCAAGATCATGGTGATGCATAGCAACGAGAGGGGAGAGTGTGTCCACGTACCCTCGTATACCGAAAGCGGAAGCGTTAGCACAACGCCGTTGATGTAGTCGTACGTATTCACAATCCGACCGATCAAATGCCGAACGCACGACACCTCCGAGTTCAGCACACGTTCAACTCGATGACGTCCCTCGAACTCCGATCCAGCCGAGCTTTGAGGGAGAGTTCCGTCAGCACGACGGCATGGTGACGATGATGATGTTCTACCGACGCAGGGCTTCGCCTAAGCACTGCTATGATATTATCGAGGTGGATTATGGTGGAGGGGCACCGCACATGGCTAAGAGATCCAAGGGATCAATTGTTGTGTCTATGGGGTGCCCCCCTCCTCTGTATATAAAGGAGGGGAGGAGAGGGCCGGCCAGGAGGAGGAGGCGCGCCCAAGGGGGGGGAGTCCTACTCCCACCGGGAGTAGGACTCCTCCTTTTCATATTTGGAGAGGGAGAGGGAAGGAAGAGGAAGGAGGGAGGAAGGAAAGGGGGGCCGGCCCCCTTCCCAATTCGGATTGGGCTTGGGGGGCGCCCCCTCCCTGGCTCCTTTCCCCTCCTTTCCACTAAAGCCCATTAAGGCCCATATACCTCCCGGGGGGTTCCGATAACCTCCCGGTGCTCCGGTATTATCCCGATCTCACTCGGAACCATTCCGGTGTCCAAATATAGTCGTCCAATATATCGATCTTTATGTCTCGACCATTTCGGGACTCCTCGTCATGTCCGTGATCACATTCGGGACTTCAAACTACCTTCGGTACATCAAAACACATAAACTCATAATATAACTATCACCAAACTTTAAGCGTGCGGACCCTATGGATTCGAGAACTATGTAGACATGACCGAGACACGTCTCTGGCCAATAACCAATAGCGGAACCTGGATGCTCATATTGGCTCCTACATATTCTACGAAGATCTTTATCGGTCAAACCGCATAACAACATACGTTGTTCCCTTTGTCATCGGTATGTTACTTGCCCGAGATTTGATCGTCGATATCTCAATACCTAGTTCAATCTCGTTACCGTCAAGTCTCTGTACTCGTTCCATAACACATCACCCCGCAACTAACTCATTAGTTACAATGATTGCAAGGCTTATAGTGATGTGCATTACCGAGTGGGCCCAGAGATACCTCTCCGACAATCGGAGTGACAAATCCTAATCTCGAAATACGCCAACCCAACAAGTACCTTCGGAGACACCCGTAGAGCACCTTTATAATCACCCAGTTACGTTGTGACATTTGGTAGCCCACAAAGTGTTCCTCCGGTAAACGGGAGTTGCATAATCTAATAGTCATAGGAACATGTATAAGTCATGAAGAAAGCAATAGCAACATACTAAATGATCAAGTGCTAAGCTAACGGAATGGGTCAAGTCAATCACATCATTCTCCTAATGATGTGATCCCGTTAATCAAATGACAACTCATGTCTATGGTTAGGAAACTTAACCATCTTTGATTAACGAGCTAGTCAAGTAGAGGCATACTAGTGACACTATGTTTGTCTATGTATTCACACATGTATTATGTTTCCGGTTAATACAATTCTAGCATGAATAATAAACATTTATCATGAAATAAGGAAATAAATAATAACTTTATTATTGCCTCTAGGGCATATTTCCTTTAGTCTCCCACTTGCACTTGAGTCAATAATCTAGTTCACATCACCATGTGATTTAACACTAATATTCACATCTACATGTGATTAACACCCATAGTTCACATCGTCATGTGACCAACACCCAAAGGGTTTACTAGAGTAAATAATCTAGTTCACATTGATATGTGATTAACACCCAAAGAGTACGAAGGTGTGATCATGTTTTGCTCATGAGAGAAGTTTAGTCAACGGGTCTGTCACATTCAGAGCCGTATGTATTTTGCAAAATATTCTATGTCTACAATGCTCTGCACGAATCTACTCTAGCTAATTGCTCCCACTTTCAATATGTATCCAGATTGAGACTTAGAGTCATCTGGATTGGTGTAAAAGCTTGCATCGATGTAACTCTTTCCGACGAGCTCTTTTATCACCTCCATAATCGAGAAATATTTCCTTAGTCCTCACTAAGGATATTCTGGACCGCTGTCCAGTGATACTCCTAGATCAAAATTGTACTCTCTTGCCAAATTCAGAACAAGGTATACAATAGGTCTGGTACACAGCATAGCATACTTTATAGAACCAATGACTGAGGCATAGGGAATGACTTTTCATTCTCTTTCTATTTTCTGCCATGGCCGGGTTTTGAGTCTTACTCAACTTCACACCTTGCAACATAGGAAAGAACTCCTTCTTTGACTATTCCATTTTGAACTACTTCAAAATCTTATCAAGGTATGTACTCATTGAAAAAACTTATCAAGCGTCTTGATCTATCACTATAGATCTTGAGGCTCAATGTGTAAGCAGCTTCACCGAGGTCTTTCTTTGAACTCTTTTCAAATACTCCTTTATGCTTTCCAGAAAAATTCTATATTATTTCAGATCAATAATATGTCATTCAGATATACTTATCAGAAATGTTGTAGTGCTCCCACTCACTTTCTTGTAAATAAAGGCTTTACCGCAAGTCTGTATAAAACTATATGCTTTGAACAACTTATCAAAGTGTATATTCCAACTCTGAGATGCTTGCACCAGTCCATGGATGGATCACTAGAGCTTGCACACTTTGTTAGCACCTTTAGGATTGACAAAACCTTCTGGTTGCATCATATACAACTCTTCTTTAATAAATCCATTAACGAATGCAGTTTTGACATCCATTTGCCAAATTTCATAAAATGTGGCAATTGCTAACATGATTCGGACAGACTTAAGCATCGATACAAGTGAGAAAATCTCATCGTATTCAGCACCTTGAACTTGTCGGAAAAAAAATTGCGACAAGTCGAGCTTTGTAGATAGTAACACTACTATCAGCGTCTATCTTCCTCTTGAAGATCCATTTATACAATATGGCTTGTCGATCATTGGGCAACTCCACCAAAGTCCACACTTTGTTCTCATACATGGATCCCATCTAAGATTTCATGGCCTCAAGCCATTTCGTGGAATCTGGGCTCATCATCGCTTCCTCATAGTTCGTAGGTTCGCCATGGTCAAGTAACATGACCTCCAGAATAGGATTACCGTACCACTCTGGTGTGGATCTTACTCTGGTTGACCTACGAGGTTCGGTAGTAACTTGATTTGAAGTTTCATGATCAATATCATTAGCTTCCTCACTAATTGGTGTAGGCGTCACAGGAACCGGTTTCTGTGATGAACTACTTTCCAATAAGGGTGCAGGTACAGTTACCTCATCAAGTTCTACTTTCCTCCCACTCACTTCTTTCAAGAGAAACTTCTTCTCTAGAAATGATCCATCTTAGCAACGAATATCTTGCCTTCGGATCTGTGATAGAAGGTGTACCCAACAGTTTCCTTTGGGTATTCTATGAAGACGCACTTCTCCGATTTGGGTTCGAGCTTATCAGGTTGAAACTTTTTCACATAAGCATCGCAGCCCCAAACTTTAAGAAACGACAACTTTGGTTTCATGCCAAACCATAGTTCATAAGGCGTCGTCTCAACGGATTTTGATGGTGCCCTATTTAAAGTGAATGCAGCTGTCTCTAATGCATAACCCCAAAACGATAGTGGTAAATCAGTAAGATACATCATAGATCGCACCATATCCGATAAAGTGTGGTTATGACGTTCGGACACACCATTACGCTGTGGTGTTCCATGTGGCATGAGCTGTGAAACTATTCCACATTGTTTTAAATGAAGGCCAAACTCGTAACTCAAATATTCTCCTCTACGATCAGATTGTAGAAACTTCTATTTTCTTGTTATGATGATTCTCCACTTCACTTCTGAAATTCCTTGAACTTTTCAAATGTTTCAGACTTGTGCTTCATATAAGTAGATATACTCATATCTGCTCAAATCATCTGTGAAGGTCAGAAAATAACAATACCCACCACGAGCATCAACACTCATTGGACTGCATACATAGGTATGTATTATTTCCAACAAGTCAGTAGCTTGTTCAATTGTTCCGGAGAATGGAGTTTTAGTCATATTGCCCAAAAGGCACGGTTCGCAAGCATCAAATGATTCATAACCAAGTGATTCCAAAAGTCCATTTTTATGAAGTTTCTTCATGCGCTTTACACCGATATGACCCAAACGGCAGTGCCACAAATAAGTTGCACTATCATTATCAACTTTGCATCTTTTGGCATCAATATTATGAATATGTGTATCACTATGATCGAGATCCAACAAACTATTTTCATTGGGTGTATGACCATCGAAGGCTTTATTCATGTAAACAGAACAACAATTATTCTCTGACTTTAAATGAATAACCGTATTGCAATAAACATGATCAAATCATATTCATGCTCAACGCAAACGCCAAATAACATTTATTTAGGTTTAATACTAATCCCGAAAGTATAGGGAGTGTGCGATGATGATCATATCAATCTTGGAACCACTTCCAACAAACATCATCACTTCACCCTCAACTAGTCTCTGTTTATTCTGTAACTCCTGTTTCGAGTTACTAATTTT
Organism: Triticum dicoccoides; assembly: GCF_002162155.2. Classification (NCBI taxonomy): domain Eukaryota; kingdom Viridiplantae; phylum Streptophyta; class Magnoliopsida; order Poales; family Poaceae; genus Triticum; species Triticum dicoccoides. The sequence goes on from NC_041385.1 coordinate 241,519,385, forward strand.
TAGCAACCGAACAAGTATCAAATACCCAGGAGCTACTATAAACACTAGTAAGGTACACATCAATAACCTGTATATCAAATATACTACCTCTCTCTCAGTTTACAGGGCGTGCGCGCACCCCTAGGTCGTCAATTTGACCAACCTAATACAAGTCATATATTACAAAAGGTATACCAATATAAACTTTAGATGTTCTATTTCCAAAAGATATAATTTTTGTGTTATATAGTTTATATTAAGGTGATCAAATTGACAACCTAGGTATACGCGTAGGACTTGTAAACTGAAATGGAGGTAGTACGCTTGTTCACTTTGCCATCCTTCTTATCCACCAAATATTCAGGGCATTTCCGCTTCCAGTGACCATTTCCTTTGCAGTAGAAGCACTCAGTTTCAGGCTTTAGTCTAGCTTTGGGCTTCTTCACGGAAGTGACAACTTGCTTTCCATTCTACATGAAGTTCCGTTTCTATCCCTTTGCCTTTTTCTTGAAACTAGTGGTCTTGTTAATCATCAACACTTGATGCTCTCTCTTGATTTCTACATTCATCTATTTCATCATCATGAAAAACTCGGGAAACATTTCGTCATCCCTTGCATACTATAGTTCATCACGAAGTTCCAGTAACTTGATGATGGTGACTAGAGAACTCTATCAATCACTATTTTATCTAGAAGATTAACTCCCACTTGATTCAAGCGATTGTAGTACCCAGACAATCTGAGCACATGCTCACTGCTTGAGCTATTCTCCTCCATCTTTTAGTTATAGAACTTGTTGGAGACTTCATATCTCTCAACTTGGTATTTGCTTGAAATATTAACTTCAACTCCTGGAACATCTCATATGGTCCATGACGTTCAAAACGTCTTTGAAGTCCCGATTCTAAGCCGTTAAGCATGGTGCACTAAACTATCAAGTAGTCATCATATTAAGCTAGCCAAACCTTCATAACGTCTGCATCTGCTCCTGCAATAGGCCTGTCACCTAGCGGTGCATCAAGGACATAATTCTTCTGTGCAGCAATGAGGATAAACCTCAGATCATGGACCCAGTCCGCCTCATTTCTACTATCATCTTTCAACTTAGTTTTCTCTAGGAACACATATAAAACATAGGGAAGCAACAACGCGAGCTATTGATCTACAAAATTATTTGCAAAATACTATCAGGACTAAGTTCATGATAAATTTAAGTTCAATTAATCATATTACTTAAGAACTCCCACTTAGATAGACATCCCTCTAATCATCTAAGTGATCACGTGATCCAAATCAACTAAACCATAACTGATCATCACGTGAAATGGGGTAGTTTTCAATGGTGAACATCACTATGTTGATCATATCTACTATATGATTCATGCTTGACCATTCGATCTCAGTGTTCCGAGGCCATATCTCCATATGCTAGGCTCGTCAAGTTTAACCTGAGTATTCTGCGTGTGCAAAACTGGCTTGCACCCATTGTAGATGGATGTAGAGCTTATCACACCCGATCATCACGTGGTGTCTGGGCACGACGAACTTTGGCAACGGTGCATACTCAGGGAGAACAAGTTTTATCTTGAAATTTAGTGAGAGATCATCTTATAATGCTACCGTCAATCAAAGCAAGATAAGATGCATAAAAGATAAACATCACATGCAATCAATATAAGTGATATGATATGGCCATCATCATCTTGTGCTTGTGATCTCCATCTCCGAAGCACCGTCATGATCACCATCGCCACCGGCGCGACACCTTGATCTCCATCGTAGCTTCGTTGTCGTCTCGCCAACTATTGCTTCTACGACTATCGCTACCGCTTAGTGATAAAGTAAAGCAATTACAGGGTGATTGCATTGCATACAATAAAGCGACAACCATATGGCTCCTGCCAGTTGCCGATAACTCGGTTACAGAACATGATCATCTCATACAATAAAATATAGCATCATGCCTTGACCATATCACATCACAACATGCCCTGCAAAAACAAGTTAGACGTCCTCTACTTTGTTGTTGCAAGTTTTACGTGGTTGCTACGGGTTGAGCAAGAACCGTTCTTACCTACACAGCAAAACCACAACGGTAGTTCATCAAGTTAGTGTTGTTTTAACCTTCTCAAGGATCGGGCGTAGCAACACTCGGTTCAACTAAAGTTGGAGAAACTAGCACCCGCCAGTCACTTGTGTGCAAAGCACGGCGGCAAAACCAGTCTCGCGTAAGCATACGCGTAATGTCGGTCCGGGCCGCTTCATCCAACAATACCGCCGAACCAAAGTGTGACATGCTGGTAAGCAGTATAACTTGTATCGCCCACAACTCACTTGTGTTCTACTCGTGCATATAACATCTACGCATAAAACCTGGCTCTGATACTACTGTTGGGGAACGTAGTAATTTAAAAAAAAAATCTACGCACATGCAAGATCATGGTGATGCATATCAACGAGAGGGGAGAGTGTGTCCACGTACCCTCGTAGACCGAAAGCAGAAGCGTTAGCACAACGCGGTTGATGTAGTCGTACGTCTTCACGATCCGACCGATCAAGTACCGAACGCACGGCACCTCCGAGTTCAGCACACGTTCAACTCAATGACGTCCCTCGAACTCCGATCCAGCCGAGATTTGAGGGAGAGTTCCGTCAGCACGACGTCGTGGTGACGATGAGGATGTTCTACCGACGCAGGGCTTCGCCTAAGCATTGCTACGATATTATCGAGGTGGATTATGGTGGAGGCGGCACCGCACATGGCTAAGAGATCCAAGGGATCAATTGTTGTGTCTATGGGGTGCCCCCCTCCTCCGTATATAAAGGAGGGGAGGAGAGGGCCGGCCAGGAGGAGGAGGCGCGCCCAAGGGGGGGAGTCCTACTCCCACCGGGAGTAGGACTCCTCCTTTTCCTATTTGGAGAGGGAGATGGAAGGAAGAGGAAGGGGGAGGAAGGAAAGGGGGGTCGGCCCCCTTCCCAATTCGGATTGGTCTTGGGGGCGCCCCCTCCCTTGCTTCTTTCCCCTCCTTTCCACTAAAGCCCATTAAGGCCCATATACCTCCTGGGGGGGTTCCGATAACCTCTCGGTGCTCCGGTATTATCCCGATCTCACCCAGAACCATTATGGTGTCCAAATATAGTCGTCCAATATATCAATCTTTATGTCTCGACCATTTCGAGACTCCTCGTCATGTCCGTGATCACATCCGGGACTCCAACTACCTTCGGTACATCAAAACACATAAACTCATAATATAACCGTCATCGAACTTTAAGAGTGCGAACCCGGGTTTGAGAACTATGTAGACATGACCGAGGCATGTCTCCGGCCAATAACCAATAGCGGAACCTGGATGCTCATATTGGCTCCTACATATTCTATGAAGATCTTTATCAGTCAAACCGCATAACAACATACGTTGTTCCCTTTGTCATCGGTATGTTACTTGCCCGAGATTTGATCGTCGGTATCTCAATACCTAGTTCAATCTCGTTACCGGCAAGTCTCTTTACTCGTTCCGTAACACATCATCCTGCAACTAACTCATTAGTTACAATGCTTGCAAGGCTTATAGTGATGTGCATTACCGAGTGGGCCCAGAGATACCTCTCCGACAATCGGAGTGACAAATCCTAATCACGAAATACGCCAACCCAACAAGTACCTTCGGAGACACCTGTAGAGCACCTTTATAATCACCCAGTTACGTTGTGACATTTGGTAGCACACAAAGTGTTCCTCCGATAAACGGGAGTTGCATAATCTCATAGTCATAGGAACATGTATAAGTCATGAAGAATGCAATAGCAACATACTAAATGATCAAGTGCTAAGCTAACAGAATGGGTCAAGTCAATCACATCATTCTCCTAATGATGTGATCCCGTTAATCAAATGACAACTCATGTCTATGGTTAGGAAACTTAACCATCTTTGATTAACGAGCTAGTCAAGTAGAGGCATACTAGTGACACTATGTTTGTCTATGTATTCACACATGTATTATGTTTCCGGTTAATACAATTCTAGCATGAATAATAAACATTTATCATGAAATAAGGAAATAAATAATAACTTTATTATTGCCTCTAGGGCATATTTCCTTCAAATAAACCCAGGATGGCTACACATCATTCGATTATAATATATAGCATAAAGTGTCATGTTCAAGTACATATTACAGCGGGAAAAGAGAGGTTACACCGCTGTTAGGAGAGGGAGAGAGTTGGTGGTGACAGTTGCGAAGTTGTTGGTGTAGATCACCGTCATGATGGTTCCCCGGTGATGCTCCGGCGCCACCGGGAGGGCGGGGGACAGAGCCCCCTCCCTCTTCTTCCTTGGCCTACCTCCAAGATGGGAGGAGGGTTTCCCTTCTCGTACTTGGCCTCCATGGCTCCCGGAGGGCAGGAAGCCCTCCGAGAATGGATCTCTCTCTGTTTCGCTTCTCTGTTTCTTGCCAAAAAAACCATTTCTTGAATATCCGGAGATCCATAACTCCGATCGGGCTGAAATTTTAACATGATTTTTTCCCGATATAAGCTTCCTTGTGGCTGAAGAAGGGCTCCAACCGACTTACGAGGTGTCCATAATACATCTTGCCACACCCTAGGGGGTGGCGCCCTGTTGTCTTGTGGAGGCCGTGGGCCTCCATTTGTGTTGATTCCTGCGCCAAAAATTCTGATATATTCCAAAAAATATACGTAAAATTTTATCGCGTTTGGACTTCGTTGATATAGATTTTCTATGAAATACAAAAACATGCAAAAAAACAGGAACTGACACTGGGCACTAGATCAATATGTTACTCCCAAAAATAATATAAATTTTTGCCAAAAGTATGTGGAAGTTGTAAAATAATGGCATGAAACAATCAAAACTTACAGGTATGACAGATGCGTATCAGTATCCCGAAGCTCAATTTCTGCTCGTCCTCGAGTAGGTAAATTATAAAACAAGATAGTTTTTTTGTGAAATGCTACCTAACATAATATTGATCAAATAGTCTAATCATGGCATGAATATTAAGATACGAGTGATTCAAGGCAATAGTCTATCAATTTGATATTGCAACCATAATACAAAACATGGATGTAATTCTTCATTGCCTTCCATAATAATGAAGCTAAAGAAAGGAACCTCTATACACTTAGGTATGATAAGCATGATACACTCAATCTTCCTTGCATAGAAATATCAAATCAAGAGAACCCGATGCCAAACCAAGCAATTGCATCGTACTTTTTCTCGATTTAGCTTTCTCAACTTCACTCAATACAGGAGCGTGAGCCATGGACTTAGCACTACGGGTGGCAAAGAGAATGATGGTAGAGGTATATAAGGGAAGACAAAAGTGGAGAAAGTCACGCATCAACCAGGTGGATCATTAGGCAATGGAGAGGCCTTACAATCGATATTAATGCGAGGAGTAGGGATTGCCATGCAATGGATGCACTAGAGCTATAAGTGTATGAAAGCTCGCTATTGAAATTAAGTGGGGGTGCATCCAACTTGCTTGCTCATGAAGACCCGCGCATTTGAGGAAGCCCATCATCAGAATATGCAAGCCAAGTTCTATAATGTGGAAATTCCCATTACTATATGAAAGCGACAAATCATGGAGACTCTCTATATGAAGAACATGGTGCTACTTTGAACACAAGTGTGGAAAAAGGATAATAGTGTGCTCTCTCTCTCTTTTTCTCTCATTTTTTATTTCCTTTTTTCTCTCTTTTTTAATTTATATTTTTTGGTTGGCTCTTTTTGGCCTTTTTAAATTTTTTTGAATATCTCACAAGTAGGCACAACACTCTAGAATGCACCACACTTTAATTTACTTACAACCCGATAAACTAAAAAATATGACTCTATATGAATGCCTCTGACAGTGTACTCGCATGTGCAATGATCTAGAGTAGCAAAGATATCAAAAAGGGCCATGAAAATAGGATGCTAGCTATCTTACGATCATGCAAAGAAATATGACAATAAATGCTCAAGTCATGTAGATAGTAATGATGGAAGTTGCATGGCAATATATCTCAGAATGACTATGAAAATGCCATAATAGGTAGATATATTGGTTGCTTTGAGGAAGTATATAATGAGGCTTATGTGTGATAGAGCGTATCATATCACGGGATTTGGATGCACCAGTGAAGTTTGCACCAAGTCTCGAGGTGAGAACAGGCAATGCACAGTATCAAAGAAGCTAGCAAAATATGGATAGGTGGGAGTGCTTAAGTCCACAAACTCACATTTGTCCTAAAGAACTCATATACTTATTGTGAGAGTTTAGAATCCCTCGAATCGAATTACTACTCGCATGCCCCTAGGAGGGAGGTTGGGAGGAGCTAACCATCATGTGCCCCTGATCCGGACAATACAAAGACTCAATCAATGATGAATTATGCTCCGACCTCACTTCTAATGTTAGCGACCACCACTTTACATGTGTGAGGACCCACTTTCCTTAACGAGATTATTAATACTCAACTTTGATTCTTTTACTAGCATGCCCCCATATTACCACCTCAATATCGCAAAACTATTGCAAAGAATCAAACTTAGCATATTCAGTGGTCTACAAGTTTGATGCAGGTTTTTATAACTGACCATGTGAATGACCAATTCATATTAACTCTCTAAATAGATATAAGTGAAGCTTGAGAGTTTAATTATTTCTACAAAAGACTCGACCAAGCTCTAACAAATGTAAGTGAAGTGAAAGAGCATTCTACAATAATGGTGTTCCAAGTGTAGAGAAACGAGCATCCAAACTCCAAAAGATATAAGTCACATGAAGCATTCTATAAAGCTATACTCGAAAGATATAAGTGAAGTGAAAAGAGCATTCTACAAATCAACCAAGGATTATATCGTACCAGCATGGTGCATTACTAGAAGAAAAATAAAAAGCACACGACGCTCCAAGAATTTACGCATATCATGTGAAGAAAACAAAAACCGAGACATAACGATAATTGTCGAGGAAAAAGATGGGATGCTTTCCGAGGCATACCCAAGCTTAGACTCTTGAGTCTCCTTGAATATTTAGTTGGGGTTCCTTGGGCATCCCAAGCTTGACCTCTTGCCTCTCTTTATTCTTCTCATATTGATACTTCCTCAATCTTTGAACACTTTATCCACACAAAACTTAACTGAACTTTTATTATAGGGTTTAGTACATATAACATCAAATCTAATCATGTTGTAACAATATTGTATAATTATAATCTAAAATTACCTACTATATGCTAACACAATTCTAATGTCCCCACATCAATGCGGCTTGGCAAAATTGCAAACATAAGAAGATAAAAAAATTACAACAGCAATATGTGAAAACAAGACAGTCTGTAAAGATGCAGATCATACATATACTTATGTAACTCTAGAAATTCTAAAAAAAGGGAAGTAATAAACAATTTGCAAATCAGTATTGTGTAAAAGTTTTAGAAACTTTTGATGTTACAGTAAAAAATACAAATTCAAACACGACAACCAGAGTTTCTATTTCTGCACAGCACGTACCAAACAAGCAATTTAAACACCCTAAAGGTAAATCTTGGCACATTATTTTTATGATACAATGGATTTGTAAAGGGGGTGATTATTTTTCTTGAAGAGTTTCTGTGAGTGAGGTTCACAAAGTTTCCATGGGCATGAACAAAGTTCAAGGCTAGCCCCCAGTTCCACATTGCTCATCTGTCTCACTTTCACTTTTCTTTTTGAAAAAAATTAGGTTCACATCTATATATTTTTGTTTTTAAACTTTTAAAAAGCACAAAACAAAATAAAATGACTCTCTATAACTTTCAGGTTGTCTCCCAAGCAGCGCTTTCTTTAAAGCCATTAAGGTAGGCATAATGTGCTCAAGTAATCGATCTACTAGGATTCCAAGGTATATCAAAGCCAATTTTAATTAACAATAATTTATAATTTAGTATTGAGCACAAAGCAACATATATCATAGAACAACAGAGTCTAACTCTCTTCCTATGCATTGGCACGTCATAAAGAACAATTCATGCACACATAATAAAGGCTGATACATGGCATAAATAGTTTCTTGCAATTTTATCTCATTAGAAACATAGAGAAGTGGAGATGTGGTTCCTTTCTCATAATAATTGCAAGTAGGAGCAGAAAGCACATGCATATAATATCCATCAAAATCATCATGTGTAATGGTAAAAGGCAACCCATCAATATAATCCTTAATAAGCGCAAACTTCTCCCCTTGGTCTAATTCCACGACGGAGAGTCGGCATGGCGTAAAGTGTGTAGTTGTGAGAATTCAAAAATATAATAGGACTATCACGTGTGGGTGCAATAGCAACAATCTCATTCTTAACATAAGGAACTATAGCAAGTTCATCTTCATAAGCATCATTCATATTGACATCTTTGCCATAAGCATAGAAATCATCAAGTTCATCAAAAAGGGATATTTCAAACGAATCTAAGGGATCATAGCAATCATCCTTCAATAATCACGAAGAGAAATTAAACAAATGTATGAGATAAATAGTTACTCTCGTTAGAAGGTGGGCACGTGTAACTAGTCCGCTATTCCTCCTTTTGTTCTTTGCTTTTCTCCTCATTTTTTTCATCTAATGAGCTTACAGTTTCAGCAATTTCTTCTTCCATAGATTCCTGCAAAATATTAATCTCTTCTTGGACAGCGAAGACTTTCTCTATAAATTCATTAATATCGGCATTGTATTTATAATTTTCATAGCAATATTTAAGTATGACATAATTTTCAAATCTGTAAAGAGCATCATCACAGTTTTCATACTTTTTAAACAAAGACTCAATTTCATAAGCACGCTTAAAAGCAACAAATTCTTCTATTTGTTCTACATCATAGTAATCATATACACCATGGGCATAAGAAGCCAAGGTTTCATTTTTATTAAATTCACATTGAAAGGAAAGGTGTGGAGCCTCCATCATTGAGCAATAAGTATAATCATACCTTAAGCATAAATTCCAAGCATGCCAACGCAGATCTTAATTTGATCCCATAAGTGTTTCCCTTTTTGAGACAAGCGACAATCCTTAAAATATTCCCGGTGATCCAATGTGTCTCCCATTATCAAGTTGAACTAGAACATAAAGGCACGCCTTGCCGCGCTCGTCCGTATTAAGATAAGTATTATAGAAATCATCGAGATTAGCACCGTACAAGTATGGAAAATGAATAATATATGCAATTTAAGGAACAGAAAGATCCAGCTCCTTCCACCATGGGGAGCAAAAACGAGATAAATCGATCAATACATAGAAACTATTAGAGCCACAATATCTTCCTACTTCTATGCCAATGTACGATGGCATTGCATCATGCACATGGTGTAATATGAATTAACAATAATATAAAGTAGTAATTTGTGAGTAAAATTACTAAGTCGAAAAGCTAATTAGTGGCATATACCGGTTACCACCAGATGCAATAATGCATCATCTTCAAATGCCAACATCCACATAATGATGGTCCATCATGCGTATTGTAACATCAAACAATATAATCCACAAGCATCTGTAAATCAGTACTATCCACTCCAATAAGGTTTTCTCAAAAATAATAATTCAAAAGGAGATTAAACCCCCGGCCTCTGCAGTTTTCAAAATTCTCGGGATTGCATATCTGTCAAACATCAGTAATCCCAATTACACCACAGAAAAGGACACTACCAGCAATGACATTTGGTAGCAAAACTCATCGGATTTTGCAGAAGTTGCACATGAAACAATTGGATTTTAGTATTGAGTTAGTTGTGTAGTGTTATAATACCTTGTGGGCCTCTTTGCATGACATTTGAGGGGAACATGAGTGTTGGCACCAGGTTATCTATAGTATGCGAAAGCAAAGTCATCATCGGTATGGCAGATAATTAGGCAATAGTTAATCATGAAAGTTATGGACTTTGGAGATTTAATTGAGCGGTATGTTCTCAGAACAAGTAGGCGACATGAACCTTAGGTGAGGAATTGGGACGTGTATTTGCTGATGGAGACAACGACATGCAACCCTTGTTGTCCTCCTCGGCCTTCTGCAGTCCCCTGAACCGAACCAAGATATAGATTACGCAAATGTGGAAGGCGAAGACCATTTTCCTTAAGTTAGTTTAGTAGAATATTGTGATTTCCAAAAAAAAGCAAAACAATGGAGCATGCCTTGCTACTGTTAGAATTGTTGCAGAGGCAGCCGGGATGTCAATGTAGTGGAGTGGCGCCCATTGGTGGTACCTTAACCTGATGTTGTCGGCCAAGGAGCTCAGGTAACAAGATCTATGTCCTTCACCGCTGCCACTGTGACACATCTCTCACTCGCTCGAACGTCCCTGTAGACATTCACTCACAATTCTTCTTGGCATTGCCAACATGTTTTACAAATTGGTAAAAATATCAAGAGACATAGTTTTGGAATTGGTAAGAAATCAAGAGAAGTCAAGCAGTCGAGGAATGTGTACATGGCCAGCGTGATTTGGACATCATGATGACCTTTCGGATGTAGACTCCATGATTGTGGATTGTATTCTCGCACCCACCATCGCTAATGCAATCGCCTCACTGTGATAGGGAGGGTGAGCGAGGAAGCCCCATGGTAGAAGGGGAGCAAAAGTCAGTCGTTGTGAAGGTAGGATTTTTGGCGTAGCTCTCAACACTGCTCTCCACCATCACCAAGCCCGTCACACGCCATTTCTAGAATCGTTCTCGTCAACGTAGTTGTTCTTGTCGGCCATCTCGGTGCTTCTTGCCTCTGCCGCTATTGCGAGAGTTGGGATTAGGGTTCCCGATCGCATACGATCATAGAGGGGGAGGAAGGCGCAGTCGACAGTGAGAGAGAGAGAGAGAGAAATCATGTGTGGGCCGTGAAGTCGTCTCGGCATGATTTCTAAGAAGGCCTCGAGGTGGATTTGCGGTGCAGCAGCCTGTGCACATTGGAACTGCTGGAACTCTCGGGACTGCAAAGTGAAAAGGCCACAACGTGCGTTGGAGGAGCGAGCGATCTAAAGAGTTGATGAGTTCGATCGGACCGCCAGCGACCCCAAAGCGTTGTGAAGCCTCTTAGGTGGCTCAGTTATGAAGGAAATATGCCCTAGAGGCAATAATAAAGTTGTCATTTATATTTCCTTATATCATGATAAATGTTTATTATTCATGTTAGAATTGTATTAACTGGAAACTTAGTACATGTGTGAATACATAGACAAACAGAGTGTCCCTAGTATGCCTCTACTTGACTAGCTCGTTAATCAAAGATGGTTAAGTTTCCTAGCCATAGACATGAGTTGTCATTTGATGAACGAGATCACATCACTAGAGAATGATGTGATGGACAAGACCCATCCATTAGCTTGGCACTATGATCGTTTAGTTTGTTGCTATTGCTTTCTTCATGACTTATACATGTTCCTATGACTATGAGATTAAGCAACTCCCGAGTACCGGAGGAACACTCAGTGTGCTATCAAACGTCACAACATAACTAGGTGATTATAAAGATGCTCTACAGGTGTCTCTGATGGTGTTTGTTGAGTTGGCATAGATCAAGATTAGGATTTGTCACTCCGATTGTCGGAGAGGTATCTCTGGGCCCTCTCAATAATGCACATCACTATAAGCCTTGCAAGCAATGTGACTAATGAGTTAGTTACAGGATGATGCATGATACGTCTCCAACGTATCTATAATTTTTGATTGCTCCATGCTACTTTATCTACTGTTTTGGACTATATTGGGCTTTATTTTCCACTTTTATATTACTTTTGGGACTAACCTATTAACCGGAGGCCCAGCCCAGAATTGCTATTTTTTGCCTTTTTCAGTATTTCGAAAAAACAGAATATCAAACGGAGTCCAAACGGAAGGAAACCTTCGGGATCGTGATTTTCCAACCGAACGTGATCCAGGAGACTTGGACCCTACTCCAAGAAGCTTCTGAGGAGGTCACGAGGGTGGAGGGCGACCCCCCCCCCCTGGGCGCGCCCCCTACCTAGTGGGCCCCTCGGAGCTCCACCGACGTACTCCTTCCTCCTATATATACCTATGTATCCCCGTCAGATCAGAACAGGAGCCAAAAAACTAATTCCACAACCTTCTGTATCCACGAGATCCCATCTTGGGGCCTGTTCCGGAGCTCCGCCGGAGGGGGCATCCACCATGGAGGGCTTCTACATCATCACCATAGCCCCTCCAATGAAGTGTGAGTAGTTTACTTCAAACCTTCGGGTCCATAGCTAGTAGCTAGATGGCTTCTTCTCTCTTTTTGGATCTCAATACAATGTTCTCCCCCTCTCTCGTGGATATCTATTCGATGTAATCTTATTTTTGCGGTGTGTTTGTTGAGACCGATGAATTGTGGGTTTATGATCCAGTATTATCTATGGAAAATATTTGATTCTTCTCTGAATTCTTTTATGTATGATTGAGTTATCTTTGCAAGTCTCTTCGAATTATCTTTTTGGTTTGGCCAACTAGATTGGTAGTTCTTGCAATGGGAGAAGTGCTTAGCTTTGGGTTCAATCTTGCGGTGTCCTTACTTAGTGACAGAAAGAGTTGCAAGGCACGTATTGTATTGTTGCCATCGAGGATAACAAGATGGGGTTTTTATCATATTGCATGAATTTATCCCTCTACATCATGTCATCTTGCTTACAGCGTTACTCTGTTTTTAACTTAATACTCTAGATGCATGCTGGATAGCGGTGGATGAGTGGAGTAATAGTAGTAGATGCAGAATCATTTCGATCTACTTGTTTCGGACGTGATGCCTATATACATGATCATTGCCTAGATATACTCATAACTATGCTCAATTCTGTCAATTGCTCAACAGTAATTTGTTCACCCACCGTGGAATACTTATGCTCTTGAGAGAAGCCACTAGTGAAACCTATGGCCCCCGGGTCTATTCTCATCATATCAATCTATATCACTTTATTTACCTGCTTTGTTTTTACTTTACCTTTACTTTTTACTTTGCATCTATCTATCAAAAATAGCAAAAATATTATCTCTATCAGACCTCACTCTCGTAAGTGACCGTGAAGGGATTCACAACCCCTAAGCGTTGGTTGCGAATTACTATCGTTTTGTGTAGGTACGAGGGACTTATGCATGGTCTCCTACTGGATTGATACCTTGGTTCTCAAAAACTGAGGGAAATACTTACGCTACTTTATTGCATCATCCTCTCCTCTTCGGGGAAATCCAACGCAGTGCTCAAGAGGTAGCAAGAAGAATTTCTGGCGCCGTTGCCGGGGAGGCTCACGCAAGCAAGTCAACCATACCAAGTACCCATCGCAATCCCTATCTCTCGCATTACATTATTTGCCATTCGCCTCTCGTTTTCCTCTCCCCCACTTCACCCTTGCCGTTTTATTTGCCCTCTCTTTCCCAATCTCCTCCTCTCTTTCTTGTTTGCCTTTTTCCCTTTGCCTTTTTGTTTGCTTGTGTGTGTTGGATTACTTGTTGGCATGGCGCAAGATAATACCAAATTGTGTGATTTCTCGAATACCAATAATAATGATTTCCTTAGTACTCCGATTGCTCCTCTTAATAATGATGAGTCTTGTGAAATCAATACCACTTTGTTGAATCTTGTTATGAAAGATCAATTCGCCGGCCTTCCTAGTGAAGATGCCGCTACTCATCTAAACAATTTTGTTGATTTGTGTGATATGCAAAAGAAAAAAGATACGGATAACAATATTGTCAAATTGAAGTTATTTCCGTTTTCACTTAGAGATCGCGCTAAAGTTTGGTTTTCATCTATGCCTAAAAATAGTATCGATTCTTGGAACAAGTGCAAAGATGCTTTTATCTCTAAGTATTTTCCTCCCGCTAAGATTATCACTCTTAGGAACGATATCATGAATTTTAAACAACTTGATCATGAGCATGTTTCCCAATCTTGGGAAAGAATGAAATTATTGCTTCGCAATTGCCCTACTCATGGTTTGAATTTATGGATGATCATACAAAAAATTTATGTCAGATTGAATTTTGCTTCTAGAAATCTTTTAGATTCGGCCGAGGGAGGCACTTTTATGGAAATTAAGTTAGGGGATGCTACCAAATTGCTTGATAATATTATGGCTAATTATTCTCAATGGCACACCAAAAGATCTTCTAGTAAAAAAGTGCATGCTATAGAAGAAATCAATGTTTTGAGTGAAAAGATGGATGAACTTATGAAGATGTTTGCTCCTAAAAATACTCCTCTTGATCCCAATGATATGCCTTTATCTACTTTGCTTGAGAATAATAATGAATCTATGGATGTGAATTTTGTTGGTAGGAATAGTTTTGGAAACAACGCTTATAGAGGGAATTTTAATCCTAGGCCTTATCCTAGTAATCCTTCTAATAATTATGGAAATTCCTACAATAACTCTTATGGAAATTTTAATAAGATGCCCTCTGAATTTGAGAGTAGTGTTAAAGAGTTTATGAATTCACAAAAGAATTTTAATGCTTTGCTTGAAGAGAAATTGCTTAAAGTTGATGATTTGGCTAGGTACGTTGATAGAATTTCTCTTGAAATTGATTCTTTAAAGCTTAGATCTATTCCTCCTAAGAATGATATCAATGAGTCTCTCAAAGGCATGAGAATTTCCATTGATGAGTGCAAGGAAAGAACCGCTAGGATGCGTGCTTCCAAAGATGCCTTTATTAAAGCGTGTTCTTCCAATTCCTATGAAAATCAAGATGAAGATCTAAAAGTTATTGATGTGTCCCCCATTAAATCTTTGTTTTGCAATATGAATCTTGATGAATCTGAATATGATCTTCCCTTACCTAGAAGGTGTTCTAAGAATTCGGAGTTTCTAGATCTTGATGATGAATTTGATGATAGTGGGACTGAAATAAATAAAAACCGTGATGTTGCTAAACCCACTATTTTGGATCTCAAGGAATTTAATTATGAAAATTGCTCTTTGATTGGTTGTATTTCCTTGTTGCAACCCGTGCTAGATTCTCCTCATGCTTATAGTCAAAATAAGGCCTTTACCGAACATATCATTGATGCTTTGATGCAATCTTATGAAGAAAAACTTGAGTTGAAAGTTTCTATCCCTAGAAAACTCTATGATGAATGGGAACCTACTATTAAAATTAAAATTAAAGATTTTGAGTTTCATGCTTTGTGTGATTTGGGTGCTAGTGTCTCTACTATCCCCAAAACTTTATGTGATTTGCTAGATTTCCGTGATTTTGATGATTGCTCCCTAAACTTGCATCTTGCGGATTCCACTATTAAAAAACCTATGGGAAGAATTAATGATGTTCTTATTGTTGCAAATAGGAATTATGTGCCCGTAGATTTTATTGTTCTTGATATAGATTGCAATCCTTCATGTCCTATTATTCTTGGTAAACCTTTCCTTAGAACGATTGGTGCAATTATTGATATGAAGGAAGGGAATATTAGATTCCAATTTCCATTAAAGAAGGGTATGGAACACTTCCCTAGAAAGAAAATAAAATTACCATATGAATCTATTATTAGAGACACTTATGGATTGCCTACCAAAGATGGCAATACCTAGATCTATCTTTGCTTTTATGCCTAGCTAGGGGCGTTAAACGATAGCGCTTATTGGGAGGCAACCCAATTTTATTTTGTGTTTTTTGTTTTTTCTTATGTTTAGGAATAAATAATCCATCTACCTTCTGTTTGGATGTGGTTTTATGTTTTAATTAGTGTTTGTGCCAAGTAGGACCTATAGGATAACCTACGGTGATAGTTGATTTGATTCTGCTGAAAAACAGAAACTTTGTGCGCGCTAATTTAGTTATGATAAATCACAGGAACGTGATTTTGCATTGATTATTTTTTCTACTGATCAATAAACAAATTGTCCAGGACTTCCTATTTGTGTAGAATTTTTAGATTTCCATAAGTTTGCGTTAGTTACAGATTGCTACAGACTGTTCTGTTTTTGACAGATTCTGTTTTTCGTGTGTTGTTTGCTTATTTTGATGAATCTATGGCTAGTAAATTAGTTTATAAACCATAGAGAAGTTGGAATACAGTAGGTTTAACACCAATATAAATAAAGAATGAGTTCATTACAGTACCTTGAAGTAGTCTTTTGTTTTCTTTCTCTAATGGAGCTCACGAGATTTCTGTTGAGTTTTGTGTTGTGAAGTTTTCAAGTTTTGGGTGAATTCTTTTGATGGATTATGGAACAAGGAGTGGCAAGAGCCTAAGCTTGGGGATGCCCATGGCACCCCCAAGATAATCCAAGGACACCAAAAATTCAAAGCTTGGGGATGCCCCGGAAGGCATCCCCTCTTTCGTCCACTTCCATCGGTAATTTACTTGGAGCTATATTTTTATTCACCAACATGATATGTGTTTTGCTTGGAGCGCCTTGTATTATTTGTGTCTTTGCTTGTTAGTCTACCACAGTCATCCTTGTTGTACACATCTTTTGAGAGAGCCATACATGATTTGGAATTTGTTAGAATACTCTATGTGCTTCACTTATATCTTTTGAGCTTGATAGTTTTGCTCATAGTGCTTCACTTATATCTTTTGAGCGTGATAATTTTTGCTCTAGTACTTCACTTAGATCTTTTAGAGCACGGTGGTGGATTTGTTTTAAAGAAACTATTTGATCTCTCATGCTTCACTTAGATTATTTTGAGAGTCTTTAATAGCATGGTAATTTGCTTAATGTTAATATACTTGGTGTTCAAGATATGTGAAACTTTCTTTTGAGTGAATTGAATACTAAGATAAGTTTGATGCTTGATAATTGTTTTGAGATATGGAGGTGATAATATCAAAGTCATGCTAGTAGGGTGATTATGAATTTGAGAAATACTTGTGTTGAAGTCTGCAAGTCTCGTAGCATGCACATATGGTTAAAGTTGTGTAACAAATTTGAAACATGAAGTGTACCTGGCTTGTGCATCCTTATGAGTGGGGTCGGGGACGAGCGATGGTCTTTTCTTACCAATCTATCCCCCTAGGAGCATGCGCTTAGTACTTCAATTTTTGATAACTTCTAAATTTTTGCAATAAGTATATGAGTTCTTTTGACTAATGTTGAGTCCATGGATTATACGCACTCTCACCTTTCCGCCATTGCTAGCCTCTTCGGTACCGTGCATTGCCCTTTCTCACCTTGAGAGTTGGCGCAAACTTCGCCGGTGCATCCAAACCCTGTGATACGATACGCTCTATCACACATAAACCTCCTTATATCTTCCTCAAAACAGCCACCATACCTACCTATCATGGCATTTCCATAGCCATTCTGGGATATATTGCCATGCAACTTCCACCATCATCATCATGACATACATTACTTTTGTCATATTGCGATTGAATGATCTTGTAGTTGACATCGTATTTGTGGCAAAGCCACCATGCATTATTTTCCATACATGTCACTCTTGATTCATTGCACCATCCCGGTACACCGCCAGAGGCATTCATATAGAGTCATATCTTGTTCTAAGTTTCGAGTTGTAATCCTTGTGTTGTAATCAATAGAAGTGTGATGATCATCATTACTAGAGCATTGCCCAAATAAAAAAAGGCCAAAAAGAAAAAAAAGAAAGGCCCAAAAAAAGGGGTAATTCTACTATCTCTTTTTCCACACTTGTGCTTCAAAGTAGCACCTTGTTCTTCATAGTGAGTCTCATATATTGTGCTTCAAAGTAGCACCTTGTTCCTCATGTAGTGAATCTCATAAGTTGTCTTTTTATACTAGTGGGAATTTTTCAATATAGAACTTGGCTTGTATATTCCTACGATGCGCTTCCTCAATGCCCTAGGTCTTCGTGAGCAAGCAAGTTGGATGCACACCCACTAGTTTTCTTTTGTTGAGCATTCATAGCTCTAGTGCATCCGTTGCATGGCAATCCCTACTCATCCACATCGATATCTATTGATGGGCATCTCCATAGCCCGTTGATACGCCTAGTTGATGTGAGACTTTCTCCTTTTTTGTCTTCTCCACACAATCCCCATCATCATATTCTATTCCACCCATAGTGTTATATCCATGGCTCACGCTCATGTATTGCGTGAAGGTTGAAAAAGTTTGAGATTATTTAAGTATGAAATAATTGCTTGGCTTGTCATCGAGGGTATAGAAGTTGGGAACATTTTTGTGTGATGGAAATGAAGCATAGCCTAACTATATGATTTTGTAGGGATGAACTTTCTTTTGCCATGTTATTTTGAGAAGACATGATTGCTTTGATTAGTATGCTTGAAGTATTATTATTTTTGTGTCAATATGAACTTTTGTCTTGAATCTTTCGGATCTGAATATTCATATCACAATTAAGAAGATTTACATTGAAATTATGCCAAAGTATCACTCCGCATCAAAAGTTCTTTTTTATCGTTTACCTACTCGAGGACGAGCAGGAATTAAGCTTGGGGATGCCTGATACGTCTCCAACGTATCTATAATTTTTGATTGCTCCATGCTACTTTATCTACTGTTTTGGACTATATTGGGCTTTATTTTCCACTTTTATATTACTTTTGGGACTAACCTATTAACCGGAGGCCCAGCCCAGAATTGCTGTTTTTTGCCTTTTTCAGTATTTCGAACAAACAGAATATCAAACGGAGTCCAAACGGAATGAAACCTTCGGGATCATGATTTTCCAACCAAACGTGATCCAGGAGACTTGGACCCTACTCCAGGAAGCTTCCGAGGAGGTCACGAGGGTGGAGGGCGCCCCCCCTGGGCGCGCCCCCCTACCTCGTGGGCCCCTCGGAGCTCCACCGACGTACTCCTTCCTCCTATATATACCTACGTATCCCCGTCAGATCAGAACAGGAGCCAAAACCTAATTCCACCGCCGCAACCTTCTGTATCCACGAGATCCCATCTTGGGGCCTGTTCTGGAGCTCCGCCGGAGGGGCATCCACCATGGAGGGCTTCTACATCATCAACATAGCCCCTCCGATGAAGTGTGAGTAGTTTACTTCAAACCTTCGGGTCCATAGCTAGTAGCTAGATGGCTTCTTCTCTCTTTTTGGATCTCAATACAATGTTCTCCCCCTCTCTCGTGGATATCTATTCGATGTAATCTTCTTTTTGCGGTGTGTTTGTTGAGACCGATGAATTGTGGGTTTATGATCCAGTATTATCTATGGAAAATATTTGATTCTTCTCTGAATTCTTTTATGTATGATTGAGTTATCTTTGCAAGTCTCTTCGAATTATCTTTTTGGTTTGGCCAACTAGATTGGTAGTTCTTGCAATGGGAGAAGTGCTTAGCTTTGGGTTCAATCTTGCGGTGTCCTTACTTAGTGACAGAAAGAGTTGCAAGGCATGTATTGTATTGTTGCCATCGAGGATAACAAGATGTTTTTATCATATTGCATGAATTTATCCCTCTACATCATGTCATCTTGCTTACAGCGTTACTCTGTTTTTAACTTAATACTCTAGATGCATGCTGGATAGCGGTCGATGAGTGGAGTAATAGTAGTAGATGCAGAATCATTTCGATCTACTTGTTTCGGACGTGATGCCTATATACATGATCATTGCCTAGATATACTCATAACTATGCTCAATTCTGTCAATTGCTCAACAGTAATTTGTTCACCCACCGTGGAATACTTATGCTCTTGAGAGAAGCCACTAGTGAAACCTATGGCCCCCAGGTCTATTCTCATCATATCAATCTATATCACTTTATTTACTTGCTTTGTTTTTACTTTACCTTTACTTTTTACTTTGCATCTATCTATCAAAAATACCAAAAATATTATCTATATCAGATCTCACTCTCGTAAGTGACCGTGAAGGGATTCACAACCCCTAAGCGTTGGTTGCAAGTTGCTATCGTTTTGTGTAGGTACGAGGGACTTGTGCGTGGTCTCCTACTGGATTGATACCTTGGTTCTCAAAAAGTGAGGGAAATACTTACGCTACTTTATTGCATCATCCTCTCCTCTTCGAGGAAATCCAACGCAGTGCTCAAGAGGTAGCAATGCATTACGGAACGAGTAAAGAGACTTGTCGGTAACGAGATTAAACTAGGTATGAAGATACCGACGATCGAATCTTGGGAAAGTAACATACCGATGACAAAGGGAACAACGTATGTTGTTATGCGGTTTGACTGATAAAGATCTTTGTAGAATATGTAGGAGCCAATATGAGCATCCAGGTTCCGTTGTTGGTTATTGATCGGAGATGTGTCCCGGTCATGTCTACATAGTTCTCGAACCCGTAGTGTCCGAATGCTTAACGTTCGATGATGATTGGTATTAGGAGTTTATGTGATTTGTCCGAAGGTTATTCTAAGTCCCGGATGAGGTCACGGACATGACGAGGAGTCTCGAAATGGTCGAGACATAAAGATTGATATATTGGACCATGTTGTTCGGACATCGGAAGCGTTCCAGAGAGTTTCGGATAAAACTGGAGTGCCGAAGGGGTTACCGGAACCCCCCGGGGAAGTAATGGGCCTTATTGGGCCCAAGGGGAGAGAGAGGGCTGCGGCCAGGAGGTGGTGCCCCCCCCCAAGGGCAGTCTAATAGGACTAGGGGAGGGGGTGCGGCCCCTCTTTCCCTCTCCCTCTCCCTCTCCTTCCTTCTTCTCCTAGTTAGACTAGGAAAGGGGGGAACCTATTCCAACTTGGAGTAGGATTCCCCCCCTTGGGTGCGCCCCTTGTGGCCTACCAGCCTCCTCCTCCCCTCCTTTATATACGGGGGGCGGGGGCACCCCACAGACACACAAGTTGATCTTTAGTCGTGTGTGGTGCCCCCCTCCACAGTTTTACACCTCGGTCATATCGTCGTAGTGCTTAGGCAAAGCCCTGCGCCCGTAACTTCATCATCACCATCACCACGCCGTTGTGCTGACGGAACTCTCCCTCGGCCTTAGCTGGATCAAGAGTTTGACGGACGTCACCGAGTTGAACGTGTGTAGATCGCGGAGGTGTTGTGCGTTCAGTACTTGATCGGTTGGACCGCGAAGATGTTCGACTACATCAACCGTGTTACTAAACGCTTCCGCATTCGGTCTACGAGGGTACGTACACACTCTCCTCGCTCGTTTCTATGCTTCTCCTAGATAGATCTTGCATGATCATAGGCAAATTTTTTGAAATACTACGTTCCCCAACTGTGGCATCCGAGCCAGCTATATGCATAGATGTTATATGCACAAGTAGAACACAAAGAGTTGTGGGCGATAATAGTCATACTTCTTACCAACATGTCATACTTTGATTCGGCGATATTGTTGGATGAAGCGGCCTAGACCGACATTACATGACCGCGTTCATGAGACTGGTTCTACCGACGTGCTTCGCACAGAGGTGGCTAGTGGATGTCTGTTTCTCCAACTTTAGTTGAATCGAGTGTGGCTACGCCCGGTCCTTGTTGAAGGTTAAAACAACACACTTGACAAAAAAATCATTGTGGTTTAGATGCGTAGGTAAGAACGGTTCTTGCTAAGCCCGTAGCAGCCATGTAAAACTTACAATAACAAAGTAGAGGACGTCTAACTTGTTTTTGCAGGGCATGTTGTGATGTGATATGGTTAAGACATGATGATATATAAATTGTTGTATGACATGATCATGTTTTGTAACAGAGTTATCGGTAACTGGCAGGAGCCATATGGTTGTCGCTTTATTGTATGCAATGCAATCGCCATGTAATTGCTTTACTTTATCACTAAGCAGTAGCGGTAGTCATAGAAGCAATAGTTGGTGAGACGACAACAATGCTACGATGGAGATCAAGGTGTCGTGTCGGGTGACAATGGAGATCATGATGATGCTTCGGTGATGGAGATCATGAGCACAAGATGATGTTGGCCATATCATGTCACATATTTGGATTGCATGTGATGTTTATCCTTTATGCATCTTATTTTGCTTAGTGCGGTGGTAGCATTATAAAATGATCTCTCACTAAATTTCAAGGTATAAGTGTTCTCCCTGAGTATGCACCGTTGCTACAGTTCGTCGTGCCGAGACACCACGTGATGATCGGGTGTGATAAGCTCTACGTTCACATACAATGGGTGCAAGCCAGTTTTGCACACGCAGAATACTCGGGTTAAACTTGACGAGCCTAGCATATGCAGATATGGCCTCGGAACAATGATACCGAAAGGTCGAGCATGAATCATAGAGTAGATATGATCAACATAGTGATATTCACCATTGAAAACTACTCCATCTCACGTGATGATCGGACATGGTTTAGTTGATTTGGATCACGTGATCACTTAGATGATTAGAGGGATGTCTATCTAAGTGGGAGTTCTTAAGTATATGATTAATTGAACTTTAATTTATCATGAACTTAGTACCTGATAGTATTTTGCATGTCTATGTTGTTGTAGATCAATGGCACGTGCTACTGTTCCTTTGAATTTATTGCGTTCCTAGAGAAAGCTAAGTTGAAAGATGATGGTAGCAACTACACAAACTGGGTCCGTAACTTGAGGATTATCCTCATTGTTGCACAGAAGAATTATGTCCTGGAAGCACCGCTAGGTGCAAGACCCGTTGCAGGAGCAACACCGAATGTTGTGAACGTTTGGCAGAGCAAAGCTGATGACTACGCGATAGTTCAGTGTGCCATGCTTTACGGCTTAGAAGCGGGACTTCAACGACGTTTTGAACATCATGGAGCATATGAGATGTTCCAGGAGTTGAAGTTAATATTTCAAGCAAATGCCCGAATTGAGAGATATGAAGTCTCCAATAAGTTCTATAGCTGCAAAATGGAGGAGAATAGTTCTGTCAGTGAACATATACTCAGAATGTCTGGGTACCACAACCACTTGACTCAACTGGGAGTTAATCTTCCTGATGATAGTGCCATTGACAGAGTTCTTCAATCACTGCCACCAAGCTACAAAAGCTTCATGATGAACTATAACATGCAAGGGATGAACAAGACTATTCCCGAGCTCTTCGCGATGCTGAAGGCTGCGGAGGTAGAAATTAAAAAGGAGCATCAAGTGTTGATGGTTAACAAGACCACTGGTTTCAAGAAAAAGGGCAAAGGGAAGAAGGGGACCTTCAAGAAGAACGGCAAGCAAGTTGCTGCTCAAGTGAAGAAGCCCAAGTCTGGACCTAAGCCTAAGACTGAGTGCTTTTACTGCAAAGGGATTGGTCACTAGAAGCAGAACTGCCCCAAGTATTTTGTGTATAAGAAGGATGGCAAAGTGAAAGGTATATTTGATATACATGTTATTGATGTGTACCTTACTAATGCTCGCAATAGTGCCTGGGTATTTGATACTGGTTCGGTTGCTCATATTTGCAACTCAAAACAGGTACTACGGATTAAGCGAAGATTGGCTAAGGACGAGGTGACGATGCGCGTAGGAAATGGTTCCAAAGTCGATGTGATCGCCGTCGGCACGCTACCTCTAGATCTACCTTCAGGATTAGTTTTAGACCTGAATAATTGTTATTTGGTGCTAGCGTTAAGCATGAACATTATATCTGGATCTTGTTTGATGCGAGATGATTATTCATTTAAATCAAAGAATAATGGTTGTTCTATTTATATGAGTAATATCTTTTATGGTCATGCACCCTTGATGAGTGGTCTATTTTTGTTGAATCTCGATAGTAGTGATACACATATTCATAGTATTTAAGCCAAAAGATATAAGTTTAATAATGATAGTGCAACTTATTTGTGGCACTGCCGTTTAGGTCATATTGGTGTAAAGCGCATGAAGAAACTCCATGCTGATGGGCTTTTGGAATCACTTGATTATAAATCACTTGATGCTTGTGAACCATGCCTCATGGTCAAGATGACTAAGACTCCATTCTCCGGAACAATGGAGCGAGCAACAGACTTATTGGAAATAATACATACTGATGTATGCGGTCCGATAAGTGTTGAGGCTCGCGGCGGGTATCGTTATTTTCTGACCTTCACAGACGATTTGAGCAGATATGGGTATATCTACTTGATGAAACATAAGTATGAAACATTTGAAAAGTTCAAAGAATTTCAGAGTGAAGTGGAAAATCATCGTAACAAGAAAATAAAGTTTCTACGATCTGATCGTGGAGGTGAATATTTGAGTTACGAGTTTGGTCTTCATTTGAAACAATGCGGAATAGTTTCGCAACTCACGCCACCCGGAACACCACAGGGTAATGGTGTGTCCGAACGTCGTAATCGCACTTTATTAGATATGGTGCGATCTATGATGTCTCTTACTGATTTACCGCTATCGTTTTGGGGTTATGCTTTAGATACGGCTACATTCACATTAAATAGGGCACCATCTAAATCCGTTGAGACGACACCATATGAACTGTATTTTGGCAAGAAACCCAAGTTGTCGTTTCTTAAAGTTTGGGGTTGCGATGCTTATGTGAAAAAGCTTCAACCTGATAAGCTCGAACCCAAATCGGAGAAATGTGTCTTCATAGGATACCCGAAGGAGACTGTTGGGTACACCTTCTATCACAGATCCGAAGGCAAGATATTCACTGCTAAGAATGGATCCTTTCTAGAGAAGGAGTTTCTCTCGAAAGAAGTGAGTGGGAGGAAAGTAGAACTTGATGAGGTAACTGTACCTGCTCCCTTATTGGAAAGTAGTTCAACACATAAATCAGTTCCATTGATTCCTACACCAATTAGTGAGGAAGCTAATGATGATGATCATGAAACTTCAGATCAAATTACTACTGAACCTCGTAGGTCAACCAAAGTGAGATCCGCACCAGAGTGGTACGGTAATCCCGTTCTGGAGGTCATGTTACTTGACCATGAGGAACCTACGAACTATGAGAAAGCGATGATGAGCCCAGATTCCGTGAAATGGCTTGAGGCCATGAAATCTGAGATAGGATCCATGTATGAGAACAAAGTGTGGACTTTGGTTGACTTGCTGGATGATCGGCAAGCCATAGAGAATAAGTCGATCTTCAAGAAGAAGACTGAGGCTGACGGTAATGTTACTGTCTACAAAGCTCGACTTGTTGTGAAAGGTTTTCGACAAGTTCAAGGAGTTGACTACGATGAGACCTTCTCACCTGTAGCGATGCTTAAGTCTGTCCGAATCATGTTAGCAATTGCCGCATTTTATGATTATGAAATTTGGCAAATGGATGTCAAAACTGCATTCCTGAATGGATTTCTGGAAGAAGAGTTGTATATGATGCAACCAGAAGGTTTTATCGATCCAAAGAGTGCTAACAAAGTGTGCAAGCTACAGCGATCCATTTATGGACTGGTGCAAGCCTCTCGGAGTTGGAAAAAACGTTTTGATAGTGTGATCAAAGCACATGGTTTTATACAGACTTTTGGAGAAGCATGTATTCACAAGAAAGTGAGTGGGAGCTCTGTAGCATTTCTAATATTATATGTGGATGACATATTGTTGATTGGAAATGATATAGAATTTCTGGATAGCATAAAAGGATACTTGAATAAGAGTTTTTCAATGAAAGACCTCGGTGAAGCTGCTTATATATTGGGTATCAAGATCTATAGAGATAGATCAAGACGCTTAATTAGACTTTCACAAAGCACATACCTTGATAAAGTTCTGAAGAAGTTCAAAATGGATCAAGCAAATAAAGGGTTCTTGCCTGTGTTACAAGGTGTGAAGTTGAGTCAGACTCAATGCCCGACCACTGCAGAAGATAGAGAGAAAATGAAAGTCATTCCCTATGCTTCAGCCATAGGTTCTATCATGTATGCAATGATGTGTACCAGACCTGATGTGTGCTTTGCTATAAGTATAGCAGGGAGGTACCAAAGTACTCCAGGAGTGGATCACTGGACAGCGGTCAAGAACATCCTGAAATACCCGAAGAGGACTAAGGATATGTTTCTCGTTCATGGAGGTGACAAAGAGCTCGTCGTAAATGGTTACGTCGATGCAAGCTTTGACACTGATCTGGATGACTCTAAGTCACAAACCAGATACATATTTATATTGAATGGTGGAGCTGTCAGTTGGTGCAGTTCTAAGCAAAGCGTCGTGGCGGGATCTACGTGTGAAGCGGAGTACATAGCTGCTTCAGAAGCAGCAAATGAAGGAGTCTGGATGAAAGAGTTCATATCCAATCTAGGTGCCATACCTAGTGCATCAGGTCCAATGAAAATCTTTTGTGACAATACTGGTGCAATTTCCTTGGCAAAGGAATCCAAATTTCACAAGAGAACCAAGCACATCAAGAGGCGCTTCAATTCCATCCATCATCAAGTGTCGGAAGGGGACATAGAGATTTGCAAGATACATGCGGATCTAAATGTTGTAGACCCGTTGACTAAGCCTCTCTCACGAGCAAAACATGATTAGCACCAAGACTCCATGGGTGTTAGAATCATTACTATGTAATCTAGATTATTGACTCTAGTGCAAGTGGGAGACTGAAGGAAATATGCCCTGGAGGCAATAATAAAGTTTTTATTTATATTTCCCTATATCATGATAAATGTTTATTATTCATGTCAGAATTGTATTAACCGGAAGCTTAGTACATGTGTGAATACATAGACAAACAGAGTGTCCCTAGTATGCCTCTACTTGACTAGCTCGTTAATCAAAGATGGTTAAGTTTCCTAGCCATAGACATGAGTTGTCATTTGATGAACGGGATCACATCATTAGAGAATGATGTGATGGACAAGACCCATCCGTTAGCTTAGCACTATGATCGTTTAGTTTGTTGCTATTGCTTTCTTCATGACTTATACATGTTCCTATGACTATGAGATTATGCAACTCATGAATACTGGAGGAACACTTAGTGTGCTATCAAACGTCACAACGTAACTGGGTGATTATAAAGATGCTCTACAGGTGTCTCCGATGGTGTTTGTTGAGTTGGCATAGATCGAGATTAGGATTTGTCACTCCGATTGTCGGAGAGGTATCTCTGGGGCCTTTCGGTAGTGCACATCACTATAAGCCTTGCAAGCAATGTGACTAATGAGTTAGGTACGGAATGATGCATTACGGAACGAGTAAAGAGACTTGCCAGTAACGAGATTGAACTAGGTATGAAGATACCGACGATTGAATCTCGGGCAAGTAACATACTGATGACAAAGGGAACAACGTATGTTGTTGTGCGGTTTGACCGATAAAGATCTTTGTAGAATATTTAGGAGCCAATATGAGCATCCAGGTTCGCTATTGGTTATTGACCGGATATGTGTCTCGGTCATGTCTAGATAGTTCTCGAACCCGTAGGGTCCGCGCGCTTAACGTTCGATGATGATTGGTATTATGAGTTTATGTGACTTGATGTATCGAAGATTGTTCGGAGTCCTGAATGAGATCAAAGACATGACGAGGAGTCTCGAAATGGTCAATACATAAAGATTGATATAATGGACCATGTTGTTCGGACACTGGAAGCGTTCCGGAGATTTTCGGATAAAACCGGAGTGCCGGAGGGGTTACCGGAACCCCCCGGGGAAGTAATGGGCCTTATTGGGCCCAAGGGGAGAGAGAGGGCTACAGCCAGGAGGTGGAGCCCCCCCCCCCCAAGGGGAGTCCGAATAGGACTAGGGGAGGGGCGCGGCCCCTCTTTCCCTCTCCCTCTCCCTCTCCTTCCTTCTTCTCCTAGTTGGACTAGGAAAGGGGGGAACCTATTCCTACGTGGAGTAGGATTCCCCCCTTGGGTGCGCCCCTTGTGGCCGGTCGGCCTCCTCCTCCCCTCCTTTATATACGGGGGAGGGGGCACCCCATAGACACACAAGTTGATCTTTAGCCGTGTGCGGTGCCCCCCTCCACAGTTTTACACCTCGGTCATATCATCGTAGTACTTAGGCGAAGCCCTGCGCCCGTAACTTCATCATCACCGTCACCACGCCGTAGTGCTGACGGAACTCTCCCTCGGCCGCAACTGGATCAAGAGTTCGAGGGACGTCACCGAGCTGAACGTGTGCAGATCGCGGAGGTGCCGTGCGTTCGGTACTTGATCGGTTGGATCACGAAGACGTTCGACTACATCAACCGCATTACTAAACGCTTCCGCTTTCAGTCTACGAGGGTACGTAGACACACTCTCCCCGCTCGTTGCTATGCTTCTCCTAGATAGATCTTGCATGATCGTAGGCAATTTTTTTGAAATACTACGTTTCCCAACAAGTTATACTGTTTTGTAATGGGGATTTATCTGAATTATCAAAGTTGTATTTAATATTTTCCACATAACCAACATCGAGGATTTTAGTAGGTTCCCCACTCTATGAGTAGCAAATACAACTAATTTTTTTGGTGTTTCGTATTCCAAATCCATAACTAAAGATATAAAACAACTTAAAACAGAAAATAAAACTTAGATATAAAGCCAACAAGTGCACACAAGAATATTCATTCCATGATATTGCTCCACAGCAACACCGTCAGAAAAAAGTCTTGATATCCCACGGGTATACGGGATCATTTGTAGTCTTTTCGATAAGTAAGAGTGTTGAACCCAACGAAGAGCTAAAGGTAGAATTAATATTCTCTCAATTTCTATTGTCGACCGATACAACCCTACGCACACCAACGTTTGATTTACGTAGAACAAGTATAAACTAATTTTCAAGAATAAAATTAGAAGTACTTTGTGAGATAATAAAAGTTAATTAGTTGAGTAGAGAGCTTTTTGTAGAACGATGAGAAAGATTGCCCATAGGCAATTGAATATAACATGATAAATACTTCCCATATGCAATGAGGGAGAAGCGTAAGCTAACACACTTTCCATATTTGGATCATATGCACCTATGATTGGAATTCTAGCAAGTATCACAACTACTAA
This sequence comes from Triticum dicoccoides, assembly GCF_002162155.2. Taxonomy (NCBI): domain Eukaryota; kingdom Viridiplantae; phylum Streptophyta; class Magnoliopsida; order Poales; family Poaceae; genus Triticum; species Triticum dicoccoides. The sequence continues at coordinate 241,548,136 of NC_041385.1, forward strand.
AGATCATTAAGATAAAACCCAACCATAGTATTAAGTGTAAAGTCCCCTTTAATCTCACACGCAACAATCCTCTTACTCGGATTTAGGTTGTCGTCACCCCTGCAACCCATCCTAAGTGAATCAGAAACATATTGCAACACCCTACAACGGTAATCCCACATGCTTGCGAGCGGCATGGAGGGCACCATAGGACAACACTATATCGACATATAACTTGTATCAATCACACCATACCACAATTAACCTTATGACAAAAGGAATCTACTCAAACATCATAGGGTGGCTACACATTATCGGATAATAATATATAGTATAAAGCACCATGTTCAAGTAGAGATTACAGCGGGAAAAGAAAGGTTACACCACTGTAAGGAGAGGGAGAGAGTTCGTGGTGACAGTGGCGAAGTTGTTGGTGTAGATTGTCGTCATGATGGTTCCCCCGGCGGCGCTCCGGCGCCCCCGGGAGAGAGGGAGAGAGAGCCCCCTCCTTCTTCTTCCTTGGCCTCCCCCCTAGATGGGAGCAGGGTTTCCCCTCTGGCCTTTGGCCGCCATGGCTCCTGGAGGGTAGGAGCCCCTCCAAGATCTCTCTCTGTGTGTGTTTCGCGTCTCTGTTTCTAGACGAAAATCATTTCTTAAATATCCAGAGATCCGTAACTCCGATCGGACTGAAATTTTAACACAATTTTCCCCTGATATATGTTTTCTTGCGGTCGAAGAAGAGCTCCAACCAACCCCGGGAGAGAGAGAGAGAGAGAGAGAGAGAGAGAGAGAGACCTCCTTCTTCTTCCTTGGCCTCCCCCCTAGATGGGAGCAGGGTTTCCCCTCTGGCCTTTGGCCGCCATGGCTCCCGAAGGGTAGGAGCCCCTCCAAGATTGGAGACCCCTCTGTGTGTGTTTCGCGTCTCTGTTTCTAGACGAAAATCGTTTCTTAAATATCCCGAGATCCGTAACTTCGATCGGACTGAAATTTTAACACGATTTTCCCCTTATATAAGTTTTCTTGCGGTCGAAGAAGAGCTCCAACCAACTTACGAGGTGTTCGGAAGACATCTTGTCATGCCCTGGGGAGCGGTGGTGGCGCCTTGTTGTCTTGTGGAGGCCGTGGGACTCTGTTTGCGTTGATTCCTACGCTAAAAATTCATGTATATTTCAAAAAAAACTCCGTTAAATTTTATCGCATTTGGACTTCGTTTAATATGAATTTTTATACAAAAACATGCAAAAAAAGAAACTAGCACTGGATCAATGTGTTACTCTCAAAAATAATATTGACATAATGACATGAAACAATAAAAAATTATAGATACGACGAAGACACAAACATGCCATGTAGCTAGGTCTTCTATAATCTTCTTTATAGTTATTTTGCTCTTCTTTTTGGAACGGATCACAACACAATTTTGACAGACTTTCAAAAGCGTCCATAAACCTACATCCGACAAGAAACGACCAGCAAATCGATATCCAATCCACACACACACACTAAACTAGTGCAACGTTGTGCATTACGCAAACAAGATTTGTACAAAACATAGAAACGAAAGAAAGTCATATAATTCAGAAAACAAAAGCGTCACAACGAGCGTCCTCCCAAATCAGTTACCCAGACCAGTTACAACTTCCATCGACCGAGCTACAGGGAATCGACCAGGCCTACTTCAGCTTCAGCAAAACCATAGGAGCTGAAGTGCTTCACCTTGAACTTCCACTCACCCTTTGCAGCGTCAAACGAGATGAACTCCACACCCTGCTCCTCAGCCTTCTTCACCAGCATCTCCTTGTACTTGTCTACCCTTGGACCCTCCGTGTACTGATCGCCTGTCTTCCTGTTAACACACTTGATGTTCAAAAGAGTCACGACAGCAGCTTTGTTCAGGCCCTCACCAACCTGGGGCTTTTCGTTATCGTCCTTGTACACAATCACTTCACGGTTATTGAATTCCACGATTGATTCCAGATCAAGGCCCCTTACATCAGTTTCTCCCATGAATTTGATGCTGCCGTAGCCTTGACGTCCAACAACAAAGTCTCTCACCCGACTGCAGTAACCTGGTTCAGCACGTTCTTTGGCGGCAAGCTCCTCTAAACTAGGCTCCGTGAAGTAATCTGCCTGGGATAGCTTAGGTATGAGCTTCTCAACAGAAGAACCATTCGCATGCGCCTCAGGTAATGCCTGGTGGTGCTCATCACGGTAGGTGCCATTTTCCACTGAACCAGACCGAGCCGGTGACACAACAGCCTTGCCGCGCTCCTTCCCAACCAAAGCATCGTTATGTTTGTCAAGATCAGTTGAATCTCTCAGTACTGATTGCCTGTCAGCCGCACTACGTGAACGCCACTGGTCAGTTGGACGGATTATCAGACTCCTCGGGTTCTCTCTAGGGATAAAAAAGGCATCCGCTTTTGGTGTTGCAGGAGATTCTTCATCATCGGCAAAAAACGGAACCTTCCCATCAGATGTCTGATTATATTTTCGTGGCAGCAGTTTTATCCTTCTCTGCGACAAATGCCTAGGAACCACCATGGATACTGTTCTGCTTGGAAGAGGCTTCTCAGGAACCTGCAGGGCAGCAAAATGCTTTTAACCTCAGAAATACAAACTGCTAATAAGTACCCATCGTGCCCATCTCTACTGCCCTTCAATCTACAGAAACTACTGCAAATACTAAAAGATGGTAAAAACTAACCGGCAAACTTGATATGCCATACTGGATAGAGGGTGCGGATCCACCATTCCCAATGGACATCTGAGGCATTGCTGGAAGTGTCCCGAAGGGATTTGAAACAAGAGTCGGCTGCATAACCATATTGGACTGGCTGGTGGTTCTGCATCAAATATGCAACGGGTCATTACAAATTTACAAGTCCAAAGAAAAACTATTTGCTTCAGTTCAAAAAGTATATTCTACATGGGGATGAAGCAATAACAGGTGTTGCCTAATACTCATTTATGAGGTTAAATTTATGAACCAAGTCAAAACAACGTGTTTCCACTGTAGAGACAAACAAACACACAATAGTTCAAACTTCGAAGTTATCAGATAAAAGCTGAAAGAACCATCGAGTAGATTCTTGTATCTACAAACTACACGACCAATCTCCAGATTATATATCAGCATTATCGTTTACCATCACCTTACCAGTAGTTCATTCAAATCACTAGAGAGAAAAAAAGTAAAGAATAAATGTACTTCTGACAAAGCAAATGGAAAGAGTCATACTGCTGTCCAAATGGAGCCAGATTCATCGTGTTGGAAAAACCAGTGAATCCACCTGTAGAAGCTTCAGTATCCATGCAGGCATGCATACGCAGAAAAAAAGTTAAAAACAAAATCATTAATGAAACATAAGCACTGAGATCATGCTCAGTTGGCAGTCAAAAATTGGCTAGCCAATATTTGTTAACTCCAGAACTTGTCAAAAAAAATTCCAAGTTCTGATAGGCAGGCAAGATACCCTTTTTTTTTTGGCTTGCCTGCATATTGGCTGACAACTTTTGGCACCAAGCCAAGCAGCCTCTAAATGGTAAGGAGAGAGAAACACTAACCTGGTTGGGTTTGAGGTTGGAATGAGAATAAGCTTGGAGTCTGCTGAACAGGAGCAGATTGTTGAAATGTTGACTAAAAATACAAGGAGTGAGGATCAACGTGTTATTTGCAGGAAAACAATGTTGAGGATTACATGACAGGAATAATAATATGATAATTGATAAGTACAAGCCCAAATATGACAATTGCACAGGAATAGGATGCTTACTGTTAGAAAAGGTGAAGATGTGTTGCCAAACAGCCCTCCGGTCATTCCAGGGTTCGGTGTGTTGAATATACCAGTGGAGAAAGCTGGGGTGCTTGATTGCTGGCTAAACGACTGGCTAAATGGCGCTATTGCAGGGGAAGACTGAAACAGCCCAGCTGATTGAGTATTATTACTAATGGATAAGCTATTATTGAAAAGATTTGGGGTTGTCGATGGCGTGCTGAATAATGAAGGAGTAGTATTCGCAAATAGAGATGGTGAGGTATTTGCTGAAAATGCAGAACTGCTTGTTTGTCCAAATGGGGTAACTGTGGGCGACGAAAATGGGTTCGGAGTGGCACCAAAACCACCTGTAGAGGGCTTAGCAAATGGATTTGCCGGCGGATTTGTTTGAAAACTTGGCGACGGAGTTGGAAAGCTGTTCGCCACTGGAGTTACAGAAGAGTTTGGTCCACCCTTGTCTCCACGCTGGTAATCCTCCCACCTCAACTCTTCATGACTCTTCTCTTTGTATGCAGGCATGGCTGATATGGAATTAAGTTTTGCAGCAGGCTGAGTACCACTTGTAGCACTGTCAGGATCTGGTGTCTGCACATAAGGCTGTACTCTGGTTCCTCCAGATTGATTTCCAAATGAAGCTTGCCCAAATGCTGGTGCTGCTGTCTGCGAGCCAAATGGAGACGTTTGTGCCCCAAAAGGCGAAGGAGTTGTTCCGAACGGAGTGCTTCCGGTTGCAGATGCTGTTTGTCCAAAGGATGGGGAAGAACCAAAACTAAAAGCATTTGCTGGCATGCTTGAAGCTCCAAAAGCTGGAGCACTGCTCGCACCAAATGTTGTGGTTCCTGAGGATCCAAAACTAGGAGTCGTGGTTGAACCGAAGGGTGTGGAGCCAAATGCTGGTGTGCTGGAAGCCCCAAATAGGGATGTTGATGTTGAGCCAAACGCTGGGGTGGTTGTGGCACCAAAGGATGGCGTCGTCGTGGTGCCAAAGGCCGGTGTAGTTGTGGCGCCGAAAGTGCTGTTGCCAAATGTTGGCTGTGTTTGCTGAAATGTGCTACCGAAAGGACTAGACTGGCTAGGGGATGATCCAAAACCACCAAAACTTGGCTTTTGTCCAAACAAAGATCCTGCAAAATTTGCAGAGTAGAGGGCATTACATCACACACCAAAAAATTATAGGTTAAAATTATAAGAACAAAAACGGTTTTAGTGGAACGAATGTGAAATGCGACATTAAACTTAAACATTACATGAAAATATGAATACATGCTGCCAAAACAAATATAACTACCAAATGACTTCTGCTGTATCCATATAAGCATGTTTGAATAAAATACTCACAACTAGTGTCATTTATGAACCCCTAAAAAAAACTAGTGCCGTGCACGTGGTTGCTGCGGGTAATGTATCGATGTTAATACTACCTATGAAGTATAATACAGAAGACATCAAATAGACACGTATAGAGTGTTCCAAATGCATGTATTTAATACTGGCAAACTGTGTGAAAGGCAATCTTGTAATGTGGTTCATACAAATATGCTTACGGAAATGTATGTGTTTTAGAGAATTAGGGAACTCCATTTTTCGAACAACTCCGTTCCCGCTTTAGCTCATGCACCTATACCTGCATGCACGTTAACTGCTACAGGATTTTTGCTTATGATGCTTGCCCTTGCTATCAACAAAAATAAAAGCTATTAGATTTGTGTAGTCCTTCAAATCATACAAATCTGTCTTTCTGCAGATGATGCTTTCATGAAAGACTCTCTTTTGTCACATCATTCACGAAACTATACAAAACTGTCTTTTGCCCCGTTTGATAGCTCAGTTTTTTCCAAGTATTATGAGAATACTACAGATTATTAAAATACCATGGTTTTAATTACTGTGAGCTGTTTGGCAACCCCAACAAACTGTCGTATTGTCAAAACTGTGGTATTTTCTCCACATTAAAAAAAGAACCCTTGACTTCTATTTCAAAAACATAGCACGCGAAGAAAACGAGACTGTTCGTTATCGCCTTCCTCGCTCCCAAGCCATCGCCACCGCCCTGAAGATCGTCAGCCATGGCACAAACCAAGAGAAGGCAATGGAAATAAAAATGGTGTCCTTCCTACCCTACTTGTGCTCCTCCGCTCCACATACGCGCTGTGCATCAGGTCAGCCCCCTGGCCACCTCATGCCATGGTCGCACATGCTGCTGGCTGCAACGCTAACTCCCAACAGACTGCTGGATGAGCCTGTGCACGCCGTTGCGTGCGATCATAGCCACACCGTACGTGTGCCGCGCTACCATGTCGTGGCCTTGCTCGCCGCGCATGTGCTGCTCCCAACCGCTCGCGCTCGCCGCTGTCGGCCAAGCCGCAGCCAGGCCAGAGCGACGCCGCGTGCTTCCAAGCCACGCCGCTGATGCATAGCATGCGGCCGGGTCTGCTTATGCATGGCTGTTCAGTTTGCAACCACTGGCCAGCAAATATCGTGCATGTTTGCAACTGCTATGAACCGGCTAGCTTGCTAATTTACATCGTTGTAAACATGCACCAGCCAAACACTGTCCCAGTATTCCCAATACTACAAAATAGTTTGATATGTCAAAACTATGGTATCTGGTACCTATAGACTAAAATACTGCAGTTTTTCAATACTATAGTTATATATGAACCTCAATCCTTTAAGCTGAAAAGTATCTACTCGAAGCATTACATTAATTAGATCTTTATAAATATAAGAACGGTTGTGATGTTCAGAAGGATTGTTGTGTACTACCGTATGGACCGTCTCTCGGTACAAAATGGTTTGACTTCCTTTTTAAGCAAGTAGATCAAATCTAGAGGTTTTAATATGTATTAAATGTGCATGCAAATGTGTCCACAATCGGGCAGTTAGGGATGGTTTATATGAATGGCTTATAATTGGCTTGCCTTCATGAGTTAGGACTGTAGAAAGGGGTGCTTGCACCATAGTACTCCCTCCGTTTCTTTTTAGTCCGCATATAAGGTTTGGTCAAAGTCAAGCATTATAGAGTTTGACTAACTTTATATTAAAAAATATATACATTCACAATATGAAATCGATATATTCAGATGCACCATGAAACATATTTTCATACTATATAGTTTTTGTACTGTAGATGTTCATTTTTTTTTGTAAATTTGGTCAAACTTTGTGTAGTTTGACTTTGACCAAATCTTATATGCGGAGTAAAAAGAAACGGAGGGAGTACGTATAACGCGTTAGCCGATCTGCTTCTAATTACCGTTTTAAAATGACATGGTTAATTACGGATAGGCGTTAGGAGCCAGTTTCAGAACAGAGAGATGTGCATGCAGAGTTGCAGACGTGTGCACAAGTGGGCAGTTAGGCATGGCACTTGATACAAATGGCTTATAATTGCTTTGCCTTCACGATTCAGGACTGCATAGGGAGCTTGCCCTGCAGCATTACAACGTCGACCCGCGCCTGGTTACCATTTTTAAATGACGTGGCTTAACGGCTTTTCTGATTCGGCCCGCGTCTGCCCTATCAAATCAAAGCGCACCAATATTTTGGAGAGGGAATCCTCCGCCTTCATTTTGCCAGCAAGCGGGCATGAAATCAAAACTGCTAGCCAAAATATTGGCGTCGCTGAGAAGATTTGGCCTCCATCCAAGCAGGAGCCCATCCTACTAGTCAACGCCGATATTTTTGGTGGGGCAACTCCCAGCCACCATCCAAACAGCCCCTTAATTACAAAGGAGCATTAGGAGCCAGTTTAGAATAACGAAATAGGGGGATTTGCTACCTTTGGAACTACCAGCAAGAGTTGTGATTTTTAATAGTTGGACAGAGGAATTCCAAAGTAAGCATCAAGCTTCAGTGCTAGATAACAAAACCTTTTTCTTTTTTTGCAAATCAGCCAGATAACAAAACCTAAAAGGTTGCTTCAGCATAGCTCTATTCTAACCTTTCAAGAAACGAGGTATAACTGTGATAGATTTCGGCAAGGTTAGCAATGAAAAGGTGCGCATGTGCATGGCCAGTAAAGATCCAGTAATTAACAAAATACAATGAATAATAAAATGTGTTCATAGTGGTAGAAGATAAATGCCGAGATTGCGAGCAGAGCACAAACCGCTGCCAAAGCCGGAGGATGTGGCGCCCGCGCCAAACGCAGGGGCTGGCGACGCACCAAAGGCTGGCGTGGAGCTCCCGAACGGAGAGGACGACGGGGTGCCGAACGCCGGCGTGGATGGCTGGCCAAATCCGCCAATTGGCGCGGCCCCAAACGCCGGGGTGGATGTAGCCCCGAACGCCGGAGCGGATGGCTGGCCAAACGCGCCGGCGGTGGAGGAGGTGGCGCCGAAAGGCGAGGTGGTCCCGGTCTGCGCACCGAAGGCGGTGGTCGGGCTGCCGAAGGGATTGTTGGTGGTGGTGCTGGTCTGGCCGAACCCCGATTGGGCCCCGAAGGGGTTGCTGGAGGTCTGCCCAAAAGCGCTAGCGGACGACTGCCCGAACGGATTGGTGGAGCCGAACATGGCTGCTCGATTATGGCGGCGGCGGAGGCGGGGGAGGGGGAGGGGATGGGGGTCGACGGCGGCGTGTTTCTTCTTCCTCTGTCGGTAGTCTCTCGATCTCACCGGACGGGCCGAGGAAAATAGGGCTATAACTTCTAGTACGAGCGAAGCCCCTAAACTTGTTACTTGGGCCAGGCCGAGATGGTTGGACGGTGTTTATTCAACGTCGATATGTGTGCTGGGCCTGGGCCTATAGTTCTTCCCGTAAACTGGCGCACACCTTCCTTCCACCTTAGGCTCGGCCCATTTAGCTTTATTTCTTTCTCTATTGCAACATATCGCGCTTCCAGGTCGACCAGTCCACATTTTTTTTCTCAGCTGTTTTAGGAGAGCAACTAGTTAACGAGCGCTCCTTCGGGAGCCTCGCAACGATCGGCGCCACTTGGCGCGCTCTCAGCCATTCGCCGCGTGTCGCGTTCGGGACGTTCCCTCTGAATTTTGTTTTTTTATTTTTTCGCACGCGTTTTCGGCTTTTTAAACGGGTTTTTTTTGGGTTTATTCGACGTTTTGGTTTCCCCCCGATCTTCGTTAGCTTTTCGATAAAAAAATTGAAAAAAAAATGCGCAAAAAACCGCATTTTCTTTTCTTTCCTTTCACGAAAGTCACGGTTTTTCATCCGCGAGAGGCACGGTTGTGCTTTAGCGAGAGTCACGGTCGTGCCTTTCGGAAACGGAAAAAACGCATTTTCTGGTTTTTTTTCTTTCACGAGAGTCACGTTATACTTCCGCGAGAGGCATGGTTGTGCTTTCGCGAGAGTCACGGCCGTGCCTCTCGGAAAGGAAAAAAATATATTTTCTGGTTTTTTTTCTTTCTTTCGCGAGAGTCACGGTTGTGCTTTCACGAGATTCACGGTCGTGCCTCTCGGAAAGGGAAAAAATACGCAATTTCTGTTTTTTTCGTGAGATTCACGGTTTTGCTTTCGCGAGAGGCACGGTTGTGCTTTCGCGAGAGTCATGACTGTGCCTCTCGGAAACGGAAAAAAACGCGTTTTCTGGTTTTTTTTCCTCCCACTAGAGTCACGGTTTTGCTTCCACGAGAGGCACAATTGTGATTTCGCGAGAGGCACGGACGTGCCTCTTTCGGAAAGAGAAAAAATTGTGCTCCCGGTTCGGTTTTTTCATTTGTTTTATTTCGTCCTGTTTTTTTGTGAAAAAAAAAGTTCGTCAAACCATATCAACATGGGATCTAGTTTTGAAGATCTCGACGCGAGGAATCCAATGGTGAAAACGGTTCGAGATATGGACGCACAGTTTAAGAGATAAAACATTTTGAATAAACAGATCTAGAAAAAAGGGAAAACTCACAGGTTGCAACAACTGGCGCGCTGCATGTGTGCCACTTGTCACGACCTGGGAAAGTGGAGTGTTCTTTGCAACGAGTACTCCTTAATCAGTGATTTCGCTGTTTTAGGGATAGCAACTAATTGAGGAGCGCTCATTCGGAGGCCTCCTCAAGGGTCATTTGTGGTGGGCTAAGAGCGCGCCATTTGGTGTGCTTTTAGCCGTCGTCACGTGTTGTGTTCTTGACGCTTCCTTTGAATTATTATTTTCATGCATTTTTGGCTTTTTAGATGGGCTTTTTTGGTATTCGAATTTTCAACGGTCTTTCTTAGCTTTTGAAAAAAATGCGAAAAAGTGTGTTTTCTTTTTTCCCTTCCGTGGGACGTATTGCTTTACTTTCACGAGAGGCATGAATTTGCTTCCACAAAAGGCACGGGCGTGCCCCTCGAAAATGGAAAAAAAACGTGTTTTCTTTTTCTTCTGTGAGAGGCACGGATTTGCTTCCACAAGACGCACGGTTGTGCCTCTCAAAAATGGAAAAAAATACGTATTTTCTATTTTTCTTCCTTCCGCAAGAGGCACGGTTTGTTGGAAATATGCCCTAGATGCAATAATAAAATGGTTATTATTATATTTACTTTTTCATGATAATTGTCTATTGTTCATGCTATAATTATGTTATTCGAAAATCGTAATATATATGTGAATACATAGACCACAACATGTCCCTAGTGAGCCTCTTGTTGGCTAGCTCGTTTATCAATGGATGGTTACGGTTTTCTGACCATGGACATTGGATGTCATTGATGCGCACATTACTTAGCACAACTAGGAAAATAAGATAAGATAAAGATAAGCAAGACTAAAAAAATATTCGTCGGAATAGCGGAATACAAAATTAATGGGATCACATCATTGGGAGAATGATGTGATGGACGAGACCCAATCCTAAGCATAGCATAAGATCGTGTAGTTCGTTTGCTAGAGCTTTTCTAATGTCAAGTATCATTTCCTTAGACCATGAGATCGTGCAACTCCCGGATACCGTAAGAGTGCTTTGGGTGTACAAACGTCACAACGTAACTGGGTGGCTATAAAGGTATACTACAGGTATCTCCGAAAGTGTCTGTTGGGTTGACACAAATCGAGACTGGGATTTGTCACTCCGTATGACGGAGAGGTATCTCTGGGCCCACTCGGTAATGCATCATCATAATGAGCTCAAAGTGACCAAGTGGTTGGTCACGGGATCATGCATTACGGTACGAGTAAAGTGACTTGCCGGTAACGAGATTGAACGAGGTATTGGGATACCAACGATCGAATCTCGGGCAAGTAACGTACCGATTGACAAAGGGATTTGTATACGGGATTACTTGAATCCTCGACATCGTGGTTCATTCGATGAGATCATCGTGGAACATGTGGGAGCCAACATGGGTATCCAGATCCCGCTGTTGGTTATTGGCCGGAGAGTCGTCTCGGTCATGTCTGCGTGTCTCCCGAACCCGTAGGGTCTACACACTTAAGGTTCGGTGATGCTAGGGTTGTAGAGATATTAGTATGTGGTAACCCGAAAGTTTTTCGGAGTCCCGGATGAGATCCCAGACGTCACGAGGAGTTCCGGAATGGTCCGGAGGTGAAGATTTGTATATAGGAAGTCCAGTTTCGGCCACCGGGAAAGTTTCGGGGGTCACCGGTATTGTACCGGGACCATCGGAAGGGTCCCGGGGGTCCACCGGGTGGGGCCACCTATCCCGGAGGGCCCCATGGGCTGAAGTGGGAAGGTCACTAGCCCCTGGTGGGCTGGTGCACCCCCCTTGGGCCTCCCCCTGCGCCTAGGGTTGGAAACCCTAGGGGTGGGGGCCGCCCCACTTGGCTTGGGGGGGGGGGGCAAGTCCCCCCCCCTTGGCCGCCTCCCCCCTTGAGATGGGATCTCTAGGGGGGCGGCGCCCCCCCAGGGCCCCTATATAAAGAGGGGGGAGGGAGGGCTGCGCACCCCAGCTCCTAGCGCCTCCCTCTCCCTCCGTAACACCTCTCCCTCTCGCTGAGCTTGGCGAAGCCCTGCCGAGATCGCCGCTACTTTCACCACCACGCCGCCGTGCTGCTGGATCTCCATCAACCTCTCCCTCCCCCTTGCTAGATCAAGAAGGAGGAGACGTCTTCCCCAACCGTATGTATGTTGAACGCGGAGGTGTCGTCCATTCGGCGCTAGGATCATCGGTGATTTGGATCACGACGAGTACGACTCCCCCAACCCCGTTCTCTTGAACGCTTCCGCTCGCGATCTACAAGGGTATGTAGATGCACTCCTCTCTCTCGTTGCTAGATGACTCCATAGATTGATCTTGGTGATGCATAGAAAATTTTTATTTTCTGCTACGTTCCCCAACAGTGGCATCATGAGCTAGGTCTATCTGTAGTTTCTATGCACGAGTAGAACACAAAATTGTTGTGGGCGTTGGTTTTGTCAATTTTCTTGCCACTACTAGTCTTATCTTGTTTCGGCGGCATCGTGGGATGAAGCGGCCCGGACCGACCTACACGTACGCTTACGTGAGACAGGTTCCACCGACTGACATGCACTAGTTGCATAAGGTGGCTAGCGGGTGTCTGTCTCTCCCACTTTAGTCGGATCGGATTCGATGAAAAGGGTCCTTATGAAGGGTAAATAGAAATTGGCATATCACGTTGTGGTTTTGGCGTAGGTAAGAAACGTTCTTGCTAGTAACATATAGCAGCCACGTAAAAACATGCAACAACAATTAGAGGACGTCTAACTTGTTTTTGCAGCATATGCCTTGTGATGTGATATGGCCAAAAGGATGTGATGAATGAAATATATGTGATGTATGAGATTGATCATGTTCTTGTAATAGGACTTACGACTTGCATGTCGATGAGTATGACAACCGGCAGGAGCCATAGGAGTTGTCTTTATTTTTTGTATGACCTGCGTGTCATTGAATAATGCCATGTAATTACTTTACTTTATTGCTAAACACGTTAGCCATATAAGTAGAAGTAATCGTTGGCGTGACAACTTCATGAAGACACGATGATGGAGATCATGGTGTCATGCCGGTGATGATGATGATCATGGCACCCCGAAGATGGAGATCAAAAGGAGCAAAATGATATTGGCCATATCATGTCACTATTTGATTGCATGTGATGTTTATCATGTTTTGCTTCTTATTTGCTTAGTACGACGGTAGTAGATAAGATGATCCCTTATAATAATTTCAAGAAAGTGTTCCCCCTAACTGTGCGCCGTTGCGGAAGTTCGTTGTCTCGAAGCACCACGTGATGATCGGGTGTGATAGATTCTAACGTTCACATACAACGGGTGTAAGCCAGATTTACACATGCAAAACACTTAGGTTCACTTGACGAGCCTAGCATGTACAGACATGGCCTCGGAACACAAGAGACCGAAAGGTCGAACATGAGTCATATAGAAGATATGATCAACATGAAGATGTTCACCGATGATGACTAGTCTGTCTCACGTGATGATCGGACACGACCTAGTTGACTCGGATCATGGATCACTTAGATGACTAGAGGGATGTCTATCTGAGTGGGAGTTCATTATATAATTTGATTAGGTGAACTTAATTATCATGAACTTAGTCTAAAATCTTTGCAATATGTCTTGTAGATCAAATGGCCCACGCTAATGTTGCCCTCAACTTCAACGCGTTCCTAGAGAAAACCTAGCTGAAAGACGATGGCAGCAACTATACGGACTGGGTCCGGAACTTGGGGATCATCCTCATAGCTGCCAAGAAAGCATATGTCCTAGATGCACCGCTAGGTGAAGCACCCGTTTTCCCAGCAACTCAAGACGTTAAGAACGCCTGGCAGTCGCGTAGTGATGATTACTACCTGGTTCAGTGCGGCATGCTTTACAGCTTAGAACCGGGGCTCCAAAAGCGTTTTGAGCAGCATAGAGCATATGAGATGTTCCAAGAGCTGAAAATGGTTTTCCAAGCTCACGCCCGGGTCGAGAGATATGAAGTCTCCGACAAGTTCTACAGTTGTAAGATGGAGGAGAATGGTTCAGTCAGCGAGCACATACTCAAAATCTCTGGGTTGCACAACTGCTTATCTCAGCTGGGAGTTAATCTCCCGGATGATGCGGTGGTCGACAGAATCCTCCAGTCGCTCCCACCTAGCTACAAGAGCTTCATGATGAAATTTAATATGCAAGGGATGGTGAAAACCATTCCTGAGGTACATTCAATGCTGAAATCAGCGGAGGTGGAGATCAAAAAGGAACATCAAGTGTTGATGGTCAATAAAACCACTAGTTTCAAGAAAGGCAAAGGTAAGAAGAACTTCAAGAAGGACGGCAAGGGAGTTGCCGCGCCTGGTAAGCCAGTTGTTGGGAAGAAGCCAAAGCATGGACCCAAACCTGAGACTGAGTGCTTTTATTGCAAGGGAAGCGGACACTGGAAGCGGAACTGCCCCAAGTACTTAGTGGACAAGAAGGCCGGCAACACCAAAGGTATATGCGATATACATGTAATTGATGTGTACCTTACCAGTACTCGTAGTAGCTCCTGGGTATTTGATACCGGTGCGGTTGCTCATATTTGTAACTCAGAACAGGAGCTGCGGAATAAGCGGAGACTGGCGAAGGACGAGGTGACGATGCGCGTCGGGAATGGTTCCAAGGTCGATGTGATCACCGTCGGCACGCTACCTCTACATTTACCTACGGGATTAGTTTTAAACCTCAATGATTGTTATTTAGTGCCAGCTTTGAGCATGAACATGAAGGAAATATGCCCTAGAGGCAATAATAAAGTTATTATTTATTTCCTCATATCATGATAAATGTTTATTATTCATGCTAGAATTGTATTAACCGGAAACATGATACATGTGTGAATACATAGACAAAACTATAGTCACTAGTATGCCTCTACTTGACTAGCTCATTAATCAAAGATGGTTATGTTTCCTAACCATAGACATGTGTTGTCATTTGATTAGTGGGATCACATCATTAGAAGAATGATGTGATTGACATGACCCATTCCGTTAGCCTAGTACTTGATCGTTTAGTATACTGCTATTGCTTTCTTCATGACTTATACAAAGTTCCTACAACTATGAGATTGTGCAACTCCCGTTTACCGGAAGAACACTTTGTGTGCTACCAAACATCACAACGTGACTGGGTGATTATAAAGGTGCTCTACAGGTGTTTCCGAAGGTACATGTTGGGTTGGCATAATTCGAGATTAGGATTTGTCACTCCGATTGTCGGAGAGGTATCTCTGGGCCCTCTCGGTAATACTCATCACCTAAGCCTTGCAAGCATGTAACTAATGAGTTAGTTGTGAGATGATGTATTACGGAACGAGTAAAGAGACTTGCCGGTAACGAGATTGAACTAGGTATTGGATACCGACGATCAAATCTCGGGCAAGTAACATACCGATGACAAAGGGAACAAAGTATGTTGTTATGCGGTTTGACCGATAAAGATCTTCGTAGAATATGTAGGAACCAATATGGGCATCCAGGTCCCGCTATTGGTTATTGACCGAGAATGGTTTTAGGTCATGTCTACATAGTTCTCGAACCCGTAGGGTCCGCACGCTTAACGTTTCGATGACAGTTTTATTATGAGTTTATAAGTTTTGATGTACCGAAGTTTGTTCGGAGTCCCGGATGTGATCACGGACATGACGAGGAGTCTCGAAATGGTCGATACATAAAGATTGATATATTGGATGACTATATTCGGACACCGGAAAGGTTCCGGGAGTTTTCGGAGAAAACCGGAGTACCGGAGGGTTACCGGAACCCCCCCGGGAAGTAATGGGCCTTGATGGGCCCTATTGGAGAAAGAGAGGGGCCGGCCAGGGCAAGTGGCGCCCCCCCTCCCCTTGAGTCCGAATAGGACAAGGAAGGGGGGGGGGCGCCCCCCTTGCCTTCCCCCTCTCCTACTCCTTCCTTCCCCCTCCTTCTTGGATTAGGAAAAGGAGGGGGGAAACCTACTTGGAGTAGGTTTCCCCCTCCTAGGGCGCGCCTCCCCTTAGGCCGGCCCCTCCTCCCTCCCTCCTTTATATACGGGGGCGGGGGGCACCCCATAGACACACAAGTTGATCTACGGATCGTTCCTTAGCCGTGTGCGGTGCCCCCTTCCACCATATTCCACCTCGGTCATATCGTCGCGGAGTTTAGGCGAAGCCCTGCGCCGGTAGAACATCATCATCGTCACCATGCCGTCGTGCTGACGGAACTCATCTCCGGAGCTCGGCTGGATCGGAGACCGGAGATCGTCATCGAGCTGAACGTGTGCTAAACTCGGAGGCTCCGTACGTTCGGTGCTTGGATCGGTCGGATCGTGAAGACGTACGAATACATCAACCGCGTTGTGATAACGCTTCCGCTTACGGTCTACGAGGGTACATGGACATACACTCTCCCCTCTCGTTGCTATGCCATCACCATGATCTTGCGTGTGCGTAGGAAATTTTTTGAAATTACTACATTCCCCAACAGTGGCATCCGAGCATAGGTTTTATGCGTTGATGTTATATGCACGAGTAGAACACAAGTGAGTTGTGGGCGATACAAGTCATACTGCTTACCAGCATGTCATACTTTGGTTCGGCGGTATTGTGAGATGAAGCGGCCCGGACCGACATTACGCGTACGCTTACGCGAGACTGGTTTCTGTTGGAAATATGCCCTAGAGGCAATAATAAAAGTATTATTATTATATTTCCTTGTTCATGATAATTGTCTTTTATTCATGCTATAACTGTATTATCCGGAAATCGTAATACACGTGTGAATACATAGACCACAATATGTCCCTAGTGAGCCTCTAGTTGACTAGCTCGTTGTGATCAACAGATAGTCATGGTTTCCTGGCTATGGACATTGGATGTCGTTGATAACGGGATCACATCATTAGGAGAATGATGTGATGGACAAGACCCAATCCTTAGACTAGCACAAAAGATCGTGTAGTTCATTTGCTAGAGCTTTGCCAATGTCAAGTATCTCTTCCTTCGACCATGAGAGCGTGTAACTCCTGGATACCGTAGGAGTGCTTTGGGTGTATCAAACGTCACAACGTAACTGGGTGACTATAAAGGTGCACTACAGGTATCTCCGAAAGTATCTATTGTTTTATGCGGATCGAGACTGGGATTTGTCACTCCGTGTAAACGGAGAGGTATCTCTGGGCCCACTCGGTAGGACATCATCATATGCGCAATGTGACCAAGGAGTTGATCACGGGATGATGTGTTACGGAACGAGTAAAGTGACTTGCCGGTAACGAGATTGAACAAGGTATTGGATACCGACGATCGAATCTCGGGCAAGTAACATACCGATAGACAAAGGGAATTGAATACGGGATTGATTAAGTCCTTGACATTGTGGTTCATCCGATGAGATCATCATGGAACATGTGGGAGCCATCATGGGTATCCAGATCCCGCTGTTGGTTATTGACCGGAGAACATCTCGGTCATGTCTACATGTCTCCCGAACCCGTAGGGTCTACACACTTAAGGTTCGATGACGCTAGGGTTATAAAGGAAGTTTGTATGTGGTTACCAAATGTTGTTCGGAGTCCCGGATGAGATCCCGGACGTCACGAGGAGTCCCGGAATGGTCCGGAGGTAAAGATTTATATATGGGAAGTCCTATTTTGGCCACCGGAAAATGTTCGGGATTTTTCGGTATTGTACCGGGAAGGTTCTAGAAGGTTCCGGAGTGGGGCCCACCTGCATGGGGGGACCCACATGGACGTGGGTAGTGGGGGCAAGGCCCCACACCCCTGGTCAAGGCGCACCAAGATCCCCCCTTAGAAGGAATAAGATCATATCCCGAAGGGATAAGATCAAGATCCCTAAAAAGGGGGGATAACAATCGGTGGGGAAGGAAATAATGAGATTTCTTTCCTCCCACCTTGGCCAACGCCCCAATGGACTTGGAGGGCAAGAAACCAGCCCCTCCACCCCTATATATAGTGGGGAGGCGCATGGGAGCTATACACGAAGTTCTGGCACAGCCCTACCTCTCTCCCTACTCCTCCTCTCCCATGGTGCTTGGCGAAGCCCTGCTGGATTGCCACGCTCCTCCACCACCACCACGCCGTTGTGCTGCTGTTGGATGGAGTCTTCCTCAACCTCTCCCTCTCTCCTTGCTGGATCAAGGCGTGGGAGACGTCACCGGGCTGTACGTGTGTTGAACGCGGAGGTGCCGTCCGTTCGGCACTAGGATCATCGGTGATTTGAATCACGACGAGTACGACTCCATCAACCCCGTTCACTTGAACGCTTCCGCTTAGCAATTTACAAGGGTATGTAGATGCACTCTCTTTCTACTCGTTGCTGGTCTCTCCATAGATAGATCTTGGTGACACGTAGGAAAATTTTGAATTTCTGCTACGTTCCCCTACAGTGGTATAAGAGCTAGGTCTATTGCGTAGATTCTTTGCACGAGTAGAACACAAAGTAGTTGTGGGCGTTGATGTTGTTCAATATGCTTACCGTTACTAGTCCAATCTTCTTTCGACGGTATTGTGGGATGAAGCGGCCCGGACCGACCTTACACGTACTCTTACGTGAGACAGGTTCCACCGATTGACATGCACTTGGTGCATAAGGTGGCTAGCGGGTGCCAGTCTCTCCCACTTTAGTCGGAACGGATTCGATGAAAAGGGTCCTTATGAAGGGTAAATAGCAATTGGCATATCACGTTGTGGTCTTGCGTAGGTAAGAAACGTTCTTGCTAGAAACCCATAGCAGCCACGTAAAACATGCAACAACAATTAGAGGACGTCTAACTTGTTTTTGCAGGGTATGCTATGTGATGTGATATGGCCAAGAAGAATGTGATGAATGATATGTGATGTATGAGATTGATCGTGTTCTTGTAATAGGATTCACGACTTGCATGTCGATGAGTATGACAACCGGCAGGAGCCATAGGAGTTGTCTTTATTTATTGTATGACCTGCGTGTCATTGAAGAACGCCATGTAAACTACTTTACTTTATTGCTAAACGCGTTAGTCATAGAAGTAGAAGTAGTCGTTGGCGTGACAACTTCATGAAGACACGATGATGGAGATCATGATGATGGAGATCATGGTGTCGTGCCGGTGACGATGATGATCATGGAGCCCCGAAGATGAAGATCAAAAGGAGAAAAATGATATTGGCCATATCATGTCACTATTTGATTGCATGTGATGTTTATCATGTTTATGCATCTTGTTTGCTTAGGACGACGGTAGTAAATAAGATGATCCCTTACAAAATTTCAAGAAGTGTTCTCCCCTAACTGTGCACCGTTGCTACGGTTCGTCGCTTCTAAGCACCATGTGATGATTGGGTGTGATGGATTCTTACGTTCACATACAACGGGTGTAAGACAGTTTTACACAGCGAAAACACTTAGGGTTAACTTGACGAGCCTAGCATGTGCAGACATGGCCTCGGAACATGGAGACCGAAAGGTCGAGCATGAGTCGTATGGTAGATACGATCAACATGAAGATGTTCACCGATGATGACTAGTCCGTCTCACGTGATGATCGGACACGGCCTAGTTGACTCGGATCATGTGATCACTTAGATGACCAGAGGGATGTCTATCTAAGTGGGAGTTCATAAGATGAACTTAATTATCCTGAAATAGTCAAAAGACCTTTTGCAAATTATGTCGTAAGCTCGCGCTTTAGTTCCACTGTTTAGATATGTTCCTAGAGAAAATATAGTTGAAAGTTGATAGTAGCGATTATGCGATCAGTAGAAAGCATATGTCCTTAATGCACCGCTCAGTGTGCTGAACCCCAACGTCGTTTGTCGATGTTGCGAACATCGGACATACACGTTTTGATAACTACGTGATAGTTCAATTAAATGGTTTAAGTAGAGGCACCAAAGACGTTTTCGAAACGTCGCGGAACATATGAGATGTTTCGAGGGCTAAAATTGGGATTTCAGGCTCGTGCCCACGTCAAGAGGTATAAGACCTCCGACGATTTTCTTAGCCTGCAAACTAAGGGAGAAAAGCTAAATCGTTGAGCTTGTGCTCAGATTGTCTGAGCACAACAATCACTTGAATCGAGTGGGAGTTGATCCTCCAGATGAGATAGTGATGTTTCCCCAAAGTCATTGCCATCAAGCTGCTAGAGCTTCGTGATTAACTATAACATATCAGGGATAGATATGATGATCCTTGAAATATTCATGATGTTTGACACCGCGAAAGTAGAAATCAAGAAGGAGCATCAATTGTTGATGGTTGGTGAAACCACTAGTTTCAAGAAGGGCAAGGGAACAAAGGGATACTTCATGAAACGGCAATTCAGCTGCTGCTCTAGTGAAGAAACCCAAGGTTGAACCCAAACCCGAGACTAAGTGCTTCTGTAATAAGGGGAACAACCACTGGAGCAGCATTACCCTAGATACTTGGTAGATGAGAAGGCTGGCAAGGTCGATAGAAGTATATTGGATATACATTATGTTAATGTGTACTTTACTAGTACTCCTAGTAGCACCAGGGTATTGGATACCGGTTCGGTTGCTAAGTGTTAGTAACTCGAAATAAAAGCTACGGAATAAAAGGAGACTAGCTAAAGGTGAGCTGACGATATATGTTGGAAGTGTTTCCAAGGTTGATATGATCAAGCATCGCACGCTCCCTCTACCACCGAGATTGGTGTTTGCGTTGAGCATAGACATGATTGGATTATGTCTATCGCAATACGGTTATTCATTTAAGGAGAATAATGGTTACTCTATTTTTGAATAATACCTTCAATGGTCTTGCACCTAAAGGAATGGTTTATTGAATCTCGGTCGTAGTGATACACATTTTCATGCCAAAAGATATAAGATAGTAATGATAGTACCACTTACTTGTGGCACTGCCATGTAAGTCATAATGGTATAAAACGCATGAAGAAGCTCCATGTTGATGGATCTTTGGACTCACTCGTTTTTGAAAAGTTTGAGACATGCGAACCATGTCTATTGGTGTATATGCATGAAGAAACTCCATGCAAATGGATCGTTCGGACTCACTTGATTTTGAATCACTTGAGATATGCAAATCATACCACATGGGCAAGATGACTGAAAAGCCTCATTTCAGTAAGATGGAAGAAGATAGCAACTTGTTGGAAGTAACACATTTTGATGTGTGCAGTAGAATGAGTGCTGAGGCATGCAGTGAATATCATTATGTTCTTACTTCACAGATGATTCGAGTAAATGTTGAGTATATTTACTTGATGAAACACAAGTCTGAATTATTGAATGGTTCAAGTAATTTCAGAGTGAAGTAGCAGATCATTGTGACAAGAGGATAAAATGTCTATGATATGATCATAGAGATGAATATCTAAGTTACGAGTTTTGGCACACAATTAAGACATTGTGGAAATTGTTTCGCAATTAATACCGCCTGGAACACCATAATGTGATGGTGTGTCCGAACATCATAGTTGCACCCTATTGGATATGGTGCGTACCATGATGTCTCTTATCGAATTACCACTATCGTTCATGGGTTAGGCATTAGAGACAACCACATTCACTTTAAATAGGGCACCACGTAATTCCGATGAGATGACACCGTATGAATTATGGTTTAGAGAAACCTAAGTTGTCGTTTCTTAAAAGTTTGTGGCTGCGACGCTTATATGAAAAAGTTTCAGGTTGATAAGCTCGAACCCAAAGCGGATAAAATGCATCTTCATAGGAAACCCAAAACAGTTGGGTATACCTCCTAATTCAGATCCGAAAGCAATATGGATTGTTTCTAGAATCGGGTCCTTTCTCGAGGAAAAGTTTCTCTCAAAAGAATTGAGTGGGAGGATGGTGGAGACTTGATGAGGTTATTGAACCGTCTCTTCAACTAGTGTGTGACAGGGCACAGGGAGTAGTTCCTGTGGCACCTACACCAATTGAAGTGGAAGCTTATGATATTGATCATGAAACTTCGGATCAAGTCACTCCCAAACCTCGTAGGATGACAAGGATGCGTACTACTTCAGAGTGGTACGTAATCCTGTCTTGAAGGTCATGTTGCTAGACAACAATGAACCTACGAGCTATGAAGAAGCGATGGTGGGCCCGGATTCCGATAAATGGCTTGAGGCCATAAAATCCGAGAGAGGATCCATGTATGAAAACAAAGTGTAGACTTTGGCAGAACGGCTCGATGGTCGTAAGGCTAATGAGTACAGATGGATTTCAAAAGGAAGACGGACAATGATGGTAAATGTCACCATTAAGAAAGCTCGACTTGTCGTTAAGATGTTTTCCGACAAGTTCAAGGAGTTGACTACGATGAGATTTTCTCACTCGTAGCGATGCTAAGAGTCTGTTGGAATTATATTAGCGATTACTGCATTATTTATGAAATCTTGCAGATAGGATGTCAAAACATTGTTTCCTCGACAATTTTAATGAGGAAAGGTTGTATGTGATACAACCGGAAGGTTTTGTCAATCCCGAAAGATGCTAATAAGTATGCAAAGCTCCAGCAATCCTTCTAAGGACTGGAGTGAGCATCTCGGAGTTGGAATGTATGCTTTGATGATGATCAAAAATTTTGGGTTTGTACAAAGTTTATGAGAAACTTGTATTTCCAAAGAAGTGAGTGGGAGCACTATAGAATTTCTGATGAGTATATGTTGTTGACATATTGTTGATCAGAAATGACGTAGAATTTCTGGAAAGCATATAGGGTTATTTTGAAAGTGTTTTTCAATGGAAAGCATGGATTAAGCTACTTGAACATTGAGCATCAAGATCTATAAGGATAGATCAAAATGCTTAATAATACTTTCAAATGAGCACATACCTTGACATGATCTTGAAGGTGTTCAAGATGGACCATTCAAAGAAGGAGTTCTTGCCTGAGTTGTAAGGTACGAAGTTAAGACTTAAAGCTCGACCACGGCAGAATAGAGAGAAAGGACGAAGGTCGTCCCCTATGCTTAAGACGTAGGCTCTTCAGTATGCTATGCTGTGTACCGCACCTGAAGTGTGCCTTGCCATGAGTCAGTCAAGGGGTACAAGAGTGATCCAAGAATGGCTCACAGGACAGCGGTCAAAGTTATCATTAGTAACTAGTGGACTAAGGAATTTTCTTGATTATGGAGGTGGTAAAAGAGTTCGTCGTAAAGGTTACGACGATGCAAGCTTGACACCTATCCGGATAGCTCTGAGTAGAGAGACCAGATACATATAATGGACCAATAATTTAGAATAGCTCCAAGTAGAACAGTTGTTTGGAATAGCTCCAAATAGAGCGTGGTAGCTGCATCTAGGAGATGACATAGAGATTTGTAAAGCACACACGGATCTGAAAGGTTCAGACCCGTTGACTAAAACCTCTCTCACAAGCAACATGATCAAACATAAAACTCATTGAGTGTTAATCACATAGTGATGTGAACTAGACTACTGACTCTAGTAAACTCTTGGGTATTAGTCACATGGCGATGTGACCTGTGAGTGTTAATCACATGGCGATGTGAACTAGATTATTGACTCTAGTGCAAGTGGGAGACTGTTGGAAATATGCCCTAGAGGCAATAATAAAAGTATTATTATTATATTTCCTTGTTCATGATAATTGTCTTTTATTCATGCTATAACTGTATTATCCGGAAATCGTAATACACGTGTGAATACATAGACCACAATATGTCCCTAGTGAGCCTCTAGTTGACTAGCTCGTTGTGATCAACAGATAGTTATGGTTTCCTGGCTATGGACATTGGATGTCGTTGATAACGGGATCACATCATTAGGAGAATGATGTGATGGACAAGACCCAATCCTAAGACTAGCACAAAAGATCGTGTAGTTCATTTGCTAGAGCTTTGCCAATGTCAAGTATCTCTTCCTTCGACCATGAGAGCGTGTAACTCCTGGATACCGTAGGAGTGCTTTGGGTGTATCAAACGTCACAACGTAACTGGGTGACTATAAAGGTGCACTACAGGTATCTCCGAAAGTATCTATTGTTTTATGTGGATCGAGACTGGGATTTGTCACTCCGTGTAAACGGAGAGGTATCTCTGGGCCCACTCGGTAGGACATCATCATATGCGCAATGTGACCAAGGAGTTGATCACGGGATGATGTGTTACGGAACGAGTAAAGTGACTTGCCAGTAACGAGATTGAACAAGGTATTGGATACCGACGATCGAATCTCGGGCAAGTAACATACCGATAGACAAAGGGAATTGAATACGGGATTGATTAAGTCCTTGACATCGTGGTTCATCCGATGAGATCATCGTGGAACATGTGGGAGCCATCATGGGTATCCAGATCCCGCTGTTGGTTATTGACCGGAGAACGTCTCGGTCATGTCTACATGTCTCCCGAACCCGTAGGGTCTACACACTTAAGGTTCGATGACGCTAGGGTTATAAAGGAAGTTTGTATGTGGTTACCGAATGCTGTTCGGAGTCCCGGATGAGATCCCGGACGTCACGAGGAGTTCCGGAATGGTCCGGAGGTAAAGATTTATATATGGGAAGTCCTATTTTGGCCACCGGAAAATGTTCGGGATTTTTCGGTATTGTACCGGGAAGGTTCTAGAAGGTTCCGGAGTGGGGCCCACCTGCATGGGGGGACCCACATGGACGTGGGTAGTGGGGGCAAGGCCCCACACCCCTGTTCAAGGCGCACCAAGATCCCCCCTTAGAAGGAATAAGATCATATCCCGAAGGGATAAGATCAAGATCCCTAAAAAGGGGGGATAACAATCGGTGGGGAAGGAAATAATGAGATTTCTTTCCTCCCACCTTGGCCAACGCCCCTATGGACTTGGAGGGCAAGAAACCAGCCCCTCCACCCCTATATATAGTGGGGAGGCGCATGGGAGCTATACACGAAGTTCTGGCACAGCCCTACCTCTCTCCCTACTCCTCCTCTCCCATGGTGCTTGGTGAAGCCCTGCTGGATTGCCACGCTCCTCCACCACCACCACGCCGTTGTGCTGCTGTTGGATGGAGTCTTCCTCAACCTCTCCCTCTCTCCTTGCTGGATCAAGGCGTGGGAGACGTCACCGGGCTGTACGTGTGTTGAACGCGGAGGTGTCGTCCGTTCGGCACTAGGATCATCGGTGATTTGAATCACGACGAGTACGACTCCATCAACCCCGTTCACTTGAATGCTTCCGCTTAGAGATCTACAAGGGTATGTAGATGCACTCTCTTTCTACTCGTTGCTGGTCTCTCCATAGATAGATCTTGGTGACACGTAGGAAAATTTTGAATTTCTGCTATGTTCCCCAACAGTTTCACCGTTACGAGCACTCGTGCTTAAAGGTGACTGGCGGGTGTCTGTCTCTCTCACTTTAGTTGAATCGAGTGTGGCTACGCCTGGTCCTTGCGAAGGTTAAAACAGCACCAACTTGACAAACTATCGTTGTGGTTTTTGATGCGTAGGTAAGAACGGTTCTTGCTAAGCCCATAGCAGCCACGTAAAATTTGCAACAACAAAGTAGAGGACGTCTAACTTGTTTTTGCAGGGCATGTTGTGATGTGATATGGTCAAGACGTGATGCTATATTTTATTGTATGAGATGATCATGTTTTGTAACCGAAGTTATCGGCAACTGGCAGGAGCCATATGGTTGTTGCTTTATTGTATGAAATGCAAACGCCCTGTAATTGCTTTACTTTATCACTAAGCGGTAGCGATAGTCGTAGAAGCAATAGATGGCGTGAACGACAATGATGCTACGATGGAGATCAAGGTGTCGCGCCGGTGACGATGGTGATCACGACGGTGCTTCGGAGATGGAGATCACAAGCACAAGATGATGATGGACATATCATATCACTTATATTGATTGCATGTGATGTTTATCCTTTATGCATCTTATCTTGCTTTGATTGACGGTAGCATTTTAAGATGATCTCTCACTAAAATTATCAAGTAGTGTTCTCCCTGAGTATGCACCGTTGCCAAAGTTCGTCGTGCCGAGACACCACGTGATGATCGGGTGTGATAAGCTCTACGTCCATCTACAACGGGTGCAAGCCAGTTTTGCACACGCAGAATACTCAGGTTAAACTTGACGAGCCTAGCATATGCAGATATGGCCTCGGAACACGGAGACCGGAAGGTCGAGCGTGAATCATATAGTAGATATGATCAACATAATGATGTTCACCATTGAAAACTACTCCATCTCACGTGATGATCGGTTATGGTTTAGTTGATTTGGATCACGTGATCACTTAGATGACTAGAGAGATGTCTGTCTAAGTGGGAGTTCTTAAGTAATATGATTAATTGAACTTAAATTTATCATGAACTTAGTACCTGATAGTATCTTGCTTGTCTATGTTTGTTTGTAGATAGATGGCTCGTGCTGTTGTTCCGTTGAATTTTAATGCGTTCCTTGAGAAAGCAAAGTTGAAAGATGATGGTAGCAATTACACGGACTGGGTCCGTAACCTGAGGATTATCCTCATTGCTGCACAGAAGAGTTACGTCCTGGAAGCACCGCTGGGTGTCAGGCCTGCTGCTGATGCAACTAACGACGTTAAGAACGTCTAGCAGAGCAAAGCTGAGGACTACTCTATAGTTCAGTGTGCCATGCTTTACGGCTTAGAACCGGGTCTTCAACGACGTTTTGAACGTAATGGAGCATATGAGATGTTCCAGGAGTTGAAGTTAATATTTCAAGCAAATGCCCGGATTGAGAGATATGAAGTCTCCAATAAGTTCTATAGCTGCAAGATGGAGGAGAATAGTTCTGTCAGTGAACATATACTCAGAATGTCTGGGTATAATAATCACTTGATTCAACTGGGAGTTAATCTTCCTGATGATAGTGTCATTGACAGAATTCTCCAATCACTGCCACCAAGCTACAAGAGCTTCGTGATGAACTATAATATGCAAGGGATGAACAAGACTATTCCCGAGCTCTTCGCGATGCTGAAAGCCGCGGAGGTAGAAATCAAGAAGGAGCATCAAGTGTTGATGGTCAACAAGACCACTAGTTTCAAGAAGAAGGGCAAAGGGAAAAAGAAGGGGAACTTCAAGAAGAACGGCAAGCAAGTTGCTGCTCAAGAGAAGAAACCCAAGTCTGTTCTAAGCCTGAAACTAAGTGCTTCTACTGCAAGCAGACTGGACACTGGAAGCGGAACTGCCCCAAGTATTTGGCGGATAAGAAGGATGGCAAAGTGAACAAAGGTATATGTGATATACATGTTATTGATGTGTACCTAACTAGAGCTCGTCGTAGCACCTGGGTATTTGATACTGGTTCTGTTGCTAATATTTGCAACTCGAAACAAGGACTACAGAATAAGCGAGCACTGGCCAAGGATGAGGTGACGATGCGCGTGGGAAACGGTTCCAAAGTCGATGTGATCGCGGTCGGCACGCTACCTCTACATCTACCTTCGGGATTAGTTTTAGACCTGAATAATTGTTATTTGGTGACAGCGTTGAGCATGAACATTATATCTGGATCTTGTTTGATGCGAGACGGTTATTTATTTAAATCAGAGAATAATGGTTGTTCCATTTATATGAGTAATATCTTTTATGGTCATGCACCCTTGAAGAGTGGTCTATTTTTATTGAATCTCGATAGTAGTGATACACATATTCATAATGTTGAAGCCAAAAGATGCAGAGTTGATAATGATAGTGCAACTTATTTGTGGCACTGCCGTTTAGGTCATATCGGTGTAAAACGCATGAAGAAACTCCATACTGATGGACTTCTGGAATCACTCGATTATGAATCACTTGGTACTTGCGAACCGTGCCTCATGGGCAAGATGACTAAAACACCGTTCTCCGGAACAATGGAGAGAGCAACAGATTTGTTGGAAATCATACATACAGATGTATGTGGTCCGATGAATGTTGAGGCTCGTGGCGGATATCGTTATTTTCTCACCTTCACAGATGATTTGAGCAGATATGGGTATATCTACTTAATGAAGCACAAGTCTGAAACATTTGAAAAGTTCAAAGAATTTCAGAGTGAAGTAGAAAATCATCATAACAAGAAAATAAAGTTTCTACGATCTGATCGTGGAGGAGAATATTTGAGTTACGAGTTTGGTTTACATTTGAAACAATACGGAATAGTTTCGCAACTCACGCCACCTGGAACACCGCAACGAAATGGTGTGTCCGAACGTCGTAATCGTACTTTACTTGATATGGTGCGATCTATGATGTCTCTTACCGATTTATCGCTATCGTTTTGGGGTTATGCTTTAGAGACGGCCGCATTCACGTTAAATAGGGCACCATCAAAATCCGTTGAGACGACGCCTTATGAACTGTGGTTTGAAAAGAAACCAAAGTTGTCGTTTCTTAAAGTTTGGGGCTGCGATGCTTATGTGAAGAAACTTCAACCAGATAAGCTCGAACCCAAATCAAAGAAATGTGTCTTCATAGGATACCCAAAAGAGACTGTTGGGTACACCTTCTATCACAGATCCGAAGGCAAGACATTCGTTGCTAAGAATGGATCCTTTCTAGAGAAAGAGTTTCTCTCGAAAGAAGTGAGTGGGAGGAAAGTAGAACTTGATGAGATAACTGTACCTACTCCCTTATTGGAAGG
The DNA here is from genome assembly GCF_002162155.2 of Triticum dicoccoides. Taxonomy (NCBI): domain Eukaryota; kingdom Viridiplantae; phylum Streptophyta; class Magnoliopsida; order Poales; family Poaceae; genus Triticum; species Triticum dicoccoides. The sequence goes on from NC_041385.1 coordinate 241,576,352, forward strand.
TAGTTCATCACGAGAACCGGTTCCCGTGACAACTACACCAATTAGTGAGGAAGCTAATGATATTGATCATGAAACTTCAGATCAAGTTTCTGCTGAACCTCGTAGGTCTACCAGAGTAAGATCCGCACCAGAGTGGTAAGGTAATCCTATTCTGGAAGTCATGTTACTTGACCATGATGAACCTACGAACTATGAGGAAGCGATGATGAGTCCAGATTCCGCAAAATGGCTAGAGGCCATGAAATCTGAGATGGGATCCATGTATGAAAACAAAGTATGGACTTTGGTTGACTTGCCCGATGATCGGCAAGCCATTGAGAATAAATGGATCTTTAAGAATAAGACTAACGCTGATGGTAATGTTACTGTCTATAAAGCTCGACTTGTTGCGAAAGGTTTTTGACAAGTTCAAGGGGTTGACTACGATGAGATTTTCTCACCCGTAGCGATGCTTAAGTCTGTCCGAATCATGTTGGCTATTGCTGCATTTCATGATTATGAAATTTGGCAAATGGATGTCAAGACTGCATTCTTGAATGGATTTCTAGAAGAAGAGTTGTATATGATGCAGCCGGAAGGTTTTGTTGATCCAAAAGGTGCTGACAAAGTGTGCAAGCTCCAGCGTTCCATTTATGGACTGGTGCAAGCATCTCGGAGTTGGAATAAACGTTTTGATAGTGTGATCAAAGCATATGGTTTTATACAGACTTTTGGAGAAGCCTGTATTTACAAGAAAGTGAGTGGGAGCTCTGTAGCATTTCTAGTTTTATATGTTGATGACATATTATTAATTGGAAATGATATAGAATTTCTGGATAGCATAAAGGGATACTTGAATAAAAGTTTTTCAATGAAAGACCTCGGTGAAGCTGCTTACATATTGGGCATCAAAATCTATAGAGATAGATCAAGACGCTTAATAGGACTTTCACAAAGCACATACCTTGATAAAATTTTGAAAAAGTTCAAAATGGATCAGGCAAAGAAAGGATTCTTGCCTGTGCTACAAGGTGTGAAATTGAGTCAAACTCAATGCCCGACCACAGCAGAAGATAGAGAGAAAATGAAAATTGTTCCCTATGCTTCAGCCATAGGCTCTATCATGTATGCAATGCTGTGTACCAGACCTGACGTATGCTTAGCAATAAGCTTGGCAGGAAGGTACCAAAGTAATCCAGGAGTGGATCACTGGACAGCGGTCAAGAACATCCTGAAATACCTGAAAAGGACTAAGGATATGTTTCTCGTATATGGAGGTGACAAAGAGCTAGTCGTAAATGGTTACGTCGATGCAAGCTTTGACACTGATCCGGACGATTCTAAATCGCAAACCAGATACGTGTTTATATTAAATGGTGGAGCTGTAAGTTGGTGCAGTTCTAAACAAAGCGTCGTGGCGGGATCTACATGTGAAGCGGAGTACATAGCTGCTTCTGAAGCAGCAAATGAAGGAGTCTGGATGAAGGAGTTCATTTCCGATCTAGGTGTCATACCTAGTGCATCGGGACCAATGAAATCTTCTGTGACAATACTGGTGCAATTGCTTTGGCAAAGGAATCCAGATTTCACAAAAGGACCAAGCACATCAAGAGACGCTTCAATTCCATTCAGGACCAAGTCCAAGTGGGAGACATAGAGATTTGCAAGATACATACGGATCTGAATGTTGCAAACCCGTTGACTAAGCCTCTCTCACGAGCAAAACATGATCAGCACCAAGACTCCATGGGTGTTAGAATCATTACTATGTAATCTAGATTATTGACTCTAGTGCAAGTGGGAGACTGAAGGAAATATGCCCTAGAGGCAATAATAAAGTTATTATTTATTTCCTCATATCATGATAAATGTTTATTATTCATGCTAGAATAGTATTAACCGGAAACATGATACATGTGTGAATACATAGACAAAACTATAGTCACTAGTATGCCTCTACTTGACTAGCTCATTAATCAAAGATGGTTATGTTTCCTAACCATAGACATGTGTTGTCATTTGATTAGTGGGATCACATCATTAGAAGAATGATGTGATTGACATGACCCATTCCGTTAGCCTAGCACTTGATCGTTTAGTATACTGCTATTGCTTTCTTCATGACTTATACAAAGTTCCTACAACTATGAGATTGTGCAACTCCCGTTTATCGGAAGAACACTTTGTGTGCTACCAAACGTCACAACGTAACTGGGTGATTATAAAGGTGCTCTACAGGTGTTTCCGAAGGTACATGTTGGGTTGGCATAATTCGAGATTAGGATTTGTCACTCCGATTGTCGGAGAGGTATCTCTGGGCCCTCTCGGTAATACTCATCACCTAAGCCTTGCAAGCATGTAACTAATGAGTTAGTTGTGAGATGATGTATTACGGAACGAGTAAAGAGACTTGCCGGTAACGAGATTGAACTAGGTATTGGATACCGATGATCAAATCTCGGGCAAGTAACATACCGATGACAAAGGGAACAAAGTATGTTGTTATGCGGTTTGACCGATAAAGATCTTCGTAGAATATGTAGGAACCAATATGGGCATCCAGGTCCCGCTATTGGTTATTGACCGAGGATGGTTTTAGGTCATGTCTACATAGTTCTCGAACCCGTAGGGTCCGCACGCTTAACGTTTTGATGACAATTTTATTATGAGTTTATAAGTTTTGATGTACCGAAGTTTGTTCGGAGTCCCGGATGTGATCACGGACATGACGAGGAGTCTCTAAATGGTCGAGACATAAAGATTGATATATTGGACGACTATATTCGGACACCGGAAAGGTTCCGGGAGTTTTCGGAGAAAACCGGAGTACCGGAGGGTTACCGGAACCCCCCGGGAAGTAATGGGCCTTGATGAGCCCTATTGGAGAAAGAGAGGGGCCGGCCAGGGCAAGTGGCGCGCCCCCTCCCCTTGAGTCCGAATAGGACAAGGAAGGGGGGGCGGCGCCCCCCTTGCCTTCCCCCTCTCCTACTCCTTCCTTCCCCCTCCTTCTTGGATTAGGAAAAGGAGGGGGGAAACCTACTTGGAGTAGGTTTCCCCCTCCTAGGGCGCGCCTCCCCTTAGGCCGGCCCCCTCCTCCCTCCCTCCTTTATATACGGGGGCGGGGGGCACCCCATAGACACACAAGTTGATCTACGGATCGTTCCTTAGCCCTGTGCGGTGCCCCCTTCCACCATATTCCACCTCGGTCATATCGTCGCGGAGTTTAGGCGAAGCCCTGCGCCGGTAGAACATCATCATCGTCACCACGCCATCGTGCTGACGGAACTCATCTCCGGAGCTCGCCTGGATCGGAGACCGGAGATCGTCATCGAGCTGAACGTGTGCTGAACTCGGAGGCTCCGTACGTTCGGTGCTTGGATCGGTCGGATCGTGAAGACGTACGACTACATCAACCGCGTTGTGATAACGCTTCCGCTTACGGTCTACGAGGGTACGTGGACATACACTCTCCCCTCTCGTTGCTATGCCATCACCATGATCTTGCGTGTGCGTAGGAAATTTTTTGAAATTACTATGTTCCCCAACAGAACATTGTATCTGGATCTCGTTTAATACGAGATGGCTACTCATTTAAATCCGAGAATAATGGTTGTTCTATTTATATGAGAGATATGTTTTATGGTCATGCCCCACTGGTCAATGGTTTATTCTTAATGAATCTCGAACGTGATGTTACACATATTCATAGTGTGAATACCAAAAGATGTAAGGTTGATAACGATAGTCCCACATACTTGTGGCACTGCCGCCTTGGTCACATTGGTGTCAAACGCATGAAGAAGCTCCATGTTGATGGACTTTTGGAGTCTCTTGATTACGAATCATTTGACACATGCGAACCATGCCTCAAGGGCAAAATGACCAAGACTCTGTTCTCCAGAACAATGGAGCGAGCAACCAACTTATTGGAAATCATACATACTGATGTGTGCGGTCCAATGAGCGTTGAGGCTCGCGGAGGCTATCATTCTGTTCTCACTCTCACTGACGGCTTGAGTAGATATGGGTATGTCTACTTGATGAAACACAAGTCTGAGACCTTTGAAAAGTTCAAGGAATTATAGAATGAGGTAGAGAATTAACGTGACCGAAAGATAAAGTTCTTACGACTAGATCGTGGGGGAGAATATTTAAGTCACGAATTTGGTACGCACTTAAGGAAATGTGGAATTGTTTCACAACTCACGCCGCCTGGAACACCTCAGTGTAATGGTGTGTCCGAACGTCGTAATCGCACTCTATTGGATATGGTGCGATCTATGATGTCACTCACCGGTTTACCGCTATCTTTTTGGGGATACGCTCTAGAGACAGCTACATTCACTTTAAATAGGGCACTGTCTAAATCCGTTGAGACGACACCGTATGAATTATGGTTTGGGAAGAAACCTAAGCTGTCGTTTCTAAAAGTTTGGGTATGCGATGCTTATGTCAAGAAACTTCAACCTGAAAAGCTCGAACCCAAGTCGGAAAAATGCGTCTTCATAGGATACCCCAAGGAAACCATTGGGTATACCTTCTACCTCAGATCCGAAGGCAAGATCTTTGTTGCCAAGAACGGGTCCTTTCTGGAGAAAGAGTTTCTCTCGAGAGAAGTAAGTGGGAGGAAAGTAGAACTTGATGAAGTACTACCTCTTGAACCGGAAAGTAGCGCAGCTCAGGAAGATGTTCCTGTGGTGCCTGCACCGACTAGAGAGGAAGTTAATGATGATGATCAAGGTCCTTCGGATCAAGTTGCTACTGAACTTCGAAGGTCCACAAGGACACGTTCCACACCAGAATGGTATGGCAACCCTGTCCTTGAAATCATGTTGTTAGACAACGGTGAACCTTTGAACTATGAAGAAGTGATGGCGGGCCCAGATTCCAACAGATGGCTTGAAGCCATGCAATCCGAGATAGGATCCATGTATGAAAACAAAGTATGGACTTTGACAGACTTGCCCGAGGATCGACGAGCGATAGAAAATAAATGGATCTTTAAGAAGAAGACGGACGCGGATGGTAATGTTACCATCTATAAAGCTCGACTTGTCGCTAAGGGTTATCGACAAGTTCAAGGGGTTGACTATGATGATACCTTCTCACCTGTAGCGAAGCTTAAGTCCGTCCGAATCATGTTAGCAATTGCCGCATACTATGATTATGAGATATGGAAAATGGACGTCAAAACAGCATTTCTTAACGGCTTTCTTAAGGAAGAATTGTATATGATGTATCCGGAAGGTTTTGTCGATCCTAAGAATGCTAACAAGGTATGCAAGCTCCAGTGCTCCATCTATGGGCTGGTGCAAGCATCTCGGAGTTGGAACATTTGCTTTAATGAAATGATCAAAGCGTTTGGGTTTATGCAGACTTATGGAGAAGCCTGCGTTTACAAGAAAGTGAGTGGGAGCTCTGTAGCATTTCTCATATTATATGTGGATGACATACTTTTGATGGGAAATGATATAGAACTTTTGGACAGCATTAAGGCCTACTTGAATAAGTGTTTTTCAATGAAGGACCTTGGAGAAGCTGCTTACATATTAGGCATCAAGATCTATAGAGATAGATCGAGACGCCTCATAGGTCTTTCACAAAGCACATACCTTGATAAGATATTGAAGAAGTTCAATATGGATCAGTCCAAGAAGGGATTCTTGCCTATGTTGCAAGGTGTGAAATTGAGCTCGGCTCAATGTCCGACCATGGCAGAAGATAGAGAAAAAATGAGTGTCGTCCCCTATGCCTCGGCCATAGGGTCTATCATGTATGTCATGCTGTGTACCAGACCTGATGTAAACCTTGCCGTAAGTTTGGTAGGAAGGTACCAAAGTAATCCTGGCATGGAACACTGGACAGCGGTCAAGAATATCCTGAAGTACCTGAAAAGGACTAAGGATATGTTTCTCGTATATGGAGGTGATGAAGAGCTCATCGTAAAGGGTTACGTCGATGCTAGCTTTGACACAGATCTGGATGACTCTAAGTCACAAACCGGATACGTGTATATTTTGAATGGTGGGGCAGTAAGCTGGTGCAGTTGCAAGCAAAGCGTCGTGGCGGGATCTACATGTGAAGCGGAGTACATGGCAGCCTCGGAGGCAGCACATGAAGCAAGCTGGATGAAGGAGTTCATTACCGACCTAAGAGTATTCCCAATGCGTCGGGGCTGATGACTCTCTTCTGTGACAACACTGGAGCCATTGCCCTTGCCAAGGAGCCCAGGTTTCACAAGAAGACTAGGCACATCAAGCGTCGCTTCAACTCCATTCGTGAAAATGTTCAAGATGGAGACATAGATATTTGTAAAGTGCACACAGATCTGAATGTCGCAGATCCGTTGACTAAACCTCTTCCGCGAGCAAAACATGATCAACACCAGAACTCTGTGGGTGTTCGATTCATCACAATGTAACTAGATTATTGACTCTAGTGCGAGTGGGAGACTGTTGGAAATATGCCCTAGAGGCAATAATAAAATGGTTATTATTATATTTCCTTGTTCATGATAATTGTCTATTATTCATGCTATAATTGTGTTATTCGGAAATCGTAATACATGTGTGAATACATAGACCACAACATGTCCCTAGTGAGCCTCTAGTTGGCTAGCTTGTTTATCAATGGATGGTTACGGTTTCCTGACCATGGACATTGGATGTCATTGATAACGAGATCACATCATTGGGAGAATAATGTGATGGACGAGACCCAATCCTAAGCATAGCACAAGATCGTGTAGTTCGTTTGCTAGAGCTTTTCTAATGTCAAGTATCATTTCCTTAGACCATGAGATTGTGCAACTCCCGGATACCGTAAGAGTGCTTTGGGTGTACCAAACGTCACAACGTAACTGGGTGGCTATAAAGGTATACTACAGGTATCTCCGAAAGTGTCTGTTGGGTTGACACGAATCGAGACTGGGATTTGTCACTCTGTATGATGAAGAGGTATCTCTGGGCCCACTCGGTAATGCATCATCATAATGAGCTCAAAGTGACCAAGTGGTTGGTCATGGAATCATGCATTACGGTACGAGTAAAGTGACTTGCCTGTAACGAGATTGATCGAGGTATTGGGATACCGACGATCGAATCTCGAGCAAGTAGCGCACCGATTGACAAAGGGAATTGTATACGGGATTACTTGAATCCTCGACATCGTGGTTCATTCGATGAGATCATCGTGGAACATGTGGGAGCTAACATGGGTATCCAGATCCCGCTGTTGGTTATTGGCCGGAGAGTCGTCTCGGTCATGTCTGCGTGTCTCCCGAACCCGTAGGGTCTACACACTTAAGGTTCGGTGACGCTAGGGTTGTAGAGATATTAGTATGCGGTAACCCGAAAGTTGTTTGGAGTCCCGGATGAGATCCCGGACGTCAGGAGGAGTTCCGGAATGGTCCGGAGGTGAAGACTTGTATATAGGAAGTCCAGTTTTGGCCACCGGGAAAGTTTCGGTGGTCACCGGTATTGTACCGGGACCATCGGAAGGGTCCCAGGGGTCCACTGGGTGGGGCCACCTATCCCGGAGGGCCCCATGGGCTGAAGTGGGAAGGGAACCAGCCCCTGGTGGGCTAGTGCGCCCCCTTGTGCCTCCCCCTGTGCCTAGGGTTGGAAACCCTAGGGGTGGGGGGCGCCCCACTTGGCTTGGGGGGCAAGCCCCCCCTGGCTGCCCCCCCCCCCCTTGAGATGGGATTTCTAGGGGGGCGGCGCCCCCCGGGCCCCTATATAAAGAGGGGGGAGGGAGGGCTGCGCACCCCAGCTCCTGGCGCCTCCCTCTCCCTCCGTAACACCTCTCCCTCTCGCTGAGCTTGGCGAAGCCCTGCCGAGATCGCCGCTACTTCCACCACCACGCCGTCGTGCTGCTGGATCTCCATCAACCTCTCCCTCCCCCTTGCTAGATCAAGAAGGAGACGTCTTCCCCAACCATACGTGTGTTGAACACGGAGGTGCCATCCGTTCAGCGCTAGGATAATCGGTGATTTGGATCACGACGAGTATGACTCCATCAACCCCGTTCTCTTGAACGCTTCCGCTCACGATCTACAAGGGTATGTAGATGCACTCCTCTCTCTCGTTGCTAGATGACTCCATAGATTGATCTTGGTGGTGCGTAGAAAATTTTTATTTTCTGCTACGTTCCCCAACACGGCTGTGCATCTTGGATACGGGATGCCTCTCGGAAACGGAAAGCACTTGGTTTATCTTTTACTTTCGCGAGAGGCACGGTATTGCTTCTACCAGTAGCACAGATTTACTTCTGCGAGAGACGCAGTCGTGCCTCTAAGAAACGAAGGAAAAAACATGATTATTTTTCCTTCCGCGAGAGGCACGGGTTTACTTCTCATAGAGACACAGATTTGATTTCGCGATAGGCACAGTCGTGCCTCTTTCGGAAAGGAAAAAACATGTTCTCGGTTCAGTTTTTCGTTCGGTTTTTTCTGGAAAAAATAGTTTGTCAAAACCTATCAACATTGGATCTAGTTTCAGAAATCTCGACACGAGGAATCCAATGGTGAAAACGGTTCAGGATTTAGATGTGCGGTTTAAGAGATAAAACATTTTGATAAATGTATCTAAAAAACTCTCATGTTACGACACATGATGGGCAACCTGAGGAGATGAGAGTGACCTTTATAACGAGTGTATCTTAATCAGTGGTTTCGTGTTTTAGGAACTTTCTAAAAGGTTCCATCGGGCTTTTTCGAGTGGTTTTCCCTCATGTTTTTCCATGACAATTTTTGCACAGCTTTTCTCCTTTTTTGTTTTTATTTTATCAAATTCATAACTTTTTTCAAATGTTGGAAACTTTTTTTCAAATTCCGTGAACTTTTTCCAAATAACAAGCTTTTCAAAATATTTTGTGAACTTTTTCCAAATTCATCAACTTTTCCATTTTGCGAACTTTCTTCAAATTACGAATTTTCCAAGTCTTCATTTTTTTCAAATTCATTAAATTTTCTCACATTCATGAATGATTCCCCATGTTTCATAAACCTTTTCCAGATTTGTTGAACACTTTCACACAAAAATTGAACTTTTTTCGTTTTTGTGATTTTCCCCCTTTTCAGAAAAGTCAACAATCAACTCTTTGTAGTCAATGGTTGGCTGGTCAAGGATCAATGGTCGCTAGCTCACTAGTCGCCATTTGACTAAAATGCAGCTGGGCCAGCCCATAAGCTTTCACGCGTGAGCGTCAGTTAGCTTAGCTGGCGCTCTCCCTGGTGGGTTCTAAGAAAAGAAACAAACACGAAACTCTAAAATGTGTGATGTCTTTTCTCTTGTTTTTTTTTCCTTCTGTTTTCTAGCGTACCATGGAGCATCGTGTACGTGTATTATAGCATCTACAAGTCGGACCTAGCCAATCTACCCCCCAAACATTCGCGGATTTGTTCGCAAACAGTGATCGGTCACCCCTCATTTAGTTGTCTCCACAGCCACCCGCCTCGTATCTGGCCCTTCAAAATCATGCTACACAGCAACATACTAGTAACTACGTAGATTAACACACTTAGCAACAAATGGACATAGTCCATATTAGCAAACTGACAGAGTTCATACAACCAAAAGATATCTCAGTACATCAACGCACAGGACAAGACATGATTAGATTGATAAAAAAAGCTACTGGTAAATTGATACAAAGAAGAGAGGAGGAAAACACCATTTCCTTGCCGGAACCTTCCTCTTGCGGTCGTCGGTGCGGCTGTACCTCTCCGTGTAGTCATCGACAGCTGGAGGGATGGAGTCGTCGTCACACCCATCGGAGACATCGGAGAAGGAGATGATGTCGGCCATCCGACGGACCACGTGCGCCTGCTCCTTCGCCGGTCGGGCGGCCTTGGCTTTGGTCGCCGCATCCTACACTGCCTTGCGCTCTGACAGCTTGATATCGAGCTGGAGCGCCTTGGCGTTCTTGCGGTGGAGACGCCACGAGTTGGTCTCCGTCATGGTGAGCGAGCAGCGGAGGACAACCACGAGGAGCTGGTCGTCCGGATCAACCCGTGCGCACATGCGAGACCGATAGTGATGACTAGTTTGTTAGGTTTTATGTAATATTTAGTTTACCTTTCTTTTAATGTTATGTAAAATAGTTTATGCTAGTGGTTGAATCGAGTTTGACGGACTAAGTTGACGAAGTTTGCATCAAAATTTGTGTTTAATTTTTTTAAAAAGTTAAGTTTAAGGGTTTGGTTAGAGCATCTCTAGCAGACCCTGTATAAGTGGCCAAACCCGCAAAATAACCGTTTTTTGCAGTTTCAGTCGAAAAAACGAGCCCGAACAGACCCCTTAAAATCGTCCGACCCTTAAATTTTTTAAGGGGCCCTGTAAACGCGAACGGGGAACCCTCATCTATACAGCTTTGAGGGCAACTTTGCCAGGACCCTGCATACCGTTCAATGTTGGCGGTTGAGGAATCTTTACTCCCGCCAACGGCATGAAGCTCGCCCGGCCGCCGCGCCCGTCCGCCCCGGCCACCGTGCCCGGCCGCCCCGGCCACTGCGCTCGCCTGCTGGCTGTTCGATAGCCGGTCAGCCCTCCGTCCTGGCCGCCGCGCTCGCCCGTGCCTCCGCGTCTCTCGAATGGAGCTAGCTAGCTAGCTCAATCCATTCGAAGAGCTAGCTAGCTCGATGCGTCGGCCGTTCGATCCGGCCGCCACTCGCGTCGCCCTGGCCTCGGCGCGTGCCGCGCTCGCCCCGGCCGCCCTTGCCTCCGTCCGTGCCGCGCTCGCCTCGCGTTTTCCCTCGTCCGCCTGTCCACCGGATTGACGCAAGAAAGAGGACGACTAAAAAAAGAGCTAGCTCTGGGTCTCTTCAGTATATTCAGAGAATATTCTTTTTTACGGGTTGATTATACGGGGTCTAAGTCTGTCCTCGCCCGCGCCGGCCTGCATATACCCTTTCACGCGAACTACAAAAGACTTATGCGGGTCGGGATTTTACGGGGTCTGCTAGAGATGCTCTTCGAAGTTTTAAGAGGAACAAATATACTCCTCTAGAACGCCATATGGTACTTCTCTAAATTATAAGCTATGATTACAGATACTCTTTTATTTCTTCTCTTCCTGGACGCCAGGTGTAGTTTCTCCAGCCACCCGACGTCATTGTTGTACATATAGATTAGTTTATTAGGGCTCATTCGGTTGGAGGAAATCAAAACGTAGGAATTAGGAGTAGTATAGGAATTTGATAGGATGTCACTTGCCATTCTAAGGAATTGACTTGCCTCGTTTCTACACGTAAAATGAGTTTTGAGTGAATGTGTAGTTTTCTCCAAAAAAACACAGGAAATGAGTAGTATTCCTACAAAATTCATGTACGCATTTCCTTTCCTGCAAACAGAATGCATATATAGAAAATTTTCCTTCAGAATCCTTATTCCTATGTTTCTCCTACGAAAATCCTCCAAACCGAATGAGGCCTAGCATCTGCATGCAATTAGTGTTGGACTTTTTGTGGTCGTCGGTGCGGCTGTACCTCTCTGCGTAGTCATCGACAGTTGGAGGGACGGAGTCGTCGTCACACCCATCGGAGACACCGGAGGAGGAGATGATGCCGGCCATCCGACGGACCAGCTGCGCCTGCTCCTTCGCCGGTCAGGCAGCCTTGGCTTTGGTCGCCACATCCTCCACTGCCTTGCGCTCTGACAGCTTGATATCGAGCCGGAGCGCCTTGGCGTTCTTGCGGTGGAGACTCCACGAGTTGGTCTCCGCCGTGGTGAGCGAGCAGTGGAGGACAACCACGAGGAACTGGTCGTCCGGATCAACCCGTGCGCACATGCGAGACCGATAGTGATGACTAGTTTGTTAGGTTTTATGTAATATTTAGTTTACCTTTCTTTTAATGTTATGTAAAATAGTTTATGCTAGTGGTTGAATCGAGTTTGACAGACTAAGTTAACGAAGTTTGCATCAAATTTGTGTTTATTTTTTTTTAAAGAGTTAAGTTTAAGGGTTTGGTTAGAGCATCTCTAGCAGACCCCATATAAGTGGTGAAACCCGTAAAATAACCGTTTTTTGCAGTTTCAGTCGAAAAAACGAGCCCGAACAAACCCCTTAAAATCGTCCGGTCGTTAAAAAAAATTAAGGGGCCCTGTAAACGCGAACACGAAACCCTCATCTATAAGTTTTGAGGGCAACTTTGCCAAGGCCCTGCATACCGGTCAACGTTGGTGGTTGAGGAATCTTTACTCCCGCCAACGCCATGAAGCTCGCCCGGCCGCCGCGCCCGTCCGCCCCGGCCACCGCGCTCGCCCGCCGGCCGTTCGATAGCCGGCCGGCCCTCTGTCCTGGCCGCCGCGCTCGCCCGTGCCTCCGCGGCTCTCGAACGGAGCTAGCTAGCTAGCTCAATCCATTCGAACGGAGCTAGCTAGCTAGCTAGCAGCTCAATCGATTCGAAGAGCTAGCTAGCTCGATGCGCCGGCCGTTCGATCCGGCCGCCACTCGCGCCGCCCCGCCAGCCCTGGCCTCTGCGCGCGCCGCGCTCGCCCCGGCCGCCCTGGCCTCCGCCCATCGTGCTCGCCTCGCGTTTTCCCTCGTCTGCCTGTCCACCGGATTGACGCGAGGAAGAGGACGACTAAAAAAAAGAGCTAGCTCTAGGTCTGTTCGGTATATTCGGAGAATATTCTTTTCTACAGGTTGATTATACGGGGTCTGAGTCTGTCTTCGCCTGCGCCGGCCTGCATATACCCTTTTCCGCGAACTGCAAAAGACTTATGCGGGTTGGGATTTTTGCGGGGTATGCTAGAGATGCTCTTAGAAGTTTTAAGAGGAGCAAATATACTCCTCTAGAATGCCATATAGTACTTTTCTAAATTATGAGCTATGATTACAGATACTCTTTATTTCTTCTCTTTCTGGACGCCAGGTGTAGTTTCTCCAACCACCCGACGTCATTGTTGTACATATAGATTATATTAGGGCTCATTCGGTTCGAAGGAAATCAAAACGTAGAAATTAGGAGTAGTACAGGAATTTGATAGGATGACACTTGCCATCCTAAGGAATTGACTTGCCTCGTTCCTACGCGCAAAATGAGCTTTGAGTGAATGTGTAGTTTCTTTCAAAAAACAAAGGAAATGAGTAGTATTCCTACAAAATTCATGTACGCATTTCCTGCAAACCGAATGCATATATAGAATTTTTTTTTCAGAATCCTTATTCCTATGTTTTTCCTACGAAAATCCTCCAAACTGAATGAGGCCTAGCATCTGCATGCAATTAGTGCTGGACTTTTTTTTTTCTTTTCTTTTTGCTAGCCACGGCTTCAGGCTTTCCGCGACGCTGTTCCGGATAACTGTATGTGCTGGCACTCACTAGTGCCGCACGTCCTAAGAAAGTAGTCCTTTTTGCTAGGCACTGTTTCAAGCTTTTTCAGGCCATCAATTGGATGATTAGCTTTTGAGAAGACGTAGATCCATTTCTTCGGTTGCCTTGTTGATTAGTACAGGCGAAAGACCGAGACCGGAGACAGCGGTAGTAGGTTGCCGACCAAATTCTAACCCTGACCTCCAACAACCACGACTCCATACGTACCATTGCAATTCAATAAGGCTCCACATAATCCGCTCTAATTCATCGACACCTGCTATATCTCGCGGGAAGAATACAGCGAGAACGATAGCCAGAAAGAACAAAAGGAGAAGAGAAACGGATGTGATAGTGCCCTTAAACTAATTCGGACCAGTGGCTTCGATTTTTTTAGTTCCTCGTTGATTACAGATTAGACGAAAATTATACTCTGATTAATCAGTTGTCGTCTTCAACAGCCGACCGCTGCGCTAAACATGCCGGCCTCATTGCAATTAACCCGACAGGGCCCGAGAAGTTATCGTCGGCAGATCGAAGATGGATCGGTCTCTCTCCGTCCAAATGGCACTTTTTTGGACTTGCAATCCAAGGATGGGTTACTTCGGCCTGCTGCAGTTAGTTAGGGTTTCAAACTCCCCCAAAAAAGACAAAGGATATAGTAGGATAGAACTTTGTGTTGTATGGTCAGAGCGTACTGCGTAGAGCACACTGCACGCCTGGGTACCATTTTGGAACTGAATTTTTTTTTGGAAGGATCAAAGTTGGCAAAAGAAATTCATGTGTTCAACTTCGAAACAAATGTAGAACTCTGGTGGGCTGGTTCAGAACCTAACCATCAAAGCTAGGGATATGAGTTGCCATCTGTCTTTTCAATCAACTAGTCGGATGACTGAAAATCAATCTTTTGAAAAACAATAAACTCAACTACCTTGGTTTCGTATTTCTAACTCAAAAGTATTCCCACCTACATATACGTTTAGTCCACGTATTGACGTATGGTGCTACAAATGGCGGCATACGGACGGACATCGACATTGAACGGGTGTGGTAGAGACGCGTCGCGGGCAGCGCCCTCGGCCGGCGTGCCACATCTATGGCAGAGGCAGTGACAGGTCGCGTCCGCCCTGAGCCGTCTTCAAACGTTGAGCGGCGCGCTCTACAGCGGCATGAACCCGGGGAGCAACCGGACGGGCACACGCGCGGGCGAGGGAGTAGGGGTTTTGGTGGGCCAAGGGTGTGAGAAGCGGGCGTGGAATTGGTCCGGACTCGCGTAAAGCACCCCATGAGTTGTCTCCGATTTGCGGAGAAATCGCGTCCGTACCGCTTTGGATGACTTTTGTTGTCGACAGCACGGTGCGGACACATGTGGGAGGTTTGCCGGTCGGCGTTGGAGTCTTGGAGATGCCCTTTTTTTTTGAACGGGTACAAACTTTATTTCTCAAAGAATAGCAAGATCGTTTAAAATGTGATGAGAAATAAAGTCTGGGGTGGCACCTTCCCAAAAATCTGAAGATCTACTAGCAAGAGCGGCTTTAGCTATACAATCAGCTACATAATTGGCTTCCCTAGGGCATTTAGTAACTTCATACTTAGCATAATCCAAACCCATCTTTCTGCTCTCTAGAAGAATAGCAGCCTCCTGTCCAAGATGATTTTCTGAGCTGAGAGCCGCCACTGCATTTGAGCTATCTGACTCAATATGCAGGATATTGCATCCAATCTTGCCTGCCAGGTAGAAACCATTCTGTATAGCGATCATCTCCGCCGTATCTACTGACACCACGTGCGGTATGAATCATGAAGCAGCTGCTATGAAATTACCACGTTCTTCTCGTGCCACTGTTCCTGTACCTGCTGTCATATTTTCAGCGTTGAAAGATGCATCTACATTGATTTTGACGATTCCTCTCGCCGGCTTGTGCCACATACGATCTCGCTGTACCACCGGCTGGTTCGGAGTTAGAGAGCGAATAAAGTTTGTTGCTAGAACTCTTATCGTAATTGATGTTTGGTGCGCTTCTCGGACAGTGTCACCTTTAACAGTCTGTCGTCGTTGCCACCATATATACCAGCTTGCCACCGCACTTAGCTCAGCCACAGAAAGAGTGTTTTTTGATTCATGACGCTCTATGAGATTAGCCAGAGTGGAAGCACCTGAACGGTCCTCCCCAACAACTTGCAGCACTTCATTCTCAATTCCCAGCTCCCTCCATATAGCTTTAGCTCTTCTACATGTGAATAAACAGTGTTGTGTATCTTCGTATCCTATCTGGCATATTGGGCATTGTCCCGTGACTCGTATATGCCGGTTTGCTAGAGTACCATAACATGGTAATACTCCCCGGATCACCTTCCAGACAAAATGTTTAACTTTGCCAGGAATTCTCAAACCCCACACACGTTTCCAGATGTTGTTTTGCCGGCTACCTTGTGCTATATATTGATTCTCCCTGCCGCCAAACTGATGCTGAAATTGCACATGATATGCCGATCGTACATTAAAACTACCAGATCGATCATAGTGCCATGCTACAAAGTCTTCAAGCAGCTGCACTCGAAGAGGAATTTGTAGGATCCGGTGTACATCAACCTGCCAAAACACTTCTCGATCAAATGCTCATCCCATTGTCCAGTATAAGGATCAATTAATTCCTCCACCTTACTCAACATAGTTGCTCCCCTTGGAGTTATGATTTTCCTACTATCACTTGTGGGTATCCAAGGATC
Source organism: Triticum dicoccoides (assembly GCF_002162155.2). Lineage (NCBI taxonomy): Eukaryota > Viridiplantae > Streptophyta > Magnoliopsida > Poales > Poaceae > Triticum > Triticum dicoccoides. The sequence goes on from NC_041385.1 coordinate 241,592,375, forward strand.
ATTCCAGATATTGATTTGTGATCCCGTACCCACACGCCAGATGCACCCTCTCTTAAAAGTTTGTATACCCGCTATAATACTTTGCCAAGTAAATGAGGATCCCTTTTTTGGTCCTGCCATGAGAATGTTTCCATCAGGGTAGTACTTTGCACTTAGAACTCATGCACACAAAGATTCAGGGTTCTGGAGTAGGCGCCAACGCTGTTTTGCTAACAAAGCAAGATTAAAACTGTGTAAGTCCCTAAACCCCAATCCACCCTTATTCTTCGGGATGCATAACTTTCACCATGCAAACCAATGCATCTTCTTCTTCTTCTCACTATCACCCCACCAAAAGCCTGCCAGCTCATCTGTAATTGCCTTGCAAATATTTTTGGGTAATTTAAAAACTGACATAGCATATGAGGGGATTGCTTGGCCTACTGCTTTCAACAAGATCTCTTTCCCCAGAGAGTACCTTCTCTTTCCAACCCTTTATTCTCTGACAAATTCTGTCAATAAGATGTTGAAAACAATCACTTCTATCCACTCCAACCATAGTGGGTAGACCAAGATATTTGTCTGTTAATGCCTCGGTTAGAATATTCAGAGTCGTACACACCTCTTCTCTAACCAGCACACTTGTATTTGGGCTGAAGAAAATGCTCGATTTTGGAGTGCTTACACACTGCCCACTGCTCCCACAATAAACCTCTAGAACTCTTTTCAACGTATTAGCATTGTGGGCATTTGCTTTCATAAGGATCAGTGAATTATCTGCAAAAAGCAAATGTGATATAGATGGTGCATCTCTACACACCCGAATTCCTTCAATACCTCCTATCTCTTCTTCATGAGCTAACAGGCTTGTTGAGTATTACGTTTAGTTAGGAAATAGGAGATAGACTAGGATATGTTCCGGCTTGTCTTGTACTCCAAATAGACCATGTACTCCTATATATATGCCCACGAGGCTCAAGAAATACAACAACTATTCCATCAAATCCTTCTCTCCATTCTAACATGGTATCTATCGCAAGTCGATCCTAAACCCTAGCCGCCGCCGCTTCCGCACCCGCGCGTCGCCCCCGGGGCGGTCGGCCTCCATGGCCGCCGCCGGGGGCCGCGCCGCCCGTACCTAGGGTTCGTCTGCCGGCCGTGTTGGCCGGCTGCCCTAGAGAGTCCGATCCTTTGATCCGGGTTTTCTCTCTCTCGCCGGTCGCCTTGATCGGCGCCTACTTTTTGGTTTTCCGGTCTATGTGATCCGGTTTGCGTCGCCCACCGTCGATGTCGATCCCGTGCGCCTCTATTCCAACACCGGCGCGATTGGCCGGCTTCTTCACCGACCCGGCGGCCTCGCGCGTCGTCCGCGCGTCGGCCCGTCGGTCGCCCCGACCCGGCGGCCTCGCGTCATGCGGCGGCCCTTCACCGCCGCCTTTCGCGCGACGGCCCGCCCGTCGATCTACGCCGGCCGTCACCGCCCTGCTTCGACCGGGACTCCTGCATCACCCCGACCCGGCGGCCTCGCGCCATGCGGCGGCCAATCATAGCCGCCCGCCGCCGGCTTCATCTTGGACTCTGCCGCCACCACGCCTCCACCGAGCGGTGTCACCGACCTCGCGCGCGATCGGCTTGATCACCCGCTCGCCGCCGCGATCCGCCTCATCTACGCCGCGCGACCGACCTGGCCCGTCGGTTACGCGCGCCTCCGCAGGTCCCGTGAAGATCGTCCCCGAGTTCAACGCACCTCTCCACCGATCGAGCATCGGGCTGCCGCTGCGTCGCCCCGTGGTTCTTCTCCCGGCTGCACCGACCTGCGTCACCGCTGCGTCGCCCCTTCGGGCCGTAGTGCCGCGGCCTGCGGTCCCCCGCCGCCCCGAGGGCGTCCGCTCTAGGCCGTCCCTTGGCTGCATCGACCCTCGCGCCGCCGCTGCGTCGCCCTGTCGGGCCGTAGCGAGCGTGGCACGCGGTCCACGCCGCCGTCCCGAGGCCGTCCCTGCGGTTGCACCGACTCGCGAACCGCCGTTGCGTCGCCCCTTCGAGCCGCAGCGTCGCGGCCCGCGGTCCCCGCCGCCGCCCCGAGGTCTTCCCGCCGTCGCACCGACCCGCCTGCCGCCGCTGCGTCGCCCCTTTGGGCCGTAGCGCCACGGCCCGCGGTCCAATCCGCCGTCACCGCGCGTCGATCTCCCGTGGTATGCGCCGCGCCATCTCCCTTGGCGCGGGAACACCACCGTCCGCGTTGGTCTTCGTCACGCTGTTAGGGTTCTTTGCCTACTTCGAGCACCGCCGCCGCACTCCTAACCTAGCCGCCGCCGCCATCAGGCCGCCGCCGCCGCTCTTCTTTGGCCGCCGCCGCCGCTACCTTCGTAGCCGCCGCCGCCGCCCGTCCACCCCTTCGTCTTCGTCCAAGCACCAGCCCGTCGCCAGTGTCACCGTCATCTACCCCGACCACTTCGTCTACTCCGACCACCGTTGGTGACATTGGCCCCGCGCCGATGAACGCCGCAACCGTCGTCGAGTTCTTCTCTGCTGGCCCTCCGACTTCTTCGACCTGGCGTACAGCTCGTGCAGGTCCTAGTCTCTGCATGCCTGGTGCTGGCAACACCGTCGCGTGCCTTCGTCCACGACGTGTCCCCGGGCCTGGCAAGTCTGGTGCGGCGCTTCGTCAACTTCGTCTTCGTCCGTCTACGCATGCCCGATGCTGGCAACACCGGTGCGTGCCTTCGTCTACAATGTGTCCCCGGGCTTGGCAAACCCACCGCGACGCGTCGTCAACAACATCTCCTCTCCCGGCGCACCACTACTTCGACACCACTGCGCCCATGACTAACTCGGCGCCTCCTTGTGTCCGCGGCTCCATGGCGACTTCCTCGACACCGGCCACCCCGACTCGACATCGACCACGGCATTCGTCGCACGGCTACCTCCACCACCACATGCTCTCGGCTACCTCGACAAACGGCATAAAGGGCTACCGCATTGCTTGAGCAACCTCGTCGGTTTCTACTCCAGCCACGACTTCCGCGATGCGTCGACCGTTACGACTGTGGGGAGTGTTCGTCGGCTTGCCTTCGGATTCTTCTCCAGTCTCACCATCTGCGTCGCTACCGTTGTGACTGCGGGGGGATGTTGAGTATTACGTTTAGTTAGGAAATACGAGATAGACTAGGATATGTTCCGGCTTGTCTTGTACTCCAAATAGACCATGTACTTCTATATATATGCCCACGAGGCTCAAAAAATACAACAACTATTCCATCAAATCCTTCTCTCCATTCTAACAAGGCTAGATAAGCCTTCCGAACATATAGTGCTACAATAGAAACTTACGAGAGCTACAAATATTATGCTTTCTTAAAAAAGATCATGATACGCTAGGCTTACCACGGGCCAAATTATGATGTTGCAGTACAATAGAAACTTACGAGAGCCGTGGATTTATCTCTGACTAATTTAGATGGGGCTGACAAAGAGATGCACCCCCGTACGTAGTGTGTTTATGTGTTGGTCTCACCCTGGTACCTGGATTGAACTTTGGTTTAAGCACCAACGACAGGCTCCGTCTCTGCTCGGGCGAGTCGCCAAAATCTGGGCGTCCACTACGAGCCATTTTAATACAACTACTGACCAGCCACCAGCCGCTCCTCCGGTACGCCTCCCCGTAGATTGCTCGCCTCACTCTCTCTCACACACACCTGCGCCTGCGCGTCGTCTCCCTCTCCCTGGTCGTCTCCGAAAAACTAGTTTTGTTTAGCGTTTCTGCGTGGCAGACTGGCAGGCAGCGCCCGTTATGCGGCCTCGTGCTCCTCACGATCATGGGGGTTGGATCAACGAGCCGGAGCTGCCAGCAATAAACAACGCTTTGACCCCACCCCGTCTAGATTGAAGGCGCTAGCTAGGTTATTCTTTCGAGTTCAAGCCGTTGAAAAAAAGTTGAGGCATTGGGATGATCCATATGGTAGAGGGCTAGAGGCTAATTAAAGGCGAGTTTAGTTGACACTATCCGGGCCCTCGCTTTGAATTCCAATATGTGAGTTTTCATTCTAGTTTAACATTTTGCGGAAAAAATCCTCCAAACTTTCCATTAAAGTGTAACAATGGTAGTACAAAGATTCTCAGAGGTAACAAAAATTATAACTAGATCCTTGGACCACCTAGCAATGGCTTCATGCAGTGGGATGATATGTAGGCGCCGCCGTCATCAACCCCGTCATCACCCCTCCCTTATCGAAGTCGTGCAATCTTTATTGTAGTAGATAATTGAGGAGTTGTTGTGTTAAAACCTCAAAAAACCGACGCACACGAACATTAAACCGCCCCTGACGATGAGAAGCATAGACTGGAAGAGCCATACTTGTAAACACACCAATGAAAACACAGGGTCGACCGAATCCTGACAGATCCACTGGAGATGAATGCGGATCGGGTTCGTGAAGATCCACCGGAGACCAGCACTGACCGGATCCAAAAAGATCCACTGCAGACGCACTTCCACACATCCTCTCTCGCCGCTGGCTCACCTTCGGAGTGGGGATATGGCATGAAATACATAAAAGTGTAACCATGGTAGCACAAACATTCTCAGAGGTAACAAAAATTACAACTAGGTCCTTGGACCACCTAGCGATGATTGTATGCAGTTGGATGATCTGAAGGCGTTGCCGCCATCACCCCTCCCTTATTGGAGGCGTGCAATCTTTGTTGTACTAGACAATCGAGAAGTCGTTGTCTTAGAACCTCAAAGAACCAACGCACAAGAGCATTAACCGCCCTTGATGATGAGAAGCATTGATTGGAAGAGCCATACTTGCAAACACACCAATGAAAACAAGGGTGGACCCAGTGCAGACAGATCCACTGGAGATGAATGTTGATCGGATCCATGAGAAGATCCATCGGAGACCAGCACCAACCGGATCCAAGAAGATCCACCGCGGACACACTTTCACCCATCCTCTATCGCTGCTAGCTCACCTTCGAAGCCAGGAAATACATTATTCTAACTCCTGGATGCCGCCGCTCCGGCCAAGACGTTAAAACTATCTAAAGCAAGGATAATATCTCTCCCGTCGTGGTGGGGGGAGAGGGGTCCGCCGCACCTGAAACGCCCACGTGGCCATGGAAGGCGGAGCAGATTACTAAAGGCGTCGATAAAGGGGCTCTAATCTCCTCAGGTCGGGTGTGGAGGGAGAGGGGGTGATTCATGACTTCTCTAGTTTTATGTGAGAGTTCCAGTATTCTAGATTAAGATTAACAAGGCTGAATGAACAAAATACACAGATAGCTAACGACACCGATGATAGGGCTAGAAACCCTAATCTCCTCAAGGTCAGGTGTGGAGGGAGACAGGGACAATTCACAACTTCTCTCTGATTTTACGAGAGAGTTCCCTATTCTAGATTAAGATTAACGAGGTTGAATGAAGTAATCAACTAACACGGTACCTAGAAATTTGTAATCCAATAAATTATGCATGGTGGATTTATTCTAGGGTTGCTAAGAGGTTCATATCCAGATGCATGGTCAGTGAGGCCATGCAAGGCTGGTGGGTGGAGGACGTCAGCCTGGATCACTCGGCGGTTGAATTCCCCAAATTCCTCACCCTCCGCGACCATCCTTGGGGGATTCATCACCTAGTTAGGGTGGTAGCGACTCGATCATGTGGTCATGGGATAGCACTAGTGCGTATTTTTCATGCTTTGCCTATATGTATTTTTTTGTGAGGTGGGAGTCAATGCTAAGTGGCTTGCAGATTTGGAATTATGTGCGCCACCCACATATTGATTCTTTGCAAAACTCCCGAGCGCAACATGGCTCTTGTTGCAAAGCACTCGCGGTGCAAATCTTTGAGCGCAACATGACTCGTGATACAAATCTCCAAACACAACATGGCACATGTTGTAAACCTCCAAGCACACCATGACCCATGTTGCATACCTCGTCGGCTGAATCAGACCGAGCGCAACATAACATGTGTTGCAAACCTTCAAGCCTAACATGGTTGCAAGCCTCATCAGGATCTGACGATGGATCCAACGGCTAGCGACTCAGTCGATCATTTCAAAACATCAGTCGACCGATAGGATGAAAAAACAGGTGGTTATACTTGACCAAAGCCCACGAAGCCACGTACCACGACACGCGCGACCCCGCCGTTACATATACCGCCCGCTGCCCCTCCACGATCCCTCCTCCCCCGTCAGGTCTGTCTCGCCGGCTCGGCCCCTCACCTTCGCCACAAAACCTCAGACGGCGAACTGCTGGCGTCGATCGAAATGCAGGGCCACGCCCACGGCGAGAGCGGCCTCGCCACCGCACCTTCCAGCCCCGCACGCTACCTATGCTCCGGGAGAGACGGTGAGTGTGACGAAGACGGCGGAGGCATCCATTACTTCTTCAGCGCCCCGGCCAGCCCCGTGCACTACATCCTCCGTTCGCCTCCAGCGTCCTCCGCGTCGGTCCACTACGCTCCCTCCGCGGATGGAGACTTCTGCACGGCCCCCGGCGACTTCGAGTTCGCCGCGCGCCACCGTGGTATCGACGGCGCCGGCGGCACCACCACCATGAGCTCCGCCGAGGAGCTCTTCCTCTCGGGCCGTATCCGCGTAGGCTGCCTCTCCCCCATCCGCCAAGAAACGGATTGCAGGGAGCAGCAGGGGGAGGACGGGGGCGGCGTCGACGGCCGCTCGCCGCGGCCTCGCCGGACCAGGTCGGTTTCGCCGCCCCGGAGCCCGCGGCTCGCGAAGACTGCAGAGCCTGCCGACTCCTTGGCATCAGCGTCGTCGTCATCCTCCTCCTCTTCCTCTGCCAAGACCATGCGGCGGAGGATATCGCTGCGGGACCTCCTCGGCCGCACCTGCAGCGATCCCTCGATGAGGCCGCCGGCTCCTATTACCACCGCCGCCGAGAGATCAGGATCCTGGCTGCCATCTATCTGGCCGACGCGGGCCAAGAAAGCTCTGCCCTGCTCGGCGCCGCAGCCTGCTCGCCGGTCAGTTTCGTCGGTCAGGGCCGCAGCACCGGGCGGCGCGGGGCGCGATGAGGGGCCGCGGCGGCGCACAACGTCTCTGCCGTACCGGCAAGGCCTGGTTCTTGGATGCCTCGGCTTAGGAGCCCGGAGCTACGGGCTCGCAAAGTCCATGCACCCCCTCTCCACGCGGTGATCTCGGCACGTCTGGCAAGTGGCAAGGCATAGTTTCAGGGCTTACCTGAAAAATATTTGATGCGCTTTTATCCCCAGTGCAAAATGGGAACAATGTTATGTATACATCGCAAATACAGTATGATTTTGTTCAGCCGGCTCAATCTTTGTTATGTGGGAGTCCTATTTTAGTTATTTGATTGAAGGATAAATTGTTACCCATATCAATTCCTTACTTCATCATATTGTAAGGAATAAACATCTTTGTGCTGAATTTTGTTCTCCATTGTTCATTGTGTTTCGTGTTAGTACATTTTTTTTTCTTACTCCATTTGTCCAAATGCAATGTGCATTTTATTTGTTAGAAAGGCTTTGACAAACAATCCTGCAAACAAAACAATTACTGGATTAATATTGCAATCTCATGTATGCGTTTTTTTTAATACTATTACTGGAGTACTACAAGTCTAATGTCATTAATATTATTCTCATAAATCATATATTAACAAAGTAAATCTCGATCAAAACCTTGTTTTAACGAGAGAAAAAATGCACCTTACAGTTTTATTAGAAGAAGGAAGTTACTGAAGTCAGCAACAAAAAACATAGAAGAAGGGAGTTACATATCTAAAATGCACTTTACACTTGTACTCCCTCCGTCCCAAAATTCTTGTCTTACATTTATCTAGATACGGATGTACCTAATACTAAAACGTGACTTGATGCATCCGTATTTGGACAAATCTAAGACAAGAATTTTAGGACGGAGGAAGTATTACTCTGTTTTTTGTGAGTCCGAATGTCACACACCAATCAAGAGAAGTGATGAGCGGCATAATTCAAAAATCTAGTGCATCGTCCTTCTAGAAACAAATGGCGACACTATCTTTTCTCTGTGCCTCATGATGGGGACTGCTTGTTCTCAAAGTTCTATAGTGGCATTGAAGCCTTTGGCCTCTTTGGCTTGTGGACGATTTAAGAGGTTTTCTTCTAAATTCCTAATGTCCCTTTCCATAAGTAGTTTCGCAAAGAGCCATTTTTTCTTCTGTGATGTCTCTTTGATTTTGTTATGTTCCTAGTGCAATCATGATCCATCGTATCCATGGTTCCAGTGCACTTTTTATTTGGGGTAGGAGAGTGGCATCATTTTTCAGTTTTACATCACGAGTGGTTACCTTTCTGTCAAGTTGGTGTCGGCAGGGGCTTCTTGATCAATTTTACTCTTAAGTTCAAAGGAATGATTCACATCTAGTCTAGTTAGTCAGTCGCGAGTTGATTTTCTTGGCTTCAGGAGTGAGACTGTCTGCTGAAGGCAACAGGCTGTTTGGTGGAACGGTGAAAAGTACTCAAGAACGCTACAAAATGCAGGGAAAGGATTGATAATTACTCCCTCTGTAAACAAATATAAGACGTTTTAGATCACTATATACTTGATTAGATCATAAAATTGGCCTTGTGCTACACTGAACTTGGAGGAAATTTCAACTGATAGTCCAACGCCAACCAAAAAGCTCCCTTGAATTCACCACCATCAGTTTTGTGTGTGTGTGTTTGTGTGTGTGTGTGTTAACACAATCACTTGGGTGGAAGTTCTAAACAGAGATCTAAACCATAAAACGATCAAATAGAAGGCTCTCTGCTACAAGAGCACAAATCAGGTGGCTTCGGACATTCAATATAGAGTTCACAAATCATTTTCAACAGGACCTGTTTGATCAACAGATATAGTTTCCACCAAAGCATTCAGCTTGCAAGTAGTCTGGGCTATGAAGGATTCATCAGAAATCATCAAGGTGCATACAGGATCATCAGACGCAAGTGAACCTTTCCAGGGTCCAAATCCATGTGATAGTAACATAAAGCTTTGGTTTACTTTGCTTAGAAGCAGCAAAAGCTATAGGCTCTCCAACTGCAAGGGGCGTACACACAATTACCCTCATACAGCTACAACATAGATTAGGTTAACATGTCCTGATAAGTGCGCAAAGTTGACCCTAAGTAACTGATTACTGATGCTAGTAAAGTAACATTTGAACAGATCTTAAAGCGGCAAACACATCATCAATGACGAGCATGCTTGATTTTCCAAACGCCTTCTGTGTGATGCTGAATTCTACAGGAACAGGTACTTGTACTTGTCATTCGCAAGCTTGCATAGCCCGTTGAATGCCACACCATCTGCAAGATTAACATGGTTGGGAGATCAATGAGGTTCTGAAAAGAGATAGATAATGTTGGATCACAAACAAAGATGTTGACTCAAGAAAAAGAAGGGCTAAGTAGAATTATTTCTGTTTGTGTGGGAAGTGCAGAATAAAATAACTACAAAAGGCTGAAATGTGCTTGTTAATGAAGATATCTTGGCAAGCTGTCATAAGAAATGCTGCACTGGTGAGCTAAATAAGTAAATAACCCTACATATTCAGAATGATTGCTCGTAAGCTACAATAAATTCTCCTCCCACGATAAACAATGTTTGCAGTCACCCTGACATCAATCCAAAGATGATGGTCAATCATAATAAATTAGGCACCATTTCATGGATGAAGCTAAGTTAATTAGAGCATCTGAAGAAACATAACTAGGTAGATACTCTGTTCTGCCCAATAGCTTAAGTCAGCTTTGGCTTTCCAGTTTTGGTTGTTCCAGATAATAAAAGGGAAACAGCTTCTAGATTTAGCATTCAGATAAACACAAGCAGTCACTTGGGTTTCTCCGATGCTCTCAAACAAAATTAGATTTGAACTAGACATGTATTAATATATGTTGACTTAAACGAAGAATAACAAAGCCATGCGGTAAGCAGCAAACCGGTTCAGGAACAAAGCACGTTCATAGAGTAATCAAAATGTATGCTTCGTATTCATTCACCTTCTCCTCACAGATCTAAGGTGGTAATGGAACATCAATATAGGTACAGCTCCTCTTATGTCTATGGAATTATGTAAAAGGAAACAAGGTTGAATTTTGAAAAATTGAAAGTCAAACCCCATTGCAGCGAGAAGAATTAACTAACAATCACATTAACTGTAATGAAGTGCAAAGAAAGACACTATAATCCAAAAGGCACATCATATCTCACCAAAGTTTTCACCAAAATCAGTGCAAGATTCAGCACGGATGGACAGGCTGCTGTCAGCGATCCCAATAACCTCAATGTAGTGTGGTGGTTCAGGGGCACCAGTGGCACCTCTGATAGTCAACTGATGTCCATCAGTGGACAGCCCGAGAAGAACTCCACCTTCATTGTGTTGGACTTGAACCACTGTGCGCACTCGTCGCCCAGGAAACATCTTCAGAGTCTCTCCATTGACAAATGGTGAAGGAGCTGAAGTATCCATCTCTGCATGGTGTGGCATCAAACTAATCAACTCAATTCAGCATTGTCATCAGATAGCATGGAGAACAAGTAAATTGACAAATCCCATAGTCATTCCATCATGCTAACCAACCACATGGAAGAAGATTGCACATAGTGCCCTATCAGTGTAGCTAAAGTTGTGGCGCTGATAAGAGATAACCATGCTACAAAGTGTCAGCCATGCAAAAAAAAATTAGGGATGAGCAAGATACAACAATACATGCTGATTAACCAGACAGTTTGGCTACTATAGTGGCTACTATAGTTCACGGTAGTGACAGCATTAACAACTTATGTTTATTCGCAAAAAAAAACTTATGTTATCAAAATCTGCTCATATATACTGGCAAAATGACCTCTCTAAATCACATGCTTGGTTATAGCCCTACATTTCAGTGGTTTCCGACCAGGGCATATGCACATCAGATCCCTACGCTACAGTGGATTGATCTCGCGCTCTCCGTACAACATTAACTCAATCATATCCTCGCAAAAAAAAAAACTCAATCATATCGATCAAGTGATGGATATATTAACGAGTTCATGCCAGAAACAAATCCGATAAAGGAGTGAGAGCTCCGATAGAACAAAGGAATCACCGCCATCGATCGAAACAAGACCACCCACAAAACTGTGTTTCCGGATTCGATTGGTCACGGCGAGCGAGGACCGATTTAAACTGGATGCGACTCGGATCTATCCAAGCAAGCTGCGCTAGGGGCTTTCATGCCACGGCAGAAGAAATCGATGGGGACACACCGATGCCGTAGACCGGTAGGGGACGTGGGGAAGGAGGAGGAGGAGGAGGAGGAGAGGGGAGTTCGAGGTGGCGTACCCGCCTTGGTGAGAGCAGTCGGCAATTCGGCGGCGCTGAAGGGTCCGGCGCTTCGGCTTGGCGGCGGCTATGGAAACTGGGGGGTTTGGGAGAGGGAGCGAGGGGGCTGGGCGGGCTCGAGATGAGTACTTTACTTGCCAGCGGGAGCCGCGGGCGTGAAATGGGCTGGTTGGATGGCGCCAACACCAGCCCTGCCAAATCTGAGCGCGCCAATTTTTGGCGCGCGATTTCGCCGCCGCGGGCTCGCCATGCTCTGGACGTGCGAAAACAAAATAAATGTCCGTCTGCGCCTTCGGTTAACGCATTCTTTTTTTCTAACGAAACCTATCGATTTATTTATCTTCAATCATGACAGTATAACAAACACTAGAAATGTTGGCTGACACCCAACCATGCGCCGAACGCAAATGAAATTTGCACCATTTTCCAGTCGCATAATTTAAACTAAATTACTTCTCTATAAAGAAATATAAGAGATTTAAGATTGTTTAGATCACTTATATTTCTTTACACTTATATTTTTTCTTTACGGACGGAGTAGATGATAAACTCCACCACCTCATCTCTAGTGGAAAATGTCATAGGACGGACCGTGGTTCTGCACTGCACGAACATCTCCATATTGAGTACATATTTTATAATCTTTTTTGGCATTAGTACACTGCATTAATGGGCGATACAAGTCATACTGCTTACCAGTATGTCACAATTTGGTTCGGCGGCATTGTTGGATGAAGCGGCCCGGACCGACATTACGCGTACGCTTATGCGAGACTGGTTCTACCGACGTGCTTATGCACAAAGGTGGTTGACGGGTGTCTGTTTCTCCAACTTTAATTGAATCAAGTGTGACTACGTTCGGTCCTTGTTGAAGGTTAAAACAACACACTTGACGAAAAGTCATTGTGGTTTTGATGCGTAGGTAAGAACGGTTCTTGCTAGAAGCCCGTAGCAGCCACGTAAAACTTGCAACAACAAAGTACAGGACGTCTAACTTATTTTTGCAGGGCTTGCTGTGATGTGATATGGTCAAGGCATGATTTGATATAAATTGTTGTATGAGATGATCATGTTTAGTAACAAAGTTATCGGCAACTGTCAGGAGCCATATGGTTGTCGCTTTATTGTATACAATGCAATCACCATGTAATTGTTTTACTTTATCACTAAGCGGTAGCGATAGCCGTAGTAACAATAGTTGGCAAGACGACAACGATGCTACGATGGAGATCAAAAGTGTCGCGCCAGTGACGATGGAGATCATGACGATGCTTCAGTGATGGAGATCATGAGCACAAGATGATGATGGCCATATCATGTCACATATTTTGATTGCATGTGATGTTTATCTTTTATGCATCTTATTTTGCTTAGTACGTCGGTAGCATTATAAGATGACACCTAATAAATTTCAAGGTACAAGTGTTCTCCCTGAGTATGCACCATTGCTACAGTTCGTCGTGCCGAGATACCACGTGATGATCGGGTGTGATAAGTTCTACGTTCACATACAAACGGGTGCAAGCCAGTTTTGCACACGCAGAATACTCGGGTTAAACTTGACGAGCCTAGCATATGCAGATATGGCCTCGGAACACTGAGACCGAAAGGTCGAAGTGAATCATATAGTAGATATGATCAACATAGTGATGTTCACCATTGAAAACTACTCCATCTCACATGATGATCGGACATGGTTTAGTTGATTTGGATCACGTGATCGCTTAGATGACTAGAGGGATGTCTATCTAAGTGGGAGTTCTCAAGTAATATGATTAATTGAACTTTAATTTATCATGAACTTGGTCCTGATGGTTATTTTGCATGCTTATGTTATTGTAGATCAATGGTCCGTGCTCCTGTTCCTTTGAATTTTAATGTGTTCCTAGAGAAAACTAAGTTAACTACACGGACTGTGTCCGTAACTTGAGGATTAACCTCATTGCTGCACAGAAGAATTACGTCCTGAAAGCACCGTTAGGTGTACCACCCACGCCCGCAACTGCAGACATTTTGAATGCCTGGCAGACGCGTGTTGATGACCACTCGATAGTTCAGTGTGCCATGCTCTACGGCCTAGAATCGGGACTTCAAAGACGTTTAGAACGTCACGGAGCATATGAGATGTTCCAAGAGTTGGAGTTAATATTTCAAGCAAATGCCCGAGTTGAGAGATATGAAGTCTCCAACAAGTTCTATAGCTGCAAAATCGAGGAGAATAGTTCTGTCAGTGAGCACATACTCAGAATGGCTGGGTACCATAACCACTTAACTCAGCTGGGAGTTGATCTTCCAGTTGATTGTGTCATTGACAGATTTCTTCAATCACTGCCACCAAGCTACAAAGGCTTCATGATGAACTATAATATGCAAGGGATGAACAAGACTATTCCCGAGCTCTTAGCGATGCTAAAAGCTGTGGAGGTAGAAATCAAAAAGGATCATAAATTGTTGATGATCAACAAGACCACTAGTTTCAAGAAAAAGGGCAAAGGGAAGAAGGGGAAATTCAAGAAGAACGACAAAAAGGTTGCTTCTCAAGTGAAGAAACCCAAGTCTGGACCTAAGCCTGAAACTAAGTGCTTCTACTACAAAGGGATTGGTCACTGGAAGCAGAACTGCCCCAGGTATTTGGCGGATAAGAAGGATGGCAAAGTGAAAGGTATATTTGATATACATGTTATTGATGTGTACCTTACTAATGCTCGTAGTAGCGCCTGGGTATTTGATACTGGTTCTGTTGCTCATATTTGCAACTCGAAACAGGGGCTACAGATTAAACAAAGATTTGCTAAGGACGAGGTGACGATGCGCGTGGGAAATGGTTCCAAGGTCGATGCGATCGTCGTCGGCATGCTACCTCTACATCTACCATCAGGATTAGTTTTAGACCTGAATAATTGTTATTTGGTGCCGGCGTTAAGTATGAACATTATATCTGGATCTTGTTTGATGCGAGACAGTTATTCATTTAAATCAGAGAATAATGGTTGTTCTATTTATATGAGTAATATCTTTTATGATCATGTACCCTTATGAGTGGTCTATTTTTATTGAATCTTGATAGTGATGATACACATATTCATAGTATTGAAGCCAAAAGATGCAAAGTTAATAATGATAGCGCAACTTATTTGTGGCACTGCCGTTTGGGTCATATCGGTGTAAAGCGCATGAAGAAACTCCATAGTGATGGACTTTTGGAATCAATTGATTATGAATCACTTGGTGCTTGCGAACCGTGCCTCATGGGCAAGACGACTAAAACTCCATTCTCCGGAACAATGGAACAAGCTACTGACTTGTTGGAAATAATACATATCGATGTATGCGGTCCAATGAGTATTGGAGTTTGTGGCAGGTATTGTTATTTTCTTACCTTCACAGATGATTTGAGCAGATATGGTTATATCTACTTGATGAAACATAAGTATAAAACATTTGAAAAGTTCAAAGAATTTCAGAGTGAAGTGGAAAATCATCGTAACAAGAAAATAAAGTTTCTACGTTCTGATCGTGGAGGAGAATATTTGAGTTACAAGTTTGGTCTTCATTTGAAACAACATGGGATAGTTTCACAACTAAGACCACCTGGAACACCACAGCGAAATGGTGTGTCCGAATGTCATAACCGTACTTTATTGGATACGGTGTGATCTATGATGTCTCTTACTCATTTACCGCGATCATTTT